>NW_025335417.1:23191-54509 GCF_004798865.1 Varanus komodoensis | reverse complement strand
CCTTGGTGGTAGTTGTTGAAAATCAACCCACTTCAAAGTCTGTATTTTAATCTTCACTATTTCTTGCTTTATCTTCATTAATTGTAGCATTTGTTGTAGGTCAGTATTATTTCCAATGGCTGTGTTTCTTGCTTCAAATCAACCTT
Organism: Varanus komodoensis; assembly: GCF_004798865.1. NCBI lineage: Eukaryota > Metazoa > Chordata > Lepidosauria > Squamata > Varanidae > Varanus > Varanus komodoensis. Next base: position 54,363 of record NW_025335417.1, on the reverse strand, counting down.
CACTGTTTCTTCTTCCTCAGAGTCAAGTATAGTTAATTCGGGATCCATCCATCCTTCAGAAAAAAATATTCCTTCTTTTAGTGGCCAAAATTGTTTCTCTTTCTCTAATATAGCAAATAAATTCCATGATAGTTTATTTATTGGTTTTGCTAGTTTTGTTTCTTTATCCACAGTTTCAAATTTTTCAAATTTTTCATATACTTGTTGTGTTTCTTGTATATTCTGTTCAGTTTTGGATTGCACACCAACCACCACCTCGCTAAAAGAAGCATCAAGTTTATCAAAATGCTCTTTTTGTTCAATTGAGAAGATTTCCTGTTGTATCAACAACACCTCTTGGGATGTTTGTAAAGCTGTTAAAGATTCTTGTATTGCCAAAAGTATTCTCTTTAGTTCTTCCATCGTTACAATAATTCCAATAGCCACAGAATGGCAGCCAAGGCCAATTCCACTTTTCTTTTCTCTAGATCACTAGCGGTCAGAAGGTTGGCAAATTGCCAAATACTTTGGCAGCGGTCCCAGTAGCGCAGGAGAGAAAATGGAGATTCTTATATCCTTGTGCCAATTAATTCCACCATAGTTATTATTCCTTTTTCTTTTTTTTTTTCCTCAGTCCCAACTTTCATCTGCATTTCAAACTCTCTCTCTCCCATATAAACTTTAAATCTTCTCCCCTTGCTGCTTCAAAAACACCACGGCGGGGAGGAAATTCCTCCTTCCATCAACGGGTCTCTTCCCCCCCCCTTCTTTATACCAATGAGCAACAGATATATTGTAGTATTGCAAAAGGAAGTATTGCAAAAGGAAAATAGGAATGCTCACCCAAACAGTTGTCACATTAAAGAAGAAAGCATCCCACAATGTGAAAAATATCCTGGCGAGTGTCCAGTTGATCTTGGCAGAAGTCCAAACAGATATCCAAAATGATCGGTCAAAGTTTTGAACTCCTATCACTTAATTGCACAGTAATTATTTAATTTAATTTTTCGCCCTTAGAGAGGTTAGAGGAAAAAGTCTTTTTCTTCGGCTTCAACTTGGACAAAATCCTCAGCACTCTCTCATCTCAGTCACCACCTAAACATCCGGAAGGCTTTTTCTTATCTTAATGCCAATTATAAACAAATGCAGCTTCTCCACGAGTAGTATTGCAAAGAGAAATAAAAAATATTTACCCAGCAGTTCCAATGCTTATCTGGCTAATAAAAAACCTAAGCTAATCTTCTAAGATGTCGAGAACTTGAAGGGGCTGGACCACCCCCTATGTTACTCGGTTGAGAAATACCTGAATTTCTCCCAGCAGATATGAGATTACCTGGGCATGCTTTTGGCTTGATATGAGATGGCAATCTGTCTTCGCCCCTACAGGGCTTAGATGAGCCTCCCACGACTCACTGCCGAGCAATACTGGCATGATAACAGAGCCCCATTAATCACAGTCGTCTCATTCCAATGCCATTTTCCTTTTCCTCTTGCTTTGCAGGTTTCTATTGCCTAATTAGGCCTGGCAATGCTCAGAGAAGTGGTGCTGCACCATGTAAACATTCCCAGAGGGGGCTCAACCTCAAGTGTTGCTCGCATGCATGCCACTGTGTGCTCTATGCTGCCCCTTTGGATTTGTACAGCTATATTTCCAATTTGATGTATATAACATATTTTAATGTTGTATTTTCTAACCTGGATGAAACAGCTTTTACCATCCTCATGCTTCTCCACACTGCACAGACCCTTTCCTCCCTGCAAGCTCAAGCAAATCATGCCATGAATGCCAAAATAGTGGTTGTATCTCCTTGTCAGCAGATTCGGATGAGGTTGAGGAGAAGCTGGACTGCTGGTGCCACTGTGGGTGGCTGGAGGGAGGTGCAGAGAGTGGATGCACAGCCTTTTTTGGATGGGGCTGCACTTGCTGAAGGATCACGTGCGCAACCTGTGGGTGCTTCTTGATCCAGCATGGTCACTAAAGACCACGTGGTCTCCCAGAGCATCTCTTTGGAGCTTCCTCAGGCTCCTCAGCCATGTCCCATCTTGGCTTCCTTCCGTGATCCTTGTACAAGCAACTCCAGGCTGGATAATGCAGTGCCTGGCAAAGTGCCCAGAACCTCCTGTGCAGAACTCTGCTGCTCTGCTCAGTGGACACACATGACCTCAAGGACGAAGCAGCTGGGCTCTCCTATGTTTGGCCCTGGGCCCAGCTCAAGGTGCTGGTGCTTCCTGCTAAGGCCCGACATAGCTTGTAGCCCAAGTATCCAAGGACTTGGCTACTTGGTGATTGAAGAGGCCCTTTCCTGTGGGCATCCTGTAAGAGGAGTGCCCACCTCCTCGGCAACAGAGAGGGCTGCCTGCCTGGTGGAGCTCCAGATGAGGAATGCTCTTCTATGGGAGTGTGCCTGGCACCAGCCCTGTGCTGTGCACAAGAGCGGGTTAGTCCCTTTGGATTTGCACATGTGTTTTTCCAATTTAATATATATAAGATATTTTAATGTCGTATTTTCTAACCAGCTTTAACCATCCTCATGCTTCTAGTTATGTTTAGACCTTAGGCATTTTTGTGCGGGATCTTTAATGTCAAATTCTCTTGGGATAAAGTATCTACAGTTTTACAATGCAGCAGCAACACTAACACATGCCACAGGTTGCGGAAATACACAAAAAGTGAAATGCATGATTAATTGTAGCCCTGCAGGCTTGTGCAAGGGTCCTAAAGCAAAGCAAGCCTGAATGAACTGCAGTGGCCCCTGGTATAGCTGATAAGCAGCGGACGCCGAGAAGCCCACTGCAACCAGCCCCTGGACACAACAGAAGAGTGGGGCACCCTTTTATCATATGAGGTAGACTTGTGATAATGTGAAAAAGTATTGGATTAAAATACATAGATGGATGAGGAAATATTACAAAAACCCTTTGCTTTTAAACCTGAAGTTTTCTTGTTAGGCATCTTACCGGAAAACATTAACAGACAGGAAATGTATTTGATGTTACACCTAATCACAGCGGCGAGGATTGCATTTGCTCAATATTGGAAAAGTGAGGAGCTACCCGCTGATGGATTGATTGTAAGAAAGATCTTGGACTGTGCAGAAATGGATAGATTGACTTTATCACTGAAGGAGAAAGAGGACACTGACTTCTATCAAACTTGGGATTCTTTCTATAACTGGCTGGAGAAACGGGACTTGGAGTAAACTTAGAGATGTTTTCAAATTATTATAAACTGATTTGAATTTGACTATAGAATGTTAAAAAATATGTAGTAGGGGGTTGACCCAGTAAATCCGATGTATGTGATGTTTGATATTTTTAGTATTAGTTTAAAATTTTAATAAAATTAAAAGAAGAAGAAGTAGAAGAAGAAGAAGAAGAAGAAGAAGAAGAAGAAGAAGAAGAAGAGTGGGGCACTCGATATCTTGAAGGGCATGATCTACAAATGGGTTGGCACACCTATATGTGGTATGAGAAGTGTAAGACACATGATTTTTTTTAAAATCATTATATTAGACAGTCATTAATGTCAGTGTGGGAAAAACTGTACACTAAGTTGCCAAGATGGCTTTCACCTATGGAAGCTCTTGTATATCCAAATGCATTGAATTTTGACATGATTGTGAGATATGATGATATTTTGGATAATGATGGAGGATTGAAACCGAACCAAGAATGACAAGAGCAGGGTATTACTATCTCTTGGTGGCATAAGGTTCAAATACAATCGAGAGATGTTAAAGATTATAAAATGTGGGGTTTTTATAAGGAGTTAACAATATTTGACCAAGTGATCTTAAAATCAGATGAGAAAATGATTAAAAGACTGTATAATTTTATTTTGGATTTGAGAATGAAAGATGAACAAGTTAAGGAAACTATGATAACATGGGCACAAAATTTTGGATATAATATTGAGTTACAGGAATGGCAAACGTTGTGGGAAAGAAATATCAAGGTAACATTATTATTATTATTATTATTATTATTATTATTATTATTATTATTATAACATTTCTATGCCGCCCCTTGCCAAAGCCTCGGGGCGGCTTACAACACAATAAGATACATTGAAATACAATAGAACATAATAAATTACCAATAAATACAAAAATACAAAAAATACACTGAGATACAATAATATAAAATTAAAATTAACAGTATAAAATAAGTAAGTAAAGAATATAGGAGGAGGAAAGAGAAGGAAGAAGAAGTTGCCCTGGCCAGATCATATATTTTAACAATTAAAATGATGTTTAAATAAAAAGGTTTTTACCTGGCGCCGAAAAACCAGTAACGAAGGTGCCAGGCGGACCTCTTTGGGGAGTGAATTCCATAGGTTGGGTGCCACCGCAGAGAAAGCCCTCCTCCGAGTACTTACTCTCCTAATTTCTTTCATGGAGGGTTCCCGGAGAAGGGACTCTCCTGCAGATCTCAAGGGGCGGTCGGGCATATACGGACGTAAGCGCTCGTTCAGGTAGCCAGGACCCAAGCCGTTTAAGGCTTTATAGGTCATAACCAACACCTTGAATTGGGCCCAGGCTTCAATGGGAAGCCAGTGAAGCTGACGGAGAACTGGAGTCATGTGAGCATAACGCCCCGTCCCCGTCAGCAACCTGGCAGCTCTATTTTGCACCAATTGAAGTGTTCGGGGAAGCCCCACATAAAGCGCATTACAGAAGTCTAGGCGGGAAGTCACCAGCGCGTGTGTCACCGTCACCAGGCAGTTGTACTCCAGGTAGGGGCGCAGCTGATTAATCAGCCGAAGCTGAAGGAAGGTGCTCCTCGCCACTGCTGTCACCTGAGCTTCCAAAGAAAGCTCCGGGTTGAGGAGTACTCCCAAGCTGCGGACCTTGTCCCTAAGAGGGAGTGTTGCACCATTCAGGACCAGGTCAAATCCACCCTCTCCGAAACCCGATCCACCAACCAGCAACCTCATATAAAGAAAATCTTTATAAAATGTTTTATAGATGGTACCTGTCACCAAATAGATTAGCAAAGATGTTTCCAAATATGTCAAATGGATGTTGGAAATGCAAACATAAACCGGGTACTTTTTATCATATATGGTGGACTTGTGATGAGGCAAAAAAAAAAAGGACTAAAATACATAAATGGCTTGAGGAAATGTTACAAAAATCTTTAATATTTAAGCCTGAAGTCTTCTTACTAGGCATTGTGCCTGATGATGTTGATAAACAAGCAATGTATTCGACTCTACACATAATTACTGCAGCAAGGATTATATTTGCCCAGCATTGGAGGAGTGAAGAACCATCCACTGATGAACTGATTTTTTCAAAGATTCTGGACTGTGCTGAAATGGATTGACTGACTTTGTCTCTGAAGGAGAAAGAGGATACATACTTCTATCAAACTTGCAACTCTTTTTACTATTGGCTAAAGAAACAGGACTATGCATAGATTTGAATATGTCTATGGATTGCTAGACATCAGTTCGAATCCAAGGCAAACCATTCAACATCACAATAGTCCAAGTCTATGCCCCAACCACTGGTGCTGAAAAGGCTGAAGTTGACCAGTTCTATGAAGGCCTACAACACCTTCTAGAATTAACACCAAAAAATGATGTCCTTATCATCATGGGGGATTGGAATGCTAAAGTAGGAAGCCAAAAGATAACTGGAATAACAGGCAAGTTTGGTCTTGGAGTACAAAATGAAGCAGGGCACAGGCTGGCAGAATTTTGTCAAGAGAATACGATGGTCATAGCAAACACTCTTTTCCAACAACCCAAGAGACAACTTTACACATGGACATCACCAGACGGTCAACACAGAAAGACTGACTATGTGCTCTGCAGCCAAAGATGGAGAAGCTCTGTACAGTCAGTAAAAACTAGACCAGGAGCTGACTATGGCTCAGATCATGAGCTTCTGATTGCAAAATTTAGGCTTAAGTTGAAGAAAGTAGGGAAAAGCACTAGGCCACTCAGGTATGACCTAAATCATATCCCTGATGAATATACAGTAGAGGTGACAAATAGATTTAAGGAATTAGATCTGATAGACAGAGTGCCTGAAGAACTATGGACGGAGGTTTGCAACACTGTACAAGAGGCAACAACTGAAACCATCCCAAAGAAAAAGAAATGCAAGAAAGCAAAATGGCTGTCTGAGAAAGCTTTACAAATAGCTGAGGAAAGAAGGGAATCAAGGGAGGGAGAAAGAGAAAGATACACCCAATTGAATGCAGAATTCCAGAGAATAGCTAGAAGAGCTAAGAATGCCTTCTTAAATGAACAGTGCAAAGAAATAGAAGAAAACAATAGAATAGGGAGGACCAGAGATCTCTTCAAGAAAATTGGAGATATGAAGGGAACGTTTCATGCAAAGATGGGCATGATAAAGGACCAAAATGGCAGGGACCTAACAGGCAGAAGAGATTAAGAAGAGATGGCAAGATTACACAGAGGAACTACACAAGAAAGTGTAGTTCTCTACACATCCCTGATAACCACAATGGGGTGGTCACTGACCTCGAGCCAGACTTCCTGGAATGTGAAGTCAAATGGGCCTTAGGAAGTCTGAGCAACAACAAAGCTAGTGGAGGTGACAGTATTCCAGCTGAGCTATTCAAAATCTTAAAAGACGATGCAGTAAAAGTGCTACACTCAATATGCCAGGAAACTTGGAAAACTCAACAGTGGCCACAGGATTGGAAAAGGTCAGTTTACATTCCCATCCCAAAGAAGGGCAATGCCAAAGAATGTTCAAACTACCGCACCATTGCACTCATTTCACATGCTAGCAAAGTTATGCTCCAAATCCTACAAGCTAGGCTCCAGCAGTATGTGGACCGAGAACTACCAGGAGTACAGGCAGGATTTCGAAGAGAGAGAGGAACTAGAGATCAAATTGCCAACATAAGCTGGATCATGGAGAAAGCTAGGAAGTTCCAGAAAAACATCTACTTCTGCTTCATTGACTATGCTAAAGCCTTTGATTGTGTGGATCACAACAAATTGTGGCAAGTTCTTAAAGAGATGGGAGTACCAGACCATCTTATTTGTCTCTTGAGAAACCTATATGCGGCTCAAGAAGCAACAGTGAGAACTGGACACAGAAACACTCATTGGTTCAAAATTGAGAAAGGAGTTCAGCAAGGCTATATACTGTCACCCTGCCTATTTAACTTATATGCAGAGCACATCATGAGAAAAGTGGAGCTAAATGAATCACAAGTTGGAATTAAGATTGCCAGGAGAAATATCAACAACCTCAGATGTGCAGATGATACCACTCTAATGGCGGAAAGTGAAGAGGAACTAAAGACCCTCTTGATGCGGGTAAAGGAAGAGAGCACAAAAGTAGGCTTGAAACTCAACATTAAGAAAACTAAGATGATGGCATCCGGTCCTCTCACTTCCTGGCAAATAGATGGGGAAGAAATGGAGGTAGTGACAGATTTTATTTTCCTGGGCTCCAAGATCACTGCAGAGGGGGACTGCAGCCAAGAAATTAAAAGACGCTTGCTCCTGGGGAGGAAAGCTTGCTCCTGGGGACGCTTGCTCCTGGGGAGGAAAAGCAGAGACATCACCCTGCCAACAAAAGTGTGTATAGTCAAGGCTATGGTTTTCCTAGTTGCAATGTATGGCTGTGAAAGTTGGACCATAAGGAAGGCTGAGCGCCGAAGAATAGAGGCCTTTGAATTGTAGTGCTGGAGGAGACTCCTGTGAGTCCCTTGAACCACAAGGCGATCAAACCGGTCAGTTCTAGAAAGAAATCAACCCTGACTGCTCTTTAGAAGGCCAGATCCTGAAGATGAAACTCAAATACTTTGGCCACCTAATGAGAAGGAAGGACTCCCTGGAAAAGAGCCTAATGCTGGGAACAATAGATGGCAAAAGAAGAAGGGGGCGGCGGAGAATGAGGTGGCTGGATGGAGTCACTGAGGCAGTTGGTGTGAGCTTGGGTGGACTCCGGGGGATGGTGGAGGACAGGAAGGCCTGGAGGAGTGTTGTCCATGGGGTCGCAATGGGTTGGGCACGACTTCACGACTAACAACAACAACGGATTGCTATAAAAAAAAAGGAGGCTGACCCAGTAGGTCTGATGTCTCTGATGACTGATGTTTTTTAGTTTCTTTATTTTTAGTTTGTAGAAAATAATAATAAAATTTACTTTAAAAAAAGAAGAGCGGGGCACCTGGGACGGCGGGGCTGCTGGCGACAGAAAGCAAAGCAAAAATGCAAAGCAAAGGTGCCTGGCTGGTGTTTCAGCCGCTCCAGGGGGCGCTGAAGCCCGCCCTTTGGCGGTTGCAGGGAGCAATGGAAGGCCGCGGCGCCTCCGCTGGATCCCGCCCCCGCCTCTTCTCTTCCTCGCAGCTGCCGCGCCTGCAGCCCGGCCAAGACGCGGGGGCGCGGGCGGAGCGCGGTGGGAGGCGCGCCATTGCGCCATCCCCAGCTGCCTGCTGGAGCTGCCGCCCTTGACGGGGCGGGAGCGCCCCCTGCCTCGCGATGTGGCGACCTCGTCCTGAAGTGACCGTCCTTTCGCCTCGTACTCTGGACAAGCACAGAGTACAAGCGCGCGCACGCTCACACCCACACAAACGCAGCGCGAGCGAGCTTGCATTTTCTTGGGCAATGCACAAATGGCTTCTTAAGGGTTGAGAGAAAAAAGCAGAAATAGGATTCAAGAGAATACTCTAGAAAATCCAGTTCATACACACTAAGCTAGAAATCGGCTTCGGAGATCAACCAAGAACCGAATAAGTGACAGCAGCCAAGCAGCAATGTCCTGCAAAGTTGCTTTTTGAGCTGGCAGCATCACATAGGGAGCAATCCTTGGCAAATGGTGCTTCAAAACCTCAACTCTAGCTTTCCCACAGTTCCTTTTTACTGTTCTTGCACAACACTTTTAAAAAGAATATCAAGTGTTAAAACTGTCATGGGTACAAAAGAAAACCCTTGATCAGCATTGGTGATTGATGTGAAAGCTAGACATTAGTGCATTTTGATCTGCCCTGATTAAATGCAATTGCAAATGCTCCAATCAGTCCTTGATTATGCAACCGAAATGTTAGTCTTGCTATCAAAACTAAGTCCCAAAAGTAAGTTTGACGATTTACTGCCACTGTGTTCAGTGAAATGTCTCCCAAGTGAGAATACAGAGGATTAAGCTGCAGTTCTATACACACTAGCATTGTTTTATTCAACTCAGTGGGAGTTACTTCAGAGTAGAATATAAATATAACTCAGAATCCAAGTAGACTGAATAAATGGTTTGCAACTGAACACTTCAAGCAAGACAAGGTGGAAGCCACATTCAGGGTGCTGCCAGTCAAAAGGTGTTATGAAATTATTCCATCTTTCCTTCCTTACCTGATTTTTATGGTAAAAGGGACCTGAAGAATCAGTAGAGAAACGTAGGTTTGCAAGTAGCAGGCAACATCAACTGGACTCCATAAGATTCCACAAATGAGGCATAATCAAAGGCCTCATATATATATATATGAGGATACTCAGATATATCCAAAGGTTCCAGATATTGCTGATGAGACAATCACTCAAGATGCAAAGAGAAAGATATATGGAAAAGCTTACCTTCAGCAATCTTCTAGCTCCCTTTAGCTAGAAGTTGAGGAAAAAGACTGTTGCATAACCATGTAAATGTTCTGTGTTTGGCTGGACTATGACTTTTAATGTCTGCAGCAGCTCTTTCAGCTCTTTCAGCTTCTTTGTGTCTTTATTCTTTCAACCCATTCATGCAGCCAAAGGACCCAGAGTATTTCATAATCACTATGGTGTTTTTGTTTTCTCAGAATTTGCTTCCCTCCCAGAGAGTACTCCCGGGAGACTTCAACAGATTTCTTTGTTCATGCAGCTGGACCACTGAAGAGAACTATGATACACAGCTTAACAGGGTCGGTCAGCTTTTGAGATATAGAATGAACATATATATATATAGGAAGTTCCCTATAGTAGGAAGAGACATAGCAGAGCGACAGATAAAAGCTCATTTTAAACTTATCTCCATAGAAGGATGGAGTTCATGGTCTTTATCTCTTTAAATTTAAAACAGCTTAAATATTTTAAAATACTCATAGGAAAGCACCACAGAAGCGACATCACAAGCCGCAGAAACTCCCAGCTTACCAGTTAGTATTCTGTTGGGGCAGCCTTAGGATTAAGATGGTTTAGAACATTTAAATTCTTTGCTGTCCTGCCTTAGTGTGCAGGCTGCTGAGGATGTAGCCCTATGCATTTGTGAGTCATCCCAAGATGCCAAGGCACATTTTGACGGCATATAAAAGTTTTAAATAAATAAATAAGCAAGCAAGCAAGCAAGCATGTTTAGGCACAAAACTCCATGGAGCTCTCGGCGTTCCCCAGCCAGAACATCTTCCTGTGAAGTGAAGCATGCACAGGATTGCGACCTTAAGGAGTAGCCAGGCAGGCCCTGCACTCTTCATGATGGTGGCAGCCCTAAGCAGGTGCCTTTGAGGAGGTCTGGCTGAAACCAAGGCAGGAGGCGGGAGGTGATTATCCCATTCATGGTCACAAACAACACCACCCAGGTTTATGAAAAAGAAATCATAGTTTATGACTGGCACAGTTGCTGCAATGTGGGTTGTTCACCACAAACCTGGCATCCTGATCATTCGTGACTTGTCTTAAGAGTGATATTCATGGCAATGTTGTCTTCTAGATCCAGCAGTGCAACTTCACTTTTTAACGTTATTTTGTATACTCCTGCACAATGCTCAGTAGTGAATGACAGCTGCCTTGACAGTTGTGCAACTGCCTCTGTTTACTTGGAGTTTGCACAATTTTCAACTCTATGATGTGACTTCCCATAACATTTACACAAATTTTACCTCTCTTTTACACCATTGCCATGACCTTTGTGCATGTTTACCTATCCAGTTCAATGCTCTATAACCCATCACTGCATGTGGCAGCCTGCCATGGAGGGAAGCACCAATAGAAGAAGGGGAGAGTGGAAAGCAGCTCTGGAAATGTAGCATGAAACAAAAGGAAGGAAGGAAGGAAGGAAGGAAGGAAGGAAGGAAGGAAGGAAGGAAGCAGTGTGCAGTAGCTAGCATGGGAAGTGCTGAACTGGAAAGGGGGGATATTGGGATGCTTAACTAAATGTTAGAGATAAGGACCTGTGTCAGAATTTGTGTGTGTGTGTGTGTGTGTGTGTGTGTGTGTGAATGTGTGCAAGTTGATGGGCAAGGCATAGCCAAAATTAGCTAGGAAAGGTGCTTTGAAGACATGTGTTCTTATTTCTGTAGCACGAAGCAGCCTCCTTGCAAAACCTGTTTCCCAACAAGATCACAGAAATGGAGGATAAAACTTAGAAATAGTACCATGATGAGGGATGGATAACAGTGCACTGGGCTAAATAATGGAGATGCGGTCTTCACTTTTGTGAAACAGAAAATTCCCTGTGGGCATGGATAAAAATAAAAGGAAACTGTTCAATGCATCCATTCATGCACTCAAAAGGACTCTGAAGATTAATTCCACCGTGCAGTATCCCTGGTGTTTGAAAGGCAAGGGTTGTGCCTGGGTTCTTGACTAGTTTGATTCCTCCTGATTGGCCTAGGCCAGTGGTGGTGAAGCTATGGCATGCGTGCCACAGTGGGCAAGCAGAGCCCTCGCTGTTGGCACGTGAGCCAAGTCACCCCAGCATCGCCCCAGCAGCCAAGCATTGGATAATAGTGCACATAGGGACCATGCTCATGCTCAGAAAGGAGTAGCAGCGCCAGGTGATGACATCACGAGCCACGACTCGTTAGCCGTGACTCCGCTGAGCTTTTGCAAGGCCGGTCAGTGTGCTGCCAAGGATATATATATATATATATATTGTTGGGACTGGCTGTGAGGTGTTTTATCTAAGCTAAAACCTCAGTTTTCAGGTATTATTGCATTCAGAATGGGCAGAAAGGATGAGCTATGCAGAAAAAGCTGCTCGAGGAAGGCTTTTTCAAAATTGCCCTCTTTTCTATGGAACTTTAGCTGTGTATTAGGGTTAGGGGAGTGCACCAGAGAAGGATCAGGGTTAGAAAAATGAGGTGTCCTAGCATGATGCTTGGTATGTGTTTAGAAGGGGCGAAATGTTGAGATGTACAGAAGAAGTTACTCAAGGAAGCCTTTTTCAAAATTGCATTATTTTTAGGGGCCTTACGCCTATATTAGGGTTTGGGCTGTGCACCAGGTAGGTTAGGGTTTAAAAAATGAGGTGTCCTGGCATGATTTTGATGGCTGGAATGTGTTTTGAATGGAAAGAAAGGATGAACTGTGCAGAAAAAGCTATTCCAGGAAGGTGTTTTCAAAATTGCATTCTTTTCAGTGGCCTTTACCGCAATCTTGGATTAAGGCTGGGGACCAGGGTAGGGTTAGGGTTAGACACTGGAGGTTTCCAGGCATGATTATGATGGTTGGAATGTATTTAGAAGGGGCCGAAATGTTGAGATGTGCAGAAAAAGCTATTCAAGGGAGACACCCCTTCCAGGGGTGCGACAGAAGTGCCAACGGACCTTGGACATCAGGGGCCCTCTCTGAGCAAACACTGTGAACTTGGAAGCATCCTGCCAACCTGCCCATTTCGGCCCCTTTCGGGGCTCCGAACCGCAGATCAGCATCATGGGCCAACTTTTGGAATTTTGGACAGATTTTGCTTGCCTTCCCCAGACAACACTTCCAGGGACTGGCAGAAGTGCCGACGCACCATGAGTATCAGGGGCCCTCTTCGAACAAACACAGGGAATTTGGAAGCATTCTGCCCACCTACCATTTCAGTCCCTTTCGGTGGACTGACCTGATGGTAGGAGCAGCCCGATTTTGGGATTTTGAACAGATTCTGCTTGCCGTCCGCAGACACCCCTTCCAAAGGTCAGGCAGAAGCGCCAATTTATGGCATGTCTCTGGGGCTCTCTCTACGCAAACATTTTGAAATTGGAAGCATTGTGCCAACCTGCCCATTTCGGCCCCTTTCAGTGCTCTGACCTGTGGGTCAGCGTTGCGGGCCTGATTTTGGGCCTTTTGGACAGATTTTGCTTGCCTTCCCATGACAACCCTTCTACTGTTCCGGCCAAAGTGCCGACGCACCACAGGTATCAGGGGCCCTCTCTGAGCAAACACGGTGAGTTTGGACACATTCAACCATCCTGCCCTTTTTGGCCACGTTTGGGGAAATATCATGGGTGGATTTTGGGCATTTTGGAAAGATTTTGCTTTCCTTAGCCAGACACCCCTTCCAGGGGTCCGGCCACAGCACCAACGTACTGCATGTCTCGGGGAACCCTCCAAGCAAACACTGTGAGGTTGGAGGCATTCTGCCCACCTGCCCTTTTCGACCACTTTTGGGTCCCTGACTCGCAGATCAGCATCGCGGCCTGATTTTGGGCATTTCAGACAGATTTTGGTTGCCTTAGCCAGACACCCCTTCCAGGGGTCCAGCCACAGCGCCAATGCACCACAGGTAACAGGGGCCCTCTCCAAACAAACTCTGTGAGTTTGGAAGCATTCTGCCAACCTGCCCTTTTCAGCCACTTTCGTTGCCCTGACCCACAGGTAAGCATCATGGGCTGATTTTGGGCATTTTGGACAGATTGCTTGCCTTCCCCTGACACCACTTCCAGAGGTCCAGCTGAAGTACCTACACATGACAGGTATCAGGGGCCCTCCCCGAGGAAACATTCAGTTTGAAAGTATTCTGCCAACCTGCCTTTTTCGGCCACTCTCATGGCCCTGACCTGCAGGTCAGCGTCGCGGGTCGAATTCTGGTAGTTTGGAAGATTTTGGTTGCCTTCCCGTTACACTCTCCACACACTTTTTGAGAGTCCTGCTCTTCTGTACCATACCACAACTCATCCCGTTTAGCAGTCTCCCAACTTTTTCAGGAGTATTTTAGGGGGCTGGAGAGACCATGGGAAGGAAGGGTTGGGGAGACCACTTCCACCAGCACAGTTGATCCAGTGTAAAACTGTGACCGTGCTAAAGTGGTCCTTCATTCATTATAGAGGAGACTATCAGGTTTCCAAGGAAAGCCCTTCTCAAAGAGAGACTGAATGCCAGATCTGGTTTTAAACACTATGCATGTAACATTTATTCTACAACATAAAGAATAAGGAAGTGTAAGAATACAAGTTCAGCAATCACCAGCAACTATATCAGGAGGCCTCATTCACACTCGCATTCATGCAACACTCACACTGACAGCCAATAGACCCTCTTTGTGATCCAGCGGAACTGTGGGTGACCAGTAGCAGCACTGTTCTGACACACACGGGAGCTGGAAAACCCAATCATTTCATACCTTAGAGTTGATGCTATCAGCTTAGTCCAACTGGATTGAACAGTGAACTCCTCTGAGCAGAGCTGACACACAGAATGTGCTGGTCCTTATCTTGAACACACGCACTCTCGTCACATTCTATTCTCTATCTGGATGGTACAGCGTGGGCTTACGTATCTGTCATGTTCCATCCTCCAGCCACTCCCGGCCTCTCAGTTTTCTCAGTCTGGTCAGTCCCATCATGCTTTTTCATTCTTCATTTTCTTCTGGGTCTTAGGCCTTCAGGAACCCATGCACACTGTGACAAAACTGGATCAAACCCTCAGAATGTGTGGGGGAATAATGTATGCAAAGGTTTTTCCTTTATTGCAATTGTACGAAAAGAGACTCCTTTGAGCTATGTATAACACTGCTAGGATTTTACATTGGAAAGCTTGGTCTTTCATAGTTCCTCTTCTTCCATATATATATGTATATGTGAGAGAAATGGTTCAGTATTAAGGGGAAAACATGTGTTTGATTGCCAGGGTATTAAAAAAAGAAGCAGGCAATATTAGGCAATTGGCCTGGTTAAAAGTTGTTGCTATGAGGATATCATAACCATTCTGTTGTGATTCAGTCCTAGCCATCAAAACACCATGGTTCCAGTAAGCAGAAAGTCAACAGATTCTAATTTCCTAATGATCCCGCTTTGTTTTTGATAGGAGTCTAACACTATTTATTAGCCCCAATGGCAGATTCCAATTTTAATTCTATTTCTCTTCATTCTATTTCTGAGAAAGGACATTAACATCTTTAGTTCTGTCGCATCTGCACATAGATTTTATTATTTATTTTATTTATTTATTAAAACATTTTTATGCCGCCCCATTCGCCGAAGCCTCGGGGCGGCTCGCACCATTAAGTTAAAATAATTATAATATAAATTAAAAATAAAAATATTAAATTAAAATACAACAATAAGCCGCCCTGGCCAGATAAAACCAATAATGTTAACAGTTAAAATGCCGCTTGAATAAAAAGGTGTTTTTTTGTCCCAGTGTGAATTTCATTCTGTGATTTTGTTCAAGGGATTCTTGCTAATGAGAAAGCAAAACCAAAATAAAAGATTGGGAGAAGAGGGAGGATGGGAGAGACAGCATGGGAGACAGAGGGAAAGTGAAAAATATCTTGCTTGGCATATATTAGAGGAGATACACATTTTAGCAAGGGTTAGCTGAGTTTTTGCTTAAAAATATAAATGATATTCAACATAAGCACTGAGGGATCACAGGTATACTTTGTGAAACACTTACCAGCACCCACTCAAAGGAATCCTCTTGAGAGACCCCTCAGCCAGATATGCCCTGGGGAAACAACCACTGCAGCACGTTTTGGTGATTACTAAGTCTTAGCCCTTTAGTGGGTAGAAAGCCTTACTTCTGACTCAGAGGGGATCAGACTCACTGCCCATGCCCTGAAAGGACTGGTGTCTGAACATGCAGACTGAGATCAAGCCAGACAAAGGTGTGTGCAGGAAACCTGTATGCAAGACAAGGCAAGGCAGGGCAGGGCAGAAGGCAAGGCAAGGCAAGGCAAGGCTTGGCTTTCAAGGGGAACAGCTGAAATGACATCTTGGAGTAGCAATGGTCAGGTCTGAGTGATGTATGGCAGCCAGCAAGCAATAAGTCAGTGGCACCGTGCCAATGAAAATGTAGCCCGAGTTAACATAGATTTACCATGGTGCAATGTGAATCCTTTATTTGATAGGTCCAGTACAACCAGTGATCCCTTTTCTGAGCTTAAAGAGTTATCCATAACTCCAGATACTTCCTCAGTGGCAGAAAGTTTTCTTCTGCCAAAATTAATGCATTATTGCTCCCAGCATAAAATGTCAGAGTGGCATGCTCTCCAACAAATGCCATTTAACTTGCTCAGCAAAGTACGAGCAAAGTGCCCTTATTAGCTGGAAATGTGTATGTTTTGATAATCATTTAATACTAATGAACAACAGCCTGTTGACCTTTTGCCAGGTAGTGTAACTGGGTGAAGTATTTATATATGAGGGCTCCACTATGTCATCCAGTAGTCATCCTGGGGCAGAAATGTAAGAAACTGTGCTGCTTACGGGGCCTGAATATGAGCAGATGATGGCAACCACTAAGCAGTCATAACCAGAGGGGAAAGCAACCTGAAATCCCAACACCTTCCACATGACATTCCTGGAGAAGAATATGGTGGAAGTAGTTGGAAATTACTGGGACAAATTACTGAGTTTTATGATAGAGCTGAGTTACAAACTAGGGCAACCTAGGAGATAAAAATGCTGGCCCTGCATAGAGTGCACCAAATATTCTTCTAATCTACAATAAAAAATAAAGCATGTCACACGTCAAGGTATCATGAGAAATGCACACCGATTAAGCAATGTAATGTGGTCCATGGGGTCTCTGGAAGAGCAGTGTCTCCACCCTGCTTGAGCGATGGAAGGCAGAAAATAAATTGCACCCTACACATGAAGAACTTCCCTCTCCCTCCTTCAGATACCTGCCTGAGTGCCACAGGAGTTGCACTGGAGCATAAAGGGGGAAAGGGGAAGGCCTGGAAGTGAAAAATAGCAATGAGAAATAGTCTGAGGTAGTTCTGTAAGAGACTGGTGAGCATCAAAGATGCTCCCACCCATTCAGCTGTGACTCATCAGTCTTTATGTTGCAAGTATGTCGATTTCATTTTAAAACCTGACCTTTTCCTTATGATGGGAGATCACCCCCCCCCCCACCATGCTCACTGCCCCTGCACTGTAAGAGAAATAGTAGGGAGGGACTTTCAACCCATCTTTTATCTTGCATTTTCAGAAACGTGGGAAGATAAACTATTGCAACATCTCTGGGAGAAGTGGCCTTGCCACATGGGAAATATAATAATAAGATCTTTATGCTAATCATATGAAAATGAAAAACACTGAATGAGTAGTAGGAATGGTGATTCGGAAATCATAAGAAACCACTGTGGCAATAAGAAACCATACAACAAACCTTTGTTTTTTATTTTCAAGGACAAAACTAAACCGGTGAAATATAATAGATCAGTTCTGATGACACAAGACACAAACAATGGTAAAAAACATAGTGCGTTGTGTGAACCCAGTCAGTGTGTGTTTGTGTGTGTGTGTGTCTGAGAGAGAGAGAGAACACAAGTGTTTGAAACTTAATATTGATTATATGTGAATTTAGGGCACAGTGCCCTCTCCCCAGTCCTAAAATCTGAAAATGAACCACTGGGTTCAGCTTTCCTACTTGCCAGCCCCAAACTGCCTTCCTGTCTTCTAGCTGTCATATGCTTAGATGCTGCCATAACTCTGACATGTTCATGTGGAGCATCAGTGCAAAAATACCAGAAAAGGAACCATAAATGTTCACTGCACCAAAAAGAAACTTTATGTGAGTACAAAGTCAAATTAGAATGAGCCTTGGGGTTTATCACAGACCCAAAGGCAGTGGAAGTGAGCTGGGGAAATGAAGCTTCAGTTAGATGAAGCAAATTGCAGTGACATCGTAGGCTATGATAAATTACCTTTCAATGTGGCAAAATGAATTCCCTGACTGTACTACACAGTCAAAGTTATCAATCACTGTATGGGCAAGGCTATTTATGAAGTAATTTAAAAAAAATGGGTTGAAGGCAAATCAGACCAAACCTAGCACAAAGCTTCAAGATTATAATGGTGTCTTCTCAACCGAGTAACACAGGGGGTGGTTTCAGCCCCTTCAAGTTCTCGACATCTTAGAAGATTAGCTTAGGATTTTTATTAGCTAGATAAGCATTGGAACTGCTGAGTAAATATTTTTTACTCCTTTTGCAATATTACCCGTGGAAAAGCTGCATTTGTTTATAATTCGGCATTAAGAAAAAAAAACCCTCCGGATGTTTAGGCAGCGACTGAGATGAGAGAGTGCTGAGACTTTTGTCCAAGTTGAAGCCAAAGAAAAAGACTTTTTCCTCTAACCTCTCTAAGGGTATAAAATTAGTTTAAATTTTTAAGGTGCAATTACGTGATAGGAGTTCAAAACTTTGACCGATCATTTTGGATATCTGTTTGGACTTCTGCCAAGATCAACTGGACACTCGCCAGGATATTTTTCACATTGTGGGATGCTTTCTTCTTTAATGTGACGACTGTTTGGGTGAGCATTCCTATTTTCCTTTTGCAATACTACTTGTGGAAAAACTATATCTGTTGTTAATTGGCATAAAAAAAAGAGAAAAGGGAGAAAAGAGGAAGGATAGAAGAATATCCATTTCCTCTCCTGCCTTTCTGGGACCTCTGCCAAAGTATTTGGCAACTTGCCAACCGTCTGACCGCTAGTGATCTAGAGAAAAGAAAAGTGGAACTGATCTTGGCTGCCACTTTGTGGCTATTGGAATTATTGCAACGATGGTAGAGCTGAAGAGATTTTTTTTGGAAATACAAGAATCTTTAACAATTTTACAAATATCCCAAGAGGTGATGTTGAGACAACAGGAAATCTTCTCAATTGTACAAAAAAAAAAAAAAAAAAAGCGCTTTGATAAGCTTGATGCTTCTTTTAAGGAGATGGTGATTGATGTAGAATCCAAAACTGAACAGAATATACAAGAAATGCAACAAGTATATGAGAAATTTGAAAAATTTGAAACTGTGGATAAAAAGAAACAAATTTGGCCACTAAAGGAAGGATTTTTTTTTTTTTTTTTTGAAGGATGGATGGATCCTGAATTTACTAAAATTATTCTAAGGAAGAAGAAACAGTGAAGGTTGATTTGCAGCAAAAAACACAGCCATTGGGAATAAATATTGACCTACAACAAATGCTACAATTAATGAAGATAAAGCAAGAAATAGTGATGACTGAAATACAAACTTTGAAGTGGGTTGATTTTCAACGAATAACACCAAGGGGAGAAAGGTGGGCTGGAGATGTAAAGTTTAAAAATATTGATTTTCAACAAACCCTATTAAAATAAAAGCAGTTTGGAAGAGGTGTAAAAAAGAAATCTTAAAAAGGAATGGTGTAAATGGGTTGGCATGTTTATTGTGGTATGGAAAGGCTAAGGTATATGATTTTAACTGTGGAAGCTTTTCTACATTTAAATGTGTTGAATTATGAAGAGATTATAAGATAAGATTTAAACTGAACTAAGAAGGCGAAGAATAGGAGTGGAGTCCCCCCCCCCTTTTTTTTTTCTCTCTCTCCTTTGTGGGTGATATAAGGGAAAATGAGAGATTCTTTTCTTTTTATTTTTTTATCTTAAAAATGAATGACCAAAAGCTAAGTTGTATGACTTTTGTCTTTGAATTGCTGTACTAGAAAATGACTATTATGGGAGTAGGAGGAGCTGCACTAAGCAAATTTCGTTTTACAAGCGAGATATATTAAAGATTGTAAGGAGCTGGACTCTTATAAGGAGTTAATTGTATGTGATTAAGTGTAAGCTAGATGAAACTTTAATAAATTAACTTAAAGAAAATTTGTTTAAAAGGTATCATAGATAATTGTTGTCGTTAAATAGATTAGATAAGATGTCCTTAAAGATGCTAAATGGATGTTAGACATGTGAACATAAATTGGGTTTAAAGTCTTTAGTTCTTTTTTAAGCTTGGAACTTTTCTTCTCTTTCACTTTCCTTTTTAGTGGATATTAGACTGGAATACTAGTAAGCAAAAAATGTATTCAATCATATTTGTAACTATTATAATGAGGAGTTTATCTGTTTAATATTAGAAAAATGAAAAGATCTGGAATTGTGTAGAGTTGGTTAGATTGAAGCTACTATTGAAGAAGAAAGAAGATATTGACTTTTATCAAATTTGGAGAGTCTTTCTTTTAATATTGGTCAAGGAAAACGGGACTCTGTAAGAAATGGATGGACTGATCTTACCGCAGAAGGAGAAAGAAGATAGTGACTTCCATCAAATTTGGAACCTTTTTTTTTTGTTATTGGCTGGAGAAACGGGACTTGGTTTAGATCTAAAAATGTTTTTAAGATTCCATAAATGGATCTGAATATGATTACAGAATGTTAAAAGATATGTAGTAAGGGGCTGACTCAGTCGTTCCGATGTTTGTGATGACTGATGTTTTTAGTACTGTTTTAAAATTTAATAAAAAAGTACTGCAAAAAAAGATTATAATGGTGTCCATATGTTAATAATTCAGCTTGGAAGCACTCTCTCCTTGTTGCATTAAACAGTATGAGAGCAGATGTTTATGGAAAAGTTCATGATGCACAGAACCTAAGGAAGGAACTTTAATCAAGCACCCAAACCATTGAATCAAATGGTTCCACTCAAGTTTCAATGCCAGCTGAGTTCTGCCTCGGTCTGATCTCTTTGCTACTCAAGTTCAGGACATGCTCATTTACATTATACTTTCCCCACACACATTCTGACCCTTTCGTAAGGTTTACACAATTCATGAGAATTACCTGTTTTGGATATTCAGATTACACACTGGAATATGCACCATGTCTTCCCGAAAAGTGAAAATAAGTGAGGGAATGGCATGAACTGAGCTCAGGAGTGGGGATGAAAAGTCTCATTGAGCTCCAGTTTTATAATTCTGCCATCTGTATTTTTAAAAAGTTCTATTAGGCAAAATTGGTAGACAGCGCATGGACTGACTTGGCTTTGACACTGATTATACCAGCAGCTGTTCCAGTTGTGAAATAACAGGCAAGCTGACAAAAAGTTAAAGTCTGGCCAGGTTGTAATGTGAGATATAGTCAGGATTTCAAGTTTACAACGCTGGCTTTGCCCATCTTGCTGAAATGAGTGATCTTAAATTAAAAGCAAGATTCACCAGGGAAAACTATTACCCTTTGACAGGAAAGAACCATCTTGCCATAAGGAAGATAATGTGGCAGAAGAATACATGACTTGCAGAAAGGAATATATATATATATATGCATGTCCCTTGGTTAGCTGTTTAGTAAGAACTCAAGAAGGCTACATCATGAGTTGAATGGCAGAGGTTGGAAAGGAGCAAAGAAGCAAAAGATTTTCTGAAAAAGGGATAGATTTTCATCCTGCAAAAGAAGAAAGACTAGAAGACAGTGAAAGCAGAGAGTATTGATGTCATCAGTTAAAACCAGGTGGATCACAAAAGTAATATTTTGGGCCAGTCTGTTTTAATGGTCAGGATGTTGGACTAGGAACATGGAGATAATTTTAAATTCAGCCAAAAACCTCACTTTGTGACTCCGGGCCAGTCACCATCCTCAGCATATCCAGCTCACAGGCTGTTGTGCAAACAAAATGTATGGAGGGACCATGTATTACATTCTGGGATCCTTGGAAAAATGGGAACAGAAATGGACTTACTACTAATTTTGTTTGTGCCTTGTTTTAGTTTTTAATATGGTCACAGTGGCTTTCTGTGACCATGAAGGCTGTTTCCTTGGTGAAGTTAAACATATCCCATTTGTGTTTTGCTCATAGTCAAATGCATTTGATTCCACCATTCTCTCCTTGAGAGAATTGGATTTTTTCTTAGTTTGTATTCCTGTTGGAACGTGTGCGTTTACACAAAGGTGTACTTCTTAAAAGGTGCATTTATGCAAATACGCACATTCCCTTCCCACCAAAATCTACATTTTTATACTTTAGCCTATGAGAAAAAAAGCCTAAAGTACTAAATGTGTTTAGTATTCTAAAAAGGATTTGTTTGTTTTTTGTCTCCCAGTCCATATTCTCAGTGCAATTTAGTCATTAAAGCAAAAATGTACAGCAGTGCACTGTGGAATTTACAGGTTGGATTGATAGAAATCAAAATTTATTGCACCTTTTTATCAGCATCCCTACTTTGGCTGCAAACCATAAAACTCTTAATTCCCCATACAAGTCAATGGAGTTCATTCATGCCATTGATTCAAATAGGTAATACAAGAGAGGCCATTTTTCCAAACACAGAGCATACCTAAAATGCACTACTGTGCATTTTAATTGTCCAACAGGGTGATGATGTAGTGTATTGAATACTTGTCATTTTTAATAACTATATATGTACAATAGCAATTTAAAAACAAAACACAAGCAAGCACATAATTAAAATTAAGCCACCCATGGCAATATTTTAAATTGTTTTCCAATAAACTTAATCTTTGTCCTTTCAATACCTTTTTTGTATATTAGCAGTTCAGCTCAGATACTTAGATGTTAAATGAGGATTTAAAATAAGAAAATAGCACAGAGATAAGGAATTCTCAGAATTGCAAGAGATGCTACCAATAAGTCCCAAATAGTGTGTCCCAAACAATGCACATTTGTGCATTGCAGGAAATACATCTCCTTAGTGCTGAACCCAGTGCTGTCCTATATATCCCATCCCAAATCCGAGGGCAAAATTTACCCTCTTGATGTCCCACTCCCTCAGCCCAAATCACTTTCCCATAGCTGTTGGCCATTTGTTGGTTTTTGCAACCTTTAGGCATTTTTAGCCCCAATTAGAAACCTTCTGAATAGCACTCCTAATATTTAGCTGCTGGCAAGTAAGAATGTAAAGATATGGAGGTATCTTGGTTTTATTCAGCGTTTCTGTGCAGCCCATAAGGATGCCTGTGAAATGAATTGTCCTTCAGGCTAAAGGATGTCCAACACTATAGGCAGTAATAGGGGACAGTCTACTAGGGCTGGAGCTCTGGGTCTTTCATTGTGATCCCCAGATCTTGGGAAGCCTTCTGCCCAATCATCTTACTGTCCATGGGCAGTTGCTGAAATAAAGGATCAGGACTCCAATTATCTATTCTGCATAAGATTCCCCTGAATTAACAGCCTTGAAACCTGCTGCCATTCTGTATTTGCATGTTTCTAGCGGATGCTTCTTTTTTCCCATGAAATTCGATTTCCTTTGCTTCTTTCTCTCCCTCTCTCTCTCCCCCCTTATGAGTGTGTGTGTCAGCAAAGAGAGGTGTCCTTAGAAGATAAGTCCTTCAAAAACACACTGAGAGATTTTGGAGCAGGAGTAAATCAGCGTATGTGAATGTGTGGCATATTTTGTCCAGTGAAGCTCAGCCCTGTATCTTTTTGATACCAAGCACTTCCTCCATTCAGCATCCTTGATGCATATGGTTACCTAGAAGGATGTCTTTGAAACTCAATTTTAAGCATGTTAAGCATTGCAACCTAAAACTTCCCAAGAGGCACAGGGAATAAGTGAGGTGGTAAGGAAGAAGGCCTTCATTTTGAAGTCATGAAGTCTGCTTTTAGTCACAGTGTTAAGCTGGAGTATAAGAATAATTAGTAGATAAACAGATTGGGTTAGTTACATAAACTAAACTAAAATATTATTCTTTTAAACTCCAGAGGTAAACTTTCTGGATAATAGACTTTCAAAGGGCGATATATAGAGTTAGGGTTATATATACCTATGGAAGAAAAAAGTTAGCCATGTCTCTCAGTCAAACAGATTCAATCTTGAACCAATAGAAATAAGCTTATATTCCTACCCACCACACATGTATACCCTTTTTCTAATGTGTGTTCATTAGTATGAAATCTGAACTATAGAAATGAGGAATAGTGTTGAATCATGTCTGAAGAAATAAAATGAAAAGGTTTTTTTTGCCTTGAGGTTTAAAATAAATCAGAGACATGTTGCATTTTAGCAATTTGCCATGCAATCATTATGATTAAATACCAATTGGATATTTAATTAAATGGGCTGTTGATTAACACATGATTTGGTCTAATTAAAAAGGTCATTTGCTTTGTACCATATGGTGATTTCCTGTTATCACCATGGACTGGTGTCTCCCCCCTCCCTCCATCCAACAGTTCTTTGATTGTGCTTTTGCCCCAGAAGCCATCTGGCATTAAATTTCCCAGTGCAGCACTCTTATAAGCTTGATAAGTATGTAATTCAGAGTTGGTGTGATTGTTTCCTCTATACGCCAAATGTTTAGAGAGCAGGACCACTGGTGCTTTAGTTCCCTCCTCCAGCTTAAGGAATCAGGAAACTTCTACTTCAGGATATGCAGCTGAAACCATTAGATAACAGGAGTTAATTTCATCTCTAAATGGATGTTCTTACCTGGGGTGAAGTGTGGGGAGATGCTACATAGCTAAGAGCGGGGGAAATGTAAGTCATGATCCAAGCATGGAACCTGAGTATCTGGCTTCCTTCCCCATTCATAATGTCTAATGTACCATGCCCCTATTTATCTTCAGCATGTTTCAGTGTCCCCTGTACAGAATTGGCAGCCTCTGGTGGGGAGCAATGGAACACATATCTTATTTACATCAGGGCTGGGAAAGTTCTAGTAGATGTTGTGGAACTGACAAAAAAATTAATTCTGCACTTGTCACAGGACCACAGCTGATCCTTTTTGTTTTAATGAGAATGAACCACAATTTCCTGAATCAGGGCTTAAAAGAAACTAACTTTATCCAAAAGTGGGAGATATTAATTTCCTTCTTTTGCATATTCATGAAGGAAAAGTAAGGATTGTGGAACCCAAGGTTCATGGATTGAAGTCCTTCCCTACATGTGTCTTTCTGTACCCACTAGGGACAGTCAATCAGAAATGGTTGAGAAATTAATGCAATTCATTTCAGTATCAGCTTAAAAAATTCACGCTCCCCAGACCCAACCTAACCTGGAACAAAAATGCAATGGGATGCAAAACACCATAATATTCTCAAGTTTGTAGTGCACACACCTCACACAGTGTACATTTAAACAATATGTACAACAGTTCATATAAAAGGTATTTCAAAAATGTGCATGAAAATGGCTTGATGAAAATTCCTTGCAAAAATTCATGCGTTTGAATAGTGTGCAAAAAAATTGCACTTCAAAAATGTGCAATATTTAAACGGTTAGTGAAAATATGGTTAAGCATTTTTTATATACAGATTAAAACCATCCTGCAATCCAATGTGGAAAAGAGATGTAATGAACTTAGCTGTGAAAAACTAAGAACCTGAGGGAAAGAAGCTTAGCAGATTCACTTATCCCTACATCTGATATAAGTAAAAGACGTAATCCAAAACAGTATAAATCTATATTGATGAAATGAGCATTCCCTGCAGGAATGTGTTACCACATTTAAGATATTATGCAGAATTTTCTACTTGTCTACTTCAGCAAGCTACTTCAGTACAGCAGCACAAATTACTCTGATGCTATTTTGGTGGCCTGAAAGAAATGTAAGAAACGTACAGGAACAAGAATTGATAAATTGATAGATGCCACTTTATACACATCTTTATTTTCTTCATGGAATCCTGTGCGTGTGCCCACATGCAAAAAACTTCATATCAAATTATTAGAGTAATTTGTTTTGTATAACTCCTCCTACTAATAATTCTGTTTTGTATAACTCCTCCTACTAGCAGCTCCTCTTTAAGTTCCTCATGGCTGCATTTGGTTTAATGTGTCTAATGTTTCCAATTCTGATTTGGTCCCCTTAAGTTGTATAAAGGTTTTCTTTCAGCCCATTTCCTTAAGTCCTTCTGTCTGTCTTTTTTTCAACGTCCAGTCATTCTGGGCCTCGCCGAGTTTTCGCATGGGTGGTCGGTGAGCTGCAAGGGATTTGCATGGACTGTGATTTTAGCGGGATGCAGGTGGTGCCGTGGTTTAAACTGCTGAGCTGCCGGGCTGCTTGATCGGAAGGTCGCCGGTTTGAATCTGCACAACCTGTTGTGATTTGAGCAGAAGGAAGGAAAGGTAGGAATACACTCAGGAAGGCAATACAGTCAGATGCCTTTTTCTGGGCCGACCAAAAGCTGGTGGGCACTGGAACCTTGCCCCCTTGTGCTGGTGGTCAGCAAATTCAGGTTATGCTGCAGTGTTGGCACCTTGCGATAAATAGGTGGGTTCTGAGTTGCAGTTTGGGCACTCGGTCTCTAAAAGGTCCTTCATCACTGCTTCTGGGTTATCCAGCATATTTATCTCAATATTTCATTCCATATTGAAGGTCAGTAAGGGGTGCCAAAGTTTAATGAAATTATCCATTTTCATTTCCCCTCTCAGGATTCCAACATGTCTAGTCAATTTCTTCATTAGTGCAATTCCCCATATCCTTCCTAAGTATCTTGGAAAGGAGAACCCCTTGACATCTCTCCGATCAGGCCGAATTTCTAATCTCGCTGCTCCCATTAGGATCTCGCCTGCTCTTTCGTATTTAAATTCTCGTTCCCATCCACACAGAGGGAGAATAATAGGAGTGTTTCATTACCAATCTTTTTCTGATGCATTAACTTTTCTAGCCATTTAATTGCCTCTTTCCAGAATAATTCCACTTTTGGGCAAGAAATCCACATATGTTCAAGCAAGCCTTTTACCCCACAATTTTGCCAACAAATGTACTATATTTCCTTATTTATTTTATTAATTTTTGTGGGGAATCAGTGCCATCTTTGAATTCTCTTCCATACCATTTCCTCAGATTTTGCTG
Organism: Varanus komodoensis; assembly: GCF_004798865.1. NCBI lineage: Eukaryota > Metazoa > Chordata > Lepidosauria > Squamata > Varanidae > Varanus > Varanus komodoensis. Next base: position 27,706 of record NW_025335417.1, on the reverse strand, counting down.
ATACTGATTCCTATAACTGAGAGTTTCATATTCCTGTTCACACTTTTGCTGGTATTTAAATATTGAAATTTCTTTCCCATACGGATGTTGTTCCTTTGTGACCAGTGCACTCATCTTTCACAATACATTTATACAAAATTGAGATTAAAGCATTTTTGTTTTTGTTTACAATTGCTTCTTCCATACAATAATTTTCTAATGCTATCAATGTTCTAATAGGTCCTGAAGTTACATATACTCGATTTGACAAATCTCTGATTTGAGTCAGTTGCAACCCATAACTTTTTCTTTGACTAGTCTTTTCCTCTAATTGCCGAATTGAAATTGGTTTCCATGTACAAGTCCATCTCTAAATTCAGAGATGCCTATTTCTTTCCAGCCACTGAATTGTGCGTATGCTTCTTGCAATTTCAATTTAGGCTGCTCCAAAAAGGGACGGAATGGAGATATAGGTGGTGCCAGAGTTTTCATATATTTATGCCATATTCGTATAGCTTCCTTGATAAAAAGGTTTTGAATTCTTCTTTATGCTCCAACAATGTGGGCATGTATAATAAGAATTAATTGTACAGTCTCCCTGTACTCCCTCCATTTGAATTCAGTCGGGGATCTTGTTCACGTGTATAAGCTTTACAGGTCAGGACATGTGGAGGGCTTCCTAAGATTTTATTCCATGTGGGATTGCCAATACTCCTTCCTTGGCAGTGGCAGCTCTCCTTTTTGTATTGTTTTGAACTCTTAGATCATTCTGATTTGCTGAGTCATTCTTTTTCTTTTTCTTTCTTTTCTTTTTTTTTTGTGACACAACTTTCACTTATTTATTTCTGGTTGCAATGGTAGGTTTTAGAAAAAAATAAAATTTTTGGCAGAATATGAGCTCTTACCACCACAATTCTCCCTAGTTATGAAATTTTGATGTATTGCACTTCCTAACTTTCTCTCTTATTTCACTCTACCTACACATATAATTTCCATATGTCAATCAATGTTTACTTTTTGTTAGCCAAATTGCCAATCATTTAAAACTGGAAGAGCACCGGTCTAAGCTAGACAGTGCCTTAATCTCACTTTGCTCTGATATAGTGATATTTGTGCATAATAATTTAAATATTTGACCATTAATGTTTAATCCCATGTAATTGTTAAAATTTTCTAGCGATTGTTTTAATTAATTGAAAATATTTTGATGAACTCCTTTTTAATTTTAATAATATTTTAATGTTCTAACTATTCTATGTCCTGTGCTTTTTTTGAGATCCTTCCAAAGCAAAAAACTATCCTTTTTATAAAGGTTAATTTGGTGCCGCGTATTCCTAATTATCACGCCTATAATATTATCCTTATTTCTTGTGCTAGAAACCAATGGTTCCCTGAGCATAGCAAATATTAAAGGAGACAAGGGGTCTCCCTGTCCCATCCCCTGGTGAAATGCCAATATTTCAGATTCTCATTCATGAATCAGTACCTTTGCAAATTCTCCATCATATAGCCTTTTAGATGTGTAATAAATCCCTTGCCCAAATTCACGTTCCCCTTAACTTAAAACAAATAGTGCCATTCCGCATGATCCAAAGCTTGAAGCACATCCAATGAGAGCATTGCTATTTTCGGTTTCTCCTCAGCTGCCCCAAATTTAATATTTAGCGTTCTTCCGGTCGCATCAGCCGCTTGTCGGGCTGGCATCAAGCTGTACTGATCTGCGTAAGTATACTCCACTAGGTAACTGATCAATCAAAATGTAAAAATGTTTTAATAAATAAATAATAAATAAATCTTTGAGCCAAATTTGAAGACAATGAATTTGATCCTGGCTTTGTAATGTAATTGGTGTGCTTGCTAAGGGAAGGCTAAGGTCTTTCCCTTGTTTTGGTGTCACTATTCTTCTAGATATTCTCCAAGATTCTGGTAGTTTCCTCCACCTAATAATGGGATGTATAATTTTGACAAGTGTATGGATACACCCTCCACCCTAATTTTCTAATTCCGAGCACAATAATTTTCCTCTTTCTTAGTCTCAGAATAGCTGTTCTGCTTTCCACTACTGTTACTGGACAGTTAAGCTGTTGTTTATGTTCTTCGGAAATTGGTACTGTTGGTAATACACTCACAAATTCTTTAATATGTCTCTATGAATTCTGTCTTGTATAATTCCTCCTACTAGCAGCTCCTCTTTAAGTTCCTCATGGTTGCGTTTGGTTTAATGTGTCTAATGTTTCCAATTCTGATTCAGTCCCCTTAAGTTGTATAAAGGTTTTATTTCAACCCATTTCCTTAAGTCCTTCTGTCAGTCTTTCTTTCAATGCCCAGTCATTCTGGACCTCTGTTTCTCTCTTTTTTTAATCTTGCTCCCTCGTCTATAAAATACCCTTGGAAGAAGGCTTGCCAATTCTCCCAAAACTGTGCAGGCTGTATTGGCTCTTTCTCATTAGCGGCATAAAAAACATAATTTCTCTTCTAATTCTTTGAACAATTGGGGGGTTTGTAAGTATACTTGAACGTAACTTCCAAACATTAGATTTTTTTCTCAAGGACTGTAGTATTTTTATTTTAATGAATAAGAAGGCAAATGGTTTTATAAGAAATAAATCAGTATTTATTTTATTGTATCAAAAATATAATATTCTATTTTTGCTTGCAGTCTTCAGCTGTGCTGGCTGTTGGAATGGATCTGCATACTTCAGCCAGATCTCGGGACAGAGTTTGGATTCTGTTCAACACCGTCCCCGCAAGGCTGGGCTTCCGCTTTCTGCATCACCGCTGCCTCTTCGGTGGGCGCTTTCCAGCCGGCCAGTGGGGCTGACGGAATTCTCCATGGCATTTCTTGGAGAGCTTGTCGTCAGTGGTGTCTCCTCCTGTGCGTCTCCACTTCCACGCTTTGATCATTGTTCACCTTCCTGGAATTTGCTCAGGAGCAGTGCTTGGCAACAATTGCCAAGCAGTCTCTTCCACAGGTGAGCCCAATGGATGAGAGGGCTGCATTCCAGGCCCAAGACCAGCACTTGGCAACAATTGCCAAGCTTACACATCCACAGGTGAGCTCAGCTGGATGGCTGAGGTGAGCTCAGCTGAGAGGGCTGGACCCTCCAAAGGATGGCTGCAGTCTGAGCTTGGCCTCACAAACTCCTGGCTTTTATCAGGGGTCTGTTTATGACCCACGAGAACTGGCAGCTCTGTGATGGCACTGGGAGCTGGAGGGAGCCGGCCTGCTCACACTATGAAACCACAGTCCTAATCCTCCTCTGTGCAGCCTGGGGGATGTCTGGCCAAACCCTCTCAGTGACCATATATAGGCATGGTTACTAGACAATTTGCCGGAAAACCTCTGTGTCGTTAAGCCTGCTTCTATATGCTAACAATTGTGCTGCTGCAAGCTTTTATTTTGGGCTTGATTGATATTTTTACTGTGATTCTTAGCGTCCATGTTATTATTATTTATTATTATTATTAGAACATTTCTATGCCACCCCTTGCCGAAGCCTCAGGGCAGCTTACAACACAATAAAATACAACACAATACAAAAATAACAATATAAAATTAAAATAAATAACATAAAATAAATAAAAAATATAAATGATATAAAAGAAGTTATAAAAGAAAAGTTATAAAAGAAAAGAAAACAAAAGAAGTCGCCCTGGCCAGATATTCCAGATGTTGCATTCTATCCATGCAATCGTCTTACAGCATGTACACTTTCCATATAACAACAGCTATTTACAACTCCTTTCCAAGTGTATTGCACATATTGATACTCACAAATACATGTGTGTGTGTGTGTTTCTGTGCATGTTTGTGTGCGTGTGTGTGTGTGTGTAAAAATAGACTTATTAAACCACAGACCATTATACTATAGTGCAGTGATGGCAAACCTATGGCACACGTCCACAAATGGGGACGCAGAGCCCTCTCTGTTGGCACGCAATTGCTCCAGCAGCCATGCACTTATTAGGAAAGATTAAGGGCGCCAGGCAACGACCATTCTGAGTTTTTTTAATGTTGCTTCCTCCTCTATAAAATACCCTCGGAAGAAGGCATTCCAAGTCTCCCAAGTCTCATATATAAGAGCTCAGATGCTGCCAAAATTTTTATTTTTGTTCCAAAACCTACAATTGCAACCTGAAATGAATAAGTTAAAGTTTTGGCCAACCCCCCCCCCCAAAAAAAAACAACAAGATAAAATTCTCACAGCAAATCAGAATACGCTAAGATTTCGAGACAGTGAAAAAGAGAGAGCTGCTACGCCTGTGGAAGGAGGATTGCAAATATGACATATAATAAAATCTTTCAAAGTCTTCCAAATGTCCTAAACTGTAAAGCGTAGGCAAGTGCACAAGATCCCTGACAGCATTCCATTGAAGGGAGTACAGGGAGACAGTATGATTAATTCTTATTTATACATGCCCAAATTGTTGTAGCATAAAGAACCATTCAAAGCCCTTTCATCAAGAAATTATACGAACATGGCATAACGATATGAAACTCTGGCACCACCTCTATCTCTATTCCGCCCCTTTTCA
>NW_025335417.1:0-23091 GCF_004798865.1 Varanus komodoensis | reverse complement strand
AGAAAGATGGGGTGGAGATGTAAAGTTGAAAAATATTGATTTTCAACAAACCTTATTAAAACAAAAGTGGTGGGGCAGAGGTGTAAAAAAGAAATGAGATAATCTTTTGTCTTAAAAAGGAATGGTATAAATGGGTTGGCATGTTTATTGTGGTATGGAAAGGCTAAGGTATATGATTTTAATGTGGAAGCTTCTCTACATTTAAATGTGTTGAATTATGAAGGGATTATAAGATATGATTTAAACTGAACTAAGAAGGATAAGAATAGGAGTTGAGACTTTTTTTTTTCTTTGTAGGTGACATAAGGGAAAATAAGAGATCGTTTTCTTTTCTTTTTTATCTTAAAAATGAACGACCAAAAGCTAAGTTACATAACTCTTTTGTTTTTGAATTGCTATACTAGAAAATGATTATTATGAGAGTAGCAGGAGCTGTACTAAGCAGATTTCTTTTTATAAGCGAGATATATTAAAGATTGTAAGAAGCTGGACTCTTATAAGGAGTTAATTGTATGTGACTAAGTGAAGTGTAAGCTAGATGAAACTTTAATAAATTAGCTCAAAGAAAATTTGTTTAAAAGATATCATAGGTAATTGTTGTCATCAAGCAGATTAGATATGATGTCTTTAAAGATGCTAAATGGATGTTAGACATGTGAACATAAATCGGGTTAAAAGTCTTTAGTCCTTTTTTAAGCTTGGAACATTTCTTCTCTTTCACTTTCCTCTTTAGTAGATATTGGATGGGAATACTAGTAAGCAAAAAATGTATTTGATTGCATTTGTAGGAGTTTATCTGTTTAATATTAGAAAAATGAAAAGATCTTGAATTGTATAGAGTTGGTTAGATTGAAGCTACTACTGAAGAAGAAAGAAGATATTGACTTTTACCAAATATGGAGAGTCTTTCTTTTAATATTGGTCAAGAAAAATGGGACTTTGTAAGAAATGGATGGACTGATCTTACCACAGAAGGAGAAAGAAGATAGTGACTTCTATCAAATTTGGAATCTCTTTTTTTTTATTGGCTGGAGAAACGGGACTTGGTTTAGATCTAAAAATGTTTTTAAGATTTCATAAATGGATCTGAATATGATTACAGAATGTTAAAAGATATGTAGTAGTTAACCCAGTAGGGGCTGGGGCTGACCCAGGCTGGGGCTGACCCAGTAGTTCCGATGTTTGTGATGATTGATGTTTTTAGTATTGGTTTAAGATTTAATAAAAATAATAATAATAAAAAAGAAATCTGCAAAGCAAGGAGAGAGTAGAGCCCAGCAAAACCAGGGCTGTGGAATGTGTCCAAAAGATGAAGAGAACCCATGCTTATGTTTGGAGATGCTGATATGATTCTGCCTTTGGCCTACCATGCTAAGATGCCTGCACGTCCCAGACTCCATCTCTGAGGTGGAAGTAGCACTCCCAGAGATGGATGCTATTGGGTGATTGGACAGGAGCAGCCTGGGGAGTCTGGGGGGGTGGCTCCTCGTCCAGGCCTGTCAGAAGGAGGAGACCTCACAGAGGCCGAGCATCCTTTGACCCCCAGAAAAGTCACTGCCTGAAGCAGTGAGTCAGTAAGTTTCCTGCTATGAGAAGAAGTGCTTGCATGCAATCCAGGACTCCTGCGGAGAAGTTACTCGGTATGGATACGACCCTGACCAGAAGCTTCTAGAACACTGCAGCTGAGTCTTGAGTAGAGCTCAGCAGCCTTTGCTCTGAAAAGCCTTCAGTTTTTGCTTCGCTAGTAGTTCCAGAAGCAGCACTGGCGGGGGAGGTTGGTCAGGTGGCTTCTCTCTTGCTTCCTGGACCTGTCTTCATTGGTGTTCTGGGGTTCTGCGATCCTGCCCCTTGGATGCTGCTTGACTCTGCATTTGGACTCTGCAGTGCCTCTGACTGCCTTGGCCTTGACCTCTTGCATAGTCTGCGAAAATGGCTGCAGCCTTCTCTTTTGTACAAACTGCAACTGCATGGTGAGCAGTAGTGGAAGCACGGGACACATAATGGGCAATGAGCTAGAGAGGCAGAGAGAGGTGCCTGGCTGTGACCATGGACTGACCCTTTAAGAATGTGCTTCATGACAGGGCACTGAATCAGGCTGATATTGTGTTGGGGCACTGGCAACTGCGTAACAGGTCCCATGACTTATTCTGAGTAACTATTGCATCTTGGTTAAAATTGGGTTTTGGTGCTTCTGTTTTAATTATGTTTTGCTGTACTGGATTTTATGGTGTTTTAATTTTATTTAATCCCTTGCTGTGAACTGCCCCAAAAGTCCTGGTTATTGGGAGGCATGGAAATATTACTGCTCATAATAATATTGCTCCCGTGTGGATGGGGAGCTCAAGGATGGACAGGTGTCCTACTTTACAGAGGGAAGTCTTGCATCTGAAGAGGTACTCATTCAGAGTTGGACTTAACAGCAACGGATTGTAAGGAGGGAGCACAGGACTGTTGGAAGTTGTTCTTTGTCCCTAAGCAGCAGACAGGTCACCTAGTAGCTCTTCTCCACTGTGGTGCAATGTATTGGATTTCTGTACCCTTAGTTATTGTTCCTAAATGTGCACCTATACATCTAAATTTGCATGTGCTGTGCAAATTGCCTTCCTCTTTACTGCTGATGTGATTCCTGTTATTGGCAACACTTGCGCAGTCACCCTAAAGCCAATTCGCCCTTTAGGTTGCAAGGCCCGGGGAGCATCATTCAGTGATTCTCTCTATCCTTACTTCTTTGAAAGCCTTTGACTACATGGTGAAAAACAGGAGATGCCCCCAAATGGCCTTGATTGAGCTGTAGCGCATACATTCTGATGTCAAGACATTGATCGGCTCAGGAAAACACATGAAGAGGGCATTGTCCAAATGCACAGCGGTGGGAGTCCCGATACAATTTTAGCTTGTTTCTACTTGCCTCTTTTCAAAGGTTTCTGTACTGTTTGGTGCAGGATCTGTCCCTTCGCAAGGAGGCCCTAAAATGCAGAAATACCAGAGCAGCAGGAATGTGTTTCAACAGACAACTGCTCTCCTGTGGAAAAATATACTTCAGAAATGGAGGATGAGAGTGCAAAGTTTTCAGGTAAGTACAAAGAAGGAATTCAGGGGCAGAAATAGTAAGGGTAAAATGTTTGAGTTCAGCATTTCTGAGTACTTCATTTTTGAATCTGTGGTTCTGAAGCCTCCATGGTTGGAATAATTTCCAGGGTTGGCCATGTGTTTATTGAACAATTTTGCTATTTATCGTAATTGATCATTAAATGATGCAGGAGAATTGTGCAGATTGGCAGAAATTCTATTTTCCTTGATGCTAATGATATCTAGGAAAGTCTCTAATACATGTGGAAGATACAGGGGAACTATTGAAAACTTGCCTTTTTGGGTCAGTGAGAAGGAGGTAGAATTTTTAAGGGGGTACACATGTCTGGTAAATCAGTCTTCAAATGCAATTCATGGGCGCCAGTTGAGCATAGCATTGTTTTCTAAAATCCCTTCTGAACTGCTGTTTTGTGGAATTGAATTCCCTTCTTCCAGGGCTGAGCAGCTCATCAGTGAGCCTTGAGACCTTTCAGTAGGTTTCCATCTGTGAAGTCCTGGCTACTGGTTCGGGGCAGGGAATCACTCTTGCTGCTCCCACACAAAAAGTCCCTATTCCCACCCCTGAAGCTGTTCCTGAGGGCAGGGGACCTCCAAACCAGAATGGAATCTGGCTGCAATAGGGTGAGGGATTGGGGAAAAATGGTATCTGAACTCATATGAGTGGAAGAAATATATTCTGCTAAGACACGGGTCCACTCTAAGTGCATATACACTCAGTATGGGAAAAGAAAGGCAACGGCTGCATTTCTCTGTCCCTTCCAAAATCTATTGGGTCATTATCTAGAAGAATGGTAATGTGAGAATGCTACACATGGATTATGTTAAAATGCAAAACATGCATGTTCGTAACTGAAGGCCCACCTATTTCATGGAGCCATAGATTTAACAAAATCCAGCAACAAGACCATGGTGACTGTGGTTAGTACCACATGGTACAAATGATGAATCTGGTATTAGGGGTACAATATCCTACATCCTTAGTGTCTCCACTTTTCTAGCAGCCAGCGAAGACCCATTTAAATGAGGTGGCCACCGGAATCCATTACCACTTGCCTGGTTGACTCCAATGCTCATTCAAGGCTCTACAGACCGTCTGGGTGGGTCTTTGTGGAGAGGCTCCTGTTTGCTGGCTGCCAGAACTGAATCCTTGCAGCCGGCAAGTATTCTAAGGAACCTGCAACATCTCCTGCCTTTCACTCCACCCAGCCCAGTGGGTTACATGGCATATTTGTCCACATGCTGGTTCTTTTGCCTGCCCCTATATTGACCCATACACTTTTGCTGAGCCAGTAGCTTCCGTTAATACCTAGCAATGTGACAAAGCCCAGTGGAATGTACTCAAGACTTGAGTAAAGTAATATAAAAGCTTTGACAAAACACATCTGGTTTCACTGGCCTTTCCCATCCTTAAATCCTGTGAGTGCAGTTCTAGAATAATATTTCAAGCATCCTTCCAGCTGCCCGGTCTCCACCACCACCTGTATATGTTCCACTGTGCCTGAGTGTGTGTCTATGAGAGGGAGAGGATGTGTGGGTGGAAAATGGTTGTGGAAGAGAGCATTTCCTTATTACCCCTTCCTCCCTTCCATCTCCCTGTGTGCAGGTGAATCTTGTATAAGTTTGCATGTGGGGACTGGTGCAGAGAGCACCCTCTGTGTCCTCCCCATAACTATACAGCAATTAGCCTAGCTCTCCAGTTCTTTGCCTATAGTCTATTACTGTTAACTAGACTATTTCTGAAGCATAAAACCTCAATGTATTGCTCTAGATGTTATCACTTGCATTCTTCTGGATGTTTCTTTCCAGGAAGGGTTTTCCTCAGTGGTTCTCTTAATTGCAATAGTATTACTGACATTATGGGCCGACCTGCACACTCATGAAGAAATACCTGAGGCATTTCTTGGACATCTAGATGATCCTTCCTTCAATATTACTGGGGTCAAAATTGCTTATACTCCAGATACAATGATGGCAAGAGAAACCATGAGGAAAATAGAAACCATCTCTGTCCTGCAAGGTATGTAATGGGTGCTAAAACAATTTCACAGTAGAGTATGTGCCTTCCTTCAGAATGCTTACAGATTGAGTTTCAGCTTGAAAGAGAAATGCTACAGTGACACTTCCCTTTACACTTAATAGTATCCGCAGAGAAGGCCACCAAAGTAAAGGCTATGATACAACAAGGCAATCAATACAAAAGGAAGGCAGAGTTTGCTGTTAATCTTGGATCCTGGCTGATTGGAAGACTGGTTAATGATTTCCTGCATTGCATAATGCATTTTCAAATCTCGCCATTCTATGAAACTTGTTCGCCCAAGAAATTTGGTTACCTCAATATGAGGCTTCTTCAGTTCCTGCGCCTTGTTCCTCGAAAGGTGATAAAGCAAGTGGGCAACTGGCTGTATTAGTAGTTACTTCCTTACGAATGTCAGTAATTCATTTTAAAAGGTTGAATAGCTACACCATAGCTATCCTTATCAAAAATTCAACGCATGCTTATATTTAGGTTAACATAGAGATTTTCTCTAGGAGTTCACCCTATTATGATGTAGACTGCTGGAACAGATCAGAAAATTATCTAGGAGAACTTGAAGATGTATTCTTCTCAGTTCCTTTAGGGGTGGCTGGCAATTTTAATGCACATATTGGTTGAACCAATCAGGCCATTGCTAAGGTTTAAGGAACATCTACAGATTATGGGAAAATGTAGAAACCTGAAATTCTAAAGATATGAACTTCAATTACTCTGGCCTTGCTCTTTTTGCATTAACTATGAAATTTAATTGAACATTCCCAATTTGATAAATCACAAGGAGACTTTACTATGTAAATCAGGGGTCTCAAACTCACGGCCCGCGGGCCAATTGCCGGGACGGGCGGGGCACGGGGGCGGGGCTCTGCAGCCTTCAAAGCGCCTCCAGGAGCCACGTGGGATGAGCGGCCCACCACCACCGCAGTGGTGGAATACTTGATGTGGCCCAGCCTCACCCAGACTCTACTTCTAGCGGCCCCCAGTTCAGTTGAGTTTGAGACCCCTGCTGTAAATAATCTTGGTACAAGCATGGCAGATTATGCGATAATGGGGAGAAAAGATGGGCGCGAACATGGGCGTGCTGAGGGGGGATGGGCGTGATTGTGCTGGGGGGGGAGATGGCCGAGAATGCGGTTGCACTTCTGCAGGAAAGATGGGAGCAAACTCAGCCATCTCCCCCCTGCCCCCAGCACAATCGCAGTCATCTCCCCGCTTGAGGTGGGGGAGAGATGGCCGCAATCATGGTTGCCACCCAATGTGGAGTTCGTGACCTGATTCAAAATTGTTAGGAAATTTTTGTTCATGACCTGATTTGGGCATGAACTGAGGTGTTTGTGAGCCAAGGTACCACTGTACTGGGATGCAAACTTGGGTGGCTGGAATTAGCAGCTTTTATGCCTGCTTTATTCATAGGCTCATAGAATAGTTGGGTCCGAAGGGGCCAAAAAGCCCATCAAGTCCAATCCCCTGCTGGTGCAGGATGCCAGTTAAACCATCCCACTCCAATGGCTATCCAGTTTCTTTTGGAATGTCTCTTGTATGGAAGAGCGCACAACCTCTCCTGGCACCTGGTTCCACTGTTGCATTGATTGTACAATTAGGAAATTCTTCCTTGTGTCTAGCCTGCACCTGGTATCTCTCCCAAAATATTTTGTAGATTTGCTAATAAAATAAAGGTAGCATTTACAAGATTAAGTGTTCTTCCTTTTTGTGAATTTAGGGGTGTCTTTGGGATCAGAGGCTCTGTTGTTGCCTAGATGAGAAGCCTTTGGAGAATGCAGTGCAGCCCCACTCACCGCCCTCCAGTTGCCTGTTGCTTGCTTGCCATGACTGCCTTGCTGTGGCTCAAGTCCCCTCTTCATCTCCTGAGCGATCCACAAGGCTGGAGTTCAGGATGTCAGGTTAAATAGCCTAGTGTTTTATCAGAGCATGAACTCCAGAAGCAATGCCTTGGTGAGTCTCTTCCCCTGTAGACACCCATGGCATATACACAAGCATAGCTAGCAGAGCATCTGCCCAAGAGGCTGTTTCTTCCTCTCCTGGATGAGATCCCACCCAGTAACAAGATTTTCTTGCAACAGGCATACAAACAGAACTCATGGAAGATGAAAAAGCCATGGAAGCAGCGCAAAAGGAAGAACATGGTATCATTGGAGTGGTGTTTCAGGATGACGTTTCCTATCGGCTCAGATTTTCTCCTTTTGATGTGGTTTCTCCAAGCAGCTTAATTGAAGACATAGGTAATTTCAAGGCACCTTTCTACTTATGTTCCATTTCCCAGATATTTCTATGCATCATCATCCTATATTCATAGAAGACATTTTGAGTGTGCTTTTAAGGTAGAGAAGGGATCCATGCATTCTCCACATTCAATCTTACTAAAAATGTTAATTTTAATTTCTACCCCACTCAATAGCTGCTGTTTGCATCCATTATAGTAATACAATCAAGCAATAATAAAACTATTCAAAAAGGCAAATGCGTAGAATCATATAGCTACTAAAAGAAAGTCTGATACAGAATAGACTTGTTAAAAACACCAGATATGGGTGTCCCCATCAAGCCATTGAATGTCCCCAGATGTCTTTAAATGTACTTGCACAGAGGGCCCTCTTGTCTTGGGACCAAAAAGATAAGCCTGTTGGTTGCACAGTAGAGAGGCTGCCATGGAAAGGATGCTACCCCTTGTTCCTGCTAAAGCTAGAATTGGGCTCAGAGATGTATAGGCAGCCAATGCAAGTGGGCCAGAATTAGGCTACATGTTCAGGCCTTCTGGTCCCACCTAGTAACCTGCCTGTCATTTTACACAAGCTGCAGCTTTCGAGCCATTTTCAAGGGCTGTCTGCAATGCAATGCAGTGCACTGCAGTAATCGAACTCAGAGAAGACCAAAGCATAGATTATGTAACCAAGCTATTGCTGTCCAGACAATGGTGTAGCTGGGCCAGCAGCTGAAGCTTGTAGAAGGCACTCAGTGCCCTTGAAGCCACCTGACCATCAAACAATAACGAGGGTTCCAGGACACTAGAATGTTTGGTATTCCCTTGCAATTATATATGGTATAACACCAATTTGTCCCTGTTTCTTTCTTTGATGTATACAAGACTCTGTATGTAATTAAGAAAAATCATTTGCTTTTCCCTTGCTTGCAGATTTATGTTATGACTTTTCATCAGGATATTGTAGCAATCCAAAATACTGGTTCAAGGGGTTTGTATCACTGCAATCAAGCATTGACAGTGCTCTTATTGAAGTAAGTTGAAGCAGTTTAGTTTGGGAATGTTTTTCCTTCAACTTTTTATTGGATTGCATGATTATTATTATTATTATTATTATTATTATTATTATAACATTTCTATGCCGCCCCTTGCCAAAACCTCAGGGCGGTTTACAACACAATAAAATACATGGAAATACAATAGAACCTAATAAATTACCATTAAATACAAAAATACAAAAAATACACTGAGTTACAAATATAAAATTAAAATTATCAGTATAAAATAAGTAAATAAAAATATAGGAGGAGAAAGAGAAGGAAGAAGAAGTTGCCCTGGCCAGATCATATGTTTTAACAATTAAAATGATGTTTAAATAAAAAGGTCTTTACCTGGCGCCGAAAAACCAGTAACGACGGTGCCAGGCGGACCTCTTTGGGGAGTGAATTCCATAGGTTGGGCGCCACTGCAGAGAAAGCCCTCCTCTGAGTACTTACTCTCCTAATTTCTTTCATGGAGGGTTCCCAGAGAAGGGACTCTCCTGCAGATCTCAAAGGGCGGTCGGGCATATACAGACGTAAGCGCTCGTTCAGGTAGCCAGGACCCAAGTGGTTTAGGGCTTTATAGGTCATAATCAACACCTTGAATTGGGCCCGGGCTTCAATGGGAAGCCAGTGAAGCTGACGGAGGACTGGAGTCATGTGAGCATAACGCCCCGTCCCCGTCAGCAACCTGGCAGCTCTATTTTGCACCAATTGAAGTGTTCAGGCTGTCTTCAGGGGAAGCCCCACGTAAAGCGCGTTACAGAAGTCTAGGCGGGAAGTCACCAGCGCGTGTGTCACCGTCGCCAGGCAGTTGTACTCCAGGTAGGGGCGCAGCTGATTAATCAGCCGAAGCTGAAGGAAGGCGTTCCTCGCCACCGCTGTCACCTGAGCTTCCAAAGAAAGCTCCGGGTCGAGGAGTACTCCTAAGCTGCGGACCTTATCCCTAAGAGGGAGTGTTGCACCATTCAGGACCAGGTCAAATCCACCCTCTCCGAAACCCGATTCGCCAACCAACAGGACCTCCGTCTTGTCTGGGTTGAGTTTCAGTTTATTGGCCCTCATCCATTCCCTTACCTCGGCCAAGCACCGGTTCAGCACAGCCACTGCCTCACCTGGATTAGTGGAAAACGAGAGGTAGAGCTGGGTATCATCAGCGTATTGATGATTCCGCAGCCCACACCTCCTGATGACCTCTCCCAGCGGTGTCATATAGATGTTAAATAGCAGAGGGGATAGAATGGAGCCCTGTGGTACTCCATGGCATAACTGCCATGACATAGAGACATGGTCTCCCAGCACTACCTTCTGGAATCGACCTTTGAGATAGGAGCGGAACCACTGCAAAGCAGTGCCTCCAACCCCCAATCCCGCAAGCCTATCCAGAAGGATACCATGGTCGATGGTATCGAAAGCCGCCGAGAGGTCCAGAAGAACCAACAGGGATGTACTCCCCCTGTCCTTCTCCCTGCACAGGTCATCATACAGGGCGACCAAGGCAGATTCAGTACTGTACCTGGGTCTGAAGCCGGACTGAAAAGGATCCAGATAATCAGTTTCATCCAAGAGTGCTTGGAGTTGTCCCGCCACCACTCGCTCCAACACCTTGCCCAGAAACGGGATGTTGGCCACAGGTCTATAGTTAGTGGCCATCTCTGGATCCAGTGACGCTTTCTTCAGGACCGGTCGTATTACCGCCTCCTTTAAAGGGGCAGGCACTCGACCCTCCCTCAGAGAAGCGTTAACCACTTCCAAGATCCAGGTCCCAATCCCGTGCTTGGAGTTATTTATTAACCAAGACGGGCAAGGATCCAATAGGCAAGTGGTGGGACATACTCGTCCAAGCACCTTGTCCACATCATCGGGTCGCAATAATTGAAATTCCTCCAATAATTTTGGACCAGACGGTAGCATTGGCGACTCCTCAGAGACCTCTGATTCATTAGTGGAGTCCAGCTCGTGACGAATCTGAGCGATTTTCTCCCTGAAATGCCTGGCAAAGTCGTCACAGCGGGCCTTTGAGGGTGGCATCGGATCTTCCTTAGGACCCGGGCGAACCAGGCCTTGCACCACTCGAAAAAGCTCCGCCGGACGGCATTGTGAGGAGGCAATGGAAGCGGAAAAAAACTTCTTTTTCGCCACCTTCGCTGCCACAGCATAGGCCCGATAGTGGGCTCTCAAGTGTGTTCGGTCAGATTCATCCCGTGATTTCCTCCACCTACGCTCCAGTTGTCTCCCAACCCACTTCATCGCCCGCAATTCAGGTGTATACCAAGGGGAAGAGTGGACTCTGCCCGGTGGAAGGGGACGCTTGGGAGTGATCGTGTCCACAGCCCTGGTCATCTCTCCGTTCCACAGTTCGACCAGAGCCTCGACAGGAGCACCAGTCTTGTCCGCCGGAAACTCCCCCAGGGCCTTCAGGAATCCATCCGGATCCATCTGGCTCCGGGGGCGGGCCCATACAATCGGGTCCGCACTCTTATAGGGGGAGAGGCCGCTCTCGAGCACAAACCTCACCAGGAGGTGATCTGACCATGACAGGGGAGTCAAACATAAGTTCCTCACCTTCAGGTCATCCTCTTCCTGCCCCGTCGTGAATACCAGGTCCAGAGTGTGTCCACGTTCATGGGTCAGGCCGATGACGTGTTGAGACAGGCCCATGGCCCTCACAGAAGCCATGAAGTCCTGAGCCGCCCCGGTCAGGCCAGACTCGGCATGGAGATTGAAGTCCCCCAGGACCAACATCCTGGGGATCCTCAACACCAGGTCCGAGACGGTCTCTGTCAGCTCAGATAGGGAGACTGCTGGGCAGAAAGGTGCACGGTACACCAATAGAATCCCCAATCTGTCTCGTTCGCCCTACTTCCATTTTTATCAGTCATCATATTTGTTTCCACCAAAGTAGATATTAGGCTTATCATACATATTAATGTTGAAATAAATTCTCCTGAGTGCTGCTCCTTTGTTAATCAAAATGTCATCTTCCATGCAGAGGAATCTGTAGGACTGAGGGAACTGCAAGGGTTGCAGAAGTACGGACACGCACACGCGTGCGCGTGTGTATGTGTGTGTATGTGTGTTGAGGGGGTCAAGTCCTCAGCCCAGTGAGGATTCTCAATAGGTATGTGATACTGACTGTTGTAGCGGGGAAACAAAACAGAAAACTAGGAGGCGAGGAAGAAGAATGGTTGGATACTGAAGAGAAGGACTCTGTACTACAACACTTTGTTGCAGGTTGCTTGTTTATACTTAAATGTGTAGGTCTGGCAAGAAGATGTTACCTGTCAACACCCTATTGTTCTATCATAGCCATTTTTGCGTGTCTGTAGTATTTCCATGTGGCCAAACCTTTTCATTATAGCCTGATCAAGGTTAATTTTGTGCAAATCATTTCTTTCAACCAGAAAAAAAATGAAATTGCTGAGAGTATTGAAGCTAGGCAGCAAGAGAGAGGTGTGGCCAAATTCCTTCTCAGTCTGAATACCATGCAGTGCACCTTTTCCAGAATGGAACTGGGAAACTTCTTGAGTGGGTTTGTGAAGCGCTCCAGCCACTCATGCTGGAGTTTGGATGTCACAAGAACCCCTGCCCAGTGAAGGTCATGCTGCTAACTGGGTGATCCGTGACAACGAAGTCATGTGGGGAAGCCACTGTGGCTTTTTTCCCCTCTGTGATTATGCAAACCTGTCCAATGCTACCTAGTATATATTTAAAAAAGGAAATTGGGTCAATGTTATAAATCAAACAGAAATAAAAGGCACCACTCCAAAGAGAAGAAGACTGCCATTGTATGTTGTGTGTCTGCGCAGTCTGCTCACTGTGGATGGGCTTCCAGGTCCCTGCTCTCAAGTCTTGCCATTCCTGGCCTTTAATCTGGGCTTCCAAAGCTGGCGGGTGGGGGGGGGGGGGTCCTCTGCAAAGAAGGGCATAGTCACACTAATAGCAACCCATCCTGGATGTCCCCGGACTGCGCTAGTATGTTGGTTCACTGGATGTATTCTGTGTTTTTGGCAGACAAGGGGTACTCCTGGTCCCCTCTCTCATCTGCCGGATGCCTCAAGCAGGGGAAAGAATAAGGGGGGATGAAACGCCATTGTATCCGCTACCAGTGCTTTGGGTCAGTCACAGCCTGAGCTGCAGCAGGTGTGGGAATGAGGCAGTAGCGCTAAAGCTTCAGCACACTACGGAAGCATGGGAAGCAAGCAAGGAAGGAAGTTCGTGCTATAAAGCAGTGGTCCCCAGCCTTTTCGGCACCAGGGACCAGTTTCGTGGAAGACTATTTTTCCACAGACCGGGGGTGGGGGGAATGGTTTCCGGATGATTCACCTCATTACAGCAGTGCCTCATATTTCAAACTTAATTTGTTTCAGGAGGCTAATTGAACTCTGAATTGTTTGAAGTCCAAATCAATTTTTCCCATTAGAAATAATGGAAAGTGAATGAATCCATTCCTAGACCCTAAGCAATACCCATTTCGATAAATTTAAACATCAAATATGGCCTCCTGAAAAGAATTAAGTCTGAGGTTATATATGGGATTTGATCAAAAATATGGCAAATATTTAAACAAAAACATTACAGAAAAAGACACATTGCCATTAATCCCCGTCAAAATGCTCCTCCTCACTTCAAACACACCCCATTGTTCTTGAATGTCTAGTTGCACTGCTGTGGCTGCCTTGATGTCCTGAATCGATTCAAGCCAAATGGATTCAAGGCAACATGAATCAATGCAAGATGAATCGATTTGGGACACTGAGGCAATGTGTCTTTTACTGTAGTATACTTTTTCAACTTAGGCACACAACTGATGACGTTTTTGCTGTGAACACATTTTTTTCATGGTGCTTGCAGTTCGAACTTAGAAGCATCGTTTGAACTGCAGAGCCATCTTATCTTGACTCTAACATTCAAACTGAATTGTTCAAAGTTAGACTCCTGCTTTGCGGCCCAGTTCGTAACAGGCCATGGACTGGTACTAATCCACAGCCCAGGGTTGGGGACCCCTGCTATAAAGAGTATCTCACTAATGCAAGGCAGGCCAGTCCAAATAGTGAAGAGTAGTTACAGCTGGTCAGGAGTCAAAAGCCAGAGAAACAAGACAAGGAGAAGTGGTACCTGGGATTGGAGTAGAGCAAGGGAAGCCAGGTGGGGTCCAGAAGCAGGAGCAAGGCAACAGTCAGAGTTTTCAGAAGGCACAGGGCAGTCCAACAACAGCAAAGACCACCATAGCTGAGATAGCATCTGGAGGGAAGAGCCGGTTCTTATATAGCTGTGCCCTCAGGGCTCCCAAGTGGTGCTTGTAACAGCCCAGGTGGCCCACAATTGACTGTGGGCCCAGTCCTGCAACCACCAGAGCTGCTATTCTGGCCTCTGGCCAGAAGAGGCAGCCCTGATGCCGCCTCAGAACCTCACACTAAGAAGGGCCCTGCTGGATCAGACCAAAGTCCTCTCCAGCTTTCTCCTTAGCAAGTAGCATCTGAGCAGTGGCTTCAAACATGGCAGCAGCAAACCTGCAGCCGTTGGGACTTGCTGTGCCCAATCATAGACCCTCCCTCATTCTGACAGGCTGCAGACCTCCAGGGGCACAACCCTCTGCCTGTTAGTCAGACAAAATGGTGGGAACTGTGGGACTTTTTGCATTTACACGTGCACAGGATTGTGCCTTAGTCTGATCTGTATTTGTAAAGTGGGGATACAAGTACTCACAACCATGTAAGTGGTGAGGATTGGTTATTTTTGCATGCAGAAGTCTACTATTGAAAATAGTAATCACTTTTCCTTTTCCTTTTAGCGGATCACCAATCATTCTGTTTGGGATGAAATGAAATCAATGAGTGCCATCCGCATGGAATCGCCTACTTTTACACCATTAAATATCTTTCAGAACCTGCCATTCTACTTTGCAATACCAATGTGCTTTTCTCCAATTATATACTTCTTGTCACAAAATGTTTCGCAGGAGAAAAGGAAATTAAAGGAGGTGATGAAGACAATGGGGCTACAAGACACGGCATTCTGGTGAGCTGCGAGACACACCTTCCTCAGCTGGGCCAACATGCCAGAAGAAGGGGAAAGGCATGATGTGAATCTAGCACATCTAAGTGTATATGTTTTATAGGATGATATTAAAAATGCTAAATCCCTGCCTCCTGCTACCCTGGGCACTGCTAAATTTGATATTGCCCAGGACATGAAACAGCTGCTGAAAATGATGGGGGTTCCACTCTAAGGTATCTAGAAAGCACCAAGCTAGGAAAGGTTGATACAGCTCTATGGGGACATATCCCAGCACCCCTATTCCAATGGGCACAGCTCCTGCTTGCCACTCCGGCATTAGCCGGGATGCTCCCCTGGAGGTGTTCTCAGCCAGCCACTGCTTTCCCCCTGCTGCTCCGCAGAGCCCTTGTCTGGTCATTGGACTTGCACAGAGATTCTGCGGGAGCAACAGAGCAGCTGCAACCACACTCTGTGCCCAGGCAGAAGCCCTCTCCCACACACGTGCCCGCATCTCCCCCTCCCTCACTGCACATGTGCCCAATGCTCCTCCCACGTGCAGGTCTGGTAGCACAGGACAGAGGGTGCCTGCCCTGCCCGGCACATTTTCCCAAGGATGACAGCTGGGGCGTCTGCCTGGGAAGCTCTGCCAGCAGGCTGTCAGGGGCGAGGGGAGTCCTTCAGGTTATGGGGGCAGAGTGGGAGCAGCACAGAGGGCAGGAGGCCTAATGGGATACAGGGCAGCAGCCCAGGGCGGCAGCCAGAGTGGAGTGCCACATGCTGCTAACCTTTGCGTTCACTGCTGCTGTGTCCCCTCCTGATGGGGGCCCTCTGATGCCTCGCCCAGCTCCCCGGCTGCCTTGCCAACTCGGTGTGATGCCACCTCACCCTCCTTGCCTGGTTGTGCCATGGTATCCCCTCACGAGGCCTTGCCACTTGTGGTGCGGGCAGGGACATGGGACAGCGTGTAAGAGGTGGGCCCCTGTGAGGCAACATTGTGGCATAGCCACACAAGGTGGGCAAGCTGGCATCAAGATGAATTGGCGAAGTGGTGAGAGAGGTGTCTGAGGTAGCCAGGCATCAGAGCATTCATGCCAGGAGAGAAAACGGGAAGAGCTGGAGCAACCCGTTAGTTCCCTGTCTGCTGAGAACTCGGCAGTTGCTAGGCGAACAGGGCAGTGAAACATGGCAGCCAGCCACTGCAGCTGCCAAACTCATTGGCCAACATGGGGAAGCCATGGAGAAACCTTGTAACCACCTTTACACATAATAACAAGCAGTGTGGAAATGTAGTACCCTTAGAACAGACTGTTGGTTCTCTGTGGTGATTCACGGTAACCAAACAGACCACATTTCACCATACCTCCTGTTTTAACACATGACAACAAGCTATTGCTGTCATGGCTTATTATTATGTGTGAACACAACCATTGGATTCAACATGATAACATAAATTTAAGGGTTGAATATAGACTGAGCGTTGGTAGTTATTGGATGATGGGTTCTTGTTAAACATGGATTTGTTATGTTGTCTGAAGCCACCCAAAACAACAAACCAAGGTGAACCATCCAGGGTTCACAGCCCAACAAACCATGAGTTCCCTTCATGGGTTCTTTGTGGTTAACAGTGCATATCTGGGTTCAGACAACAGGATAACACATGGGTATCCTGAACCAAGTAATAAGAGTGTCCTTTTCGTGCTTGGCCATTTTGCAAGCTAGTATGACAAAAATATGTCAAATTCAAGTTGTTAAGAAATTTAACAGTTCATTTTTATTTACAGGTTATCCTGGGGTTTGCTGTATGCTGTGTTTGTATTGATTATATCCTGTGAGCTGGCACTTGCTTTGAACTATTTATATTTTGTATTGAGCAGCTTTCCTGCCCTATTTCTTCTCTTCTTCCTTTATGGCATATCCTCAGTAAGTCTTTATCCTTTCTTATATCATCTGTCAGTGCAGTTCCTTCAGGATTGAAAATGACTCCAGTTAATGCTAATGAAATAATTCATGCCATGTTTTTGACTCCTTCCAAATATCAATTTCTTCTCCACTGGAGATCGTATCCAAAACTGGTCTAGTCTTCCCAATGTGGAAAGCCTCTTCCATTCTTGGCAAGAAATCTTTATAAGTCAAACGTTTCATTTCTTTTGAGAACTCCTTGAAGCATCCTGGAGACAGGAAAAACTTGTCAGTGATACCTAGGGTTTCAATAAGCCCTCTAGGGTTCATTGCTATGTTTTTCTAGCATGGGAGTAGCTGGGGAACTTGTTCTATTAGATATCAATTGGTATAGCACTTGTGTCATTCCCAGAGTAAAGATGAGGATTTGGTTCCGTTTAGATACCAGGAAGCACTTCCTGACAGTCAGGACCCAGAGGGTGTGGCATGGGCTTCCACGAGAGGTGGTGGAGGCCCCATTGGTGAGGGTGTTCAAAGATAGGTTGGACATGCACATGGTGGGCATGTTGTGAGCAGAGCCGGCTGGTGCCGGAGGTCAGACTAGATGGCCCAGGAGGCCCCTTCTTACTCGCTCTGTTTCTATGTTTCTATATATGTTGAGAAAAAGATCATATTATTCAAACCTGCTTTGTGTTCAGGAGTTTCAGCTGGCCCATAATGGCACAGTCTGATAACTGGCTTAGGCTGGACACAAGGATTCATTTAAAACTGGTTACCATTAGCTTAGTTTCCAGGCACAATTCAAAGAGCTGTTTTTACTGTTTTAGCCCAAATGTCTTTGTATCAAAAGTACCCTAGGTGCTCATTTCATCATTGTTTCTGATTCCATCATTTAGAAATCAGGTTTGTGTCCAGCAAGTCTAGATTTTGCCATTCATGGCTCCTAATTATGAATCCCCTTTCTAGAGAGGTTTGGCAGGTTCACATGTAAAAGGGTGCCCAATGTTTTTTGGATATTTACATGCTGTTCATTTGCATTATTTGCCATATTTCATTTTTAACAGCGCACATTGGTATTATGTATATTTTCTAATCTTCTTGAGGACCAGTTTGGTCAGTCAAAAGCAATTTAAGAACTTCATTAAATTTGACAGTTAAATTTGTAATGATGGCACTACACTGGTAATTTCCTCTTTTCCAGATATGCTTCTGTTTTATGATTAGCTCTGTCCTAAAGAAGCCAAAAAGCACTTGCCTTGTTGTCTTCATCCTCAATTTGTTTTTTGGAGTCTTCAGCATTGTTACACTCATGAATCTGCTTCCGGCAGCTTTGGAATGGATTTTGAGCATCTTCTGCCCTTTTGCTTTTGGAAATGGACTCTCAAAGGTAGAGTGTGATGCCTTGTTTAGGATGGAAAATTCCACACCCCTTGTTCTTGGTGAGGCTGGTTGTAAACTTGACATTGGTGAAACATCCCAGCCTCTCTTGTGGGCTAGGCATTTTCTGTGCTCTCCCAAGTTATTCTGATAATTGTGTATGGACACAAATGCTGTTTGCCTTCATCTTATTTTACTGCTTTTTTCACAGGACTGCGATACATATTTAGTTACTACAGTTTAGAGGCTGGACGACAGTTAGGCTCATGAAAACCTTTGTTACATTTCATACATTTGCTCTTCCCCATCAGGATCTTGACCCATCAGATCTGAAGTTTATCTCTTTTCACACAGGTCTTCCGCTTTCAAAAATATGGGAAAAACTTCTATTTGTCTGAACTAATGCATGAACCTTGCTTATATGTCCTGCTTTTTGACAGTGCTTTATATATCCTGCTGACTGCCTATTTTGACAAGGTTGTGCCTGGTAAGCAAAGATTAACACTTGCTAGTTTGAAGGCTTACATTTCCTTATTGCAGATATCTGGAGTTGTCTGTTGAGATTTGCAAAAGCCGCCCTTGCTTTGAAAAATGCTACTTTGGGGACAATAGCAAGGTTGAAGGAGTATAACCTGTTCTTTCGATCTGTTGGATAGTAAATTCAGTTTCAGATCCTAAATTCTGTAGTATTGTCCAAAAAGAAAGATTATGTATGTTTCTTACTGGAGGGCTCCTAGCTCTGCTCATTGGAAGGTATTGTGCAGCAATGCTAGCTTTTTCCTGATTGGTTTTTCCACTGATAGAAAAATGATGGAAGAAACAGTAGGAAAAGGTGGAAGGTGCCAGGAAGACAATATTTTCATGACTCCTCCCCTCAAAAATGCCACAGCTGGCATAATCAAAGCCTTATTTGGAAGCATACTTTCTTCTGTCCATACCAGTGTCCTTACACAACTCTGCACACATCCATATACCATGTACCAAGAGTGAAATTTGTTTGTTTTAATTGATTTTTAAAATTTATTATTTATTTATGCATTAATTAAAATATTTATATGTCGTCCTATTCGCAAAAAAGCCTCAGGACGGCTTACAATATAAAATATAACAGAAATAACAGAAATAAATTCTCAACCCACACTGGCTACAGTTAAAAACATAGAAAAGACAATATTAAAACTTATTAAAATATTGCTGGAATAAAAAGGTCTTAGCCTGACACTGAAAAACAAATAACAACGGCGCCAGGCAGACCTCTCTGGGGAGAGCATTCCATAGATGGGGCGCCACCAAAGAGAAAGCCCTCCTCCGGGTACTTTGCCTCCTAATATCTTTCACGGAGGGTTCTCAGAGGAGAGCTGCTGCTGCCAATCTCAAGGGGCAGGAGGGCAAATATGGAAGCAGGCATTCCTTTAGGTATCCAGGTCCTGAGCCATTAAGGGCTTTATAGGTAATAACTAGCACCTTGAACTGAGCCCGGACTTCGATGGGAAGCCAGTGTAGCTGATAGAGGACTGGGGTTATATGAGAATAACACCCAGTCCCTGACAGCACCATGGCAGCTCTATTTTGCACCTTCTGAAGTATCCGGACTGTCTTCAGGGGCAGCCCCACATAGAGCACGTTACAGAAATCCAACCAGGAAGTAATCAATGCATGTGTCACTGTCGCTAGGTAGTCTTCCTCCAGGTAGGGGCGCAGTGGATAGATTAGCCGAAGCTGAAGGAAAGCGCTCCTCGCCACCGCAGTCACTTGGGCTTCCAAGGACAGCTTTGGGTCGAGGAGCACTCCCAAGCTGCGGACCCTGTCCTTTAGAGGGAGTGCAACCCCATCCAGGGCAAGGTCCAGGCCACCTACCCAGGAGCTCGATCCACCCACCAACAGGACTTCCATCTTGTCTGGATTATGTTTCAGTTTATTGGCCCTCATCCTCAAAATAACATAAATGCTTCCTACAATTTTTTAAAAAAATAACTAGTGAAATACCACTCAAATGGAAATATTTCATAGTGTTATAGCCTTATCATCCTACAATGTAATTTGTGCAGTGGAAGAGTTCTGCACTATGTTAAAAGATCAATTAAAAATAAAAAGGTGGCGACACAGGAGCCCTCCACAACAATTATACTGAATACATGCTGAGTTACGATAGATTCACCTGTCTGAAATATTACAGTCCATGTTAAAAATACATCTCTCGAGGAACTCAGGAGTTAAACCTGTGGAGATTGGCTAACCTTTCTGTCCTCAAAGAAAGTGAACTTGCTCTGGTACCAAAAAGCAAAAAAGATGTACACAGCATTGGGATTATAACTAGGGATGTGCTGAGCCTCTCTGGAATCTGGTTTTGCCTATTCCCAGCAGCTGTACTTCTTCCCTGCTTGCTCACACAGCACATGGAGCCCAATTCCTGATGAGAGCCCTGTGAATTGTGGATCTCAGACTCTGGGCCCTGCAGAGTGGTCCAGTTTCTAGGAGGCTGAACCAGGGAATCTGGCAGATTTACCACCCAAAGTGTATTCCTCACACATCCCTAATTACAGCTAATTACACAATCATGTAGATGCTGCCCAGGGTTATCAGACTGGGAACAAGCCAGAATCCTAAATCAGCTTCAGTGTATTGTTTAGGATCCTGGTTCATTCTGAACTTTGTATACATGGTTTTGCAATTAGGACAAAATGGCTACAGCTTGCCATGGACTTCTTGGTGTAGTTGCAGCTTGGGCAAAGAGGTGGAGTGTGCTACCAAAAAGGCTTGTTCATATCTTGGCTCAATATGCTGATACATGATTGTCTAAGTACAGCCAGTGTCTCCATGCATTTATACCTAGAGTGTGCAACTTGCTCCCCTGTCAACCAAAATATTAACTCTTTGAATGATCTGCTCTTTAAATAAACTGCAACTACTCAGTGAGACTGTATCGCAGAGGAAGGAAGATCGATGCATTTGGCTGTGTGTACAGTGAGTTTTGCAGTACCTTTTTGTGTTCAAGAGCATTGCTGTATGTGTTTTCTTTTCCTGTTAGACAAATACGGAGTGCCGTATCCTGCCTTTTTTTTCCTAAAGAAGTCCTACTGGTGTAAATCAAGAAGCACTTATAGCGAGGATGCTTCCGGAAACGAACAAGGCCATGGCATGATCTTCAGTGACAAAGCTGAGTCCGTGCCTTCTGAATTTGATGGGAAAGAAGTCATTAGGTAAAAGGCAGGAAATGTCCACTTGACCCATCCCTAGCAGGCTGCAGATTGCATTTTGTCTGAAATGTTCCAAGGTTCCTTGCAGTCAGGCCTATGGAGGTTTTGCTTCAAAGGGTGCAGGCATGTACGCTGGGAATGAATGACAAGAAGCTGGAAAAAAGCCTGAGGAAAATGCAGTCCTCATGTGGCATTTGCAGTGCCCTGCCAAAAGGTGGTTGTGGCCTGCCTTTGAGGGGCTGCCGGCCAGTGCGGTGGGGCCTTTCTCCCCCGGGAGTGAGAGGCCAGGGTGACTGCAAGGCAAGAATCCAGCCGGGTTCTAACAGCAAATGGCTTCTTGTTCTTTCAGACTAAACAATATTAAAAAAACATACAAAGTGGGGAAAATGGAAACAGAAGCTTTGAGAGGTAAGATGCTTCTAATTCCCTTTAATTCTCTCATCACTTCCCTGTTTATCATTCAGATGGCATTTTAATTCATATTCACTTTATTTTTCACTTTTGACCCCACGATGCAAACTAAAGCTCAGTAAGTTTTCAAAATTTGTAATTCACCAAATTTTACAATGCAGTTTTCCCAATGAAATTACATATATACATCAATATGTATATTAGGGAAAATAAAATTTAAATGCACTGCATTAGGAAACTTGCTTGTAAGTATGTATAAGTATAAATGTACATAATGTTTCTTATACACATAAAAATATTTGAACAATCCAGACTAATCAAACATGCAATTGGAAAAATGAGAAAACTGACAAATTCATACATCTCTGTTCTGTTGCTTCTGTACTCATCCATTGGCATCCCTCATGGTTGATATGCCAAAACAGGGGAAGTGCAAGATGGGAGTGGGAGGGTAATTCAAAGCCATTTTGTTGCAGATAGAAGTGCTTTTGGTTTCAGCAGGACATAGGCAGCAATATTATGCATGGTTGCTTAGGGGCAAGCCCCACGGGGTATGAATAGGATTGCTGTGAAAGTGCTTAGGTCTTCAGCCTCAGGGTATCCAGTCCCTTTCAGAGCTAACAGAGTGTCTCCTATACTAGGCTTGTCCCTGAATATTTACGAAGGCCAGATCACTGCAGTGCTCGGTCACAGTGGAGCTGGGAAAACTACCCTGCTGAACATTCTCAGTGGACTTTCCCAGCCATCTGATGGTAAGAATCACGGCTTTTAGATAAACTAGGCTGCCAGCCAAGTCCCAAATCTGTTTAGATGAGAAGAGCCTTACTGCTTTAGATGAGGGTGCCCTCAAAGGTGCCTCACCCAAAAAGAGGATATAGAATTGTGTACACTTCCAGCATGTCTAGAAATCTTACGTTAATTTAAATAGAAATAGAACTCATTTCACTGTACTGGGGAAGACTGCTAAGGTGACCTGTGTCCTTGCTCTGCAGATTTTAGGAGCTCTTCTCTGTTGTCTTGTGGTGTGGTTATCTTTCTATCTTTGCTCTTGGACCAAACAGCTTTCAAATACAGGACACCCTCAAATAGAAAGACATTGCTGGTCATAGCCTTTGGTCTATGGGACTGTGCTCTGCAAAGCAGGGCCTATAGCCACTCTATTTCGAGGTCAAAGAGCTAGTTACTCTCACATTGTTTCCTACAAGGGACAGGCAAATACTTTTGCAGAGTTCACAAGAAGAACATGAAAGCAATTATGAGGGACTGTTGTTCCCTGGCTGCTGCTATTTGGAGCCTTTTGCTGTGTGAAGAAGTAAGTTTTGGTAATGGAATGAGACTTACTTTCACTTAACTGTACTTGGAATAGCAGTCAGAATCTTGGATTTTAATTATCCTTGGGCAGAATCTTATGGTGACCACCCACATGCAGGAAGCCCTGCAGATTCTCACAGAAGGTGCCAATAAAACCTTGGAAAGAGCCAGTAAAACCATTGTGTCCAAACCTCTGCACAGTGCCAGACTCCCAAGTTGAAGCATCCCTAACAGATGGTTGTCCAGCTGCACCTTGAATGCCTTCAGTGTGGAAGAGCCCATGATCTCCCTAGATCCTTGGTTCTATTATCATATTACTCTAACAGTCCGGAAGCTTTTCCTGATGTTCAGCCAGAATCTGAGTAATTCCTGATGTTCTTCCAGTAATTTGAGTCCATTTTTCCTGTGTCCTACATTCTGGTATGATCAAGAAGAGATTGAAGAAGATCAGAGTGCCCGGTTCTTTCAGTTTTTCTTCACTGGACTTTGTTTCCAGTATTCCAATCATCTTTTTTT
>NW_025335416.1:30218-33636 GCF_004798865.1 Varanus komodoensis | reverse complement strand
AAACTTCCAAAATGGGCATGAACACATGGCTTATATTTGTGAAGTTTAAAAATAAAACAGAAACAACGAAGAAGTAAAACTAGAAACATAAATGAATAGACTTTGCTCTCTGATTTATCAAGATACTTTGGAATTTGGGTGGGAAAATATGGTTGGCTAGGTCCTTTATGATTTGAGGGGTGGAGCAAAAGGGGATTGGCTCTCTTGCAGCCACCAGAGCAAATCAATAGCAATTCACCTTCCACAACCTTGAAAAACTGCATTTATGTAATTTGTAAAACAAATTATAGCACAAAAATCTACTGGCTCTTTCGAGCTGATGAAGGAACATCTCCACATCCTTCAGAAGCTCAGTTTCCAATTACTCCTCCTCTACTCAGAATAAAATGCTCACAACTAACCTTAGCCTGATATGTCAGCTCTGAGTAGAGAGGGTGAAGAAAGGCGGATATAGAGCTCTGCATTCCCTGCCAACCTTTGCTCTCTTACAATCATTAACATTTACAACCCCCTGTCTCCTTTTTGTGGTTGCACCTGTAGTTCTACAGTAAACAACATGGCCACTTCATTGGTTCAAATCAACAAGGACGAACTCGGCTCCTATGTCCTTGGCCCCCATGTGTCTTGGCCAACCTAGTCCACAGCATTGTTGCCTTTGAAATCATGATTTCTTCATTAAAGTACCACATAGGGCAAAACTTTGTCCCAATTTCACACATGCCCACATTTCAGCTAGTCCAGTAGTGTCGACATTGACTGGCAGAAGCTCTCTTAGATTTTAGAAAGAAGATTTTCCAGCCCTCCCTGGAGATGCTGCAGGATGCATACAGGACTTCAGGTGTGCAAAACACTGAAGTTTGTGCGCAATGGGCAAGTGCATTACAATTCTGCGACTCCTTTGCTGTCTTCTATATGACTTGCTTCTGAGTGAACAATACTAAGATACTTGGCTTGAAGGAGCAAGGACAGAGACTCATCAGAGCGAGGACAAATATATGTAAATTAACAAATTTCACATATGGTCAAATGAATACTTTATGTAAGAAGCACAGAGGTAAAAATACATACATTTAATGAAAATATCTAAACACAATTATTAACTAATAATATGGAGAGCCAGTGTGGTGTAGTCATTAAGAGAGTGGGACTGGGAGTCAGGCAATCTGGGTTCTAGTCTCCACTCAGCCATGGAGCCAACTGGGTGACTTTGGGCCAGTCACAAACTCTCAGCCCAACCTACCTCACAGGATTGTTGTTGTGGGGATAAGATGGAGGAGGAGAATGATGTAAGCTGTCTTGAGCCCTTTGTAGGAAAAAGGCAGGATATAAATGGAAAAACAAACAAACAAACAAACAAACAAACAAAGTTTGCACCCTTTGAACAAACCAATGAGGTCTACACTTGTGCCAGAATGGAAAATCTCATTGGGTGTTAAATTTCCCCTCTCCCAGCACTGCTTCCCAGATCCAATTCAGAATCCTCGAAGGCTGCTTTGAAATGTTGAGAAAGAAAAATCCAATCATCTTAATTAATTTAGCCCAAACTCTTTTATTTGTCAGCAATAAGCAAATCTAACAGCTATTGTTGTTGTGGACTGGCACATCTTCTCCTCACCTTGGAATGCGGACAAAGAACCATTACTGTTTTCCTGGGTGTCATCCCAATGAATCTGACAGGTGTTGGTGACAACTACAGATACATTTACAAAAAGTAAATATTAATATGAATTCTGGCGATGAGCATTCCAATAGGGATACCATTCTGGGAAGAAAAGGAGCAGCTCCTTTCCCAGATTTTAGATGATTTTAAGTTCCTATATATCATTTGGCTACTCAGCGTTTCTACACAGAGTGAGCATTGTTACACTGATTATAAGAATAGTATTCTTCTTGTTGTTGCTGTTATATATCATTATCATATATCATTATTAGTGATTATTGTTTGTGGTACAAAAAATACTCTCATGGATCCAAAGAACGCACACTTCTTACTACAAAGTAGGAACATGATGACAACACAGCGCTTTATTAAAAACCTGTAGTTTAAGTTGAAAACAGATAATAGTCATACAAATATTTCTTAGATACATTGATAATGTAATTTAAATTTATATACATGCAAAAGCAGACATTTTGATCATGCTTTGGATCTCAGCTTGACTACATTAACTCCAACCCCAACATAATTAAAAAAACCCCAAACTGTAATATCAATCCGATGGATTTTTCCACCCATTCATTTGGAGAATTTTGATTTTTTTAACAGAGTGGATTAAGTTCTTTATGATTTTGTGGGTGGGGCAAAAGGGATGTCCCCCCAAATGGTCTCAAGAGTAAATCAATGGCCATTCACCTTCCATGATTTAAATAATTTGCATCACACGATTGAGTAGAAATGTTATATCGAAGGTGAAACTGATGAGTATTAGCATGAACTATAAAGTCACAGTTTCTAATTCATCCTTCCCCCCTCAGAACAACACAGTTACACCTGAGTCTCATGCTGGTATCCCAACATGGAGCAGAGTGGAGTCTCACATTTCTTCTAACAGTTAGTCAACATTTTAAGCCAATTTCCATCCACTGGTTCTGCTCTCAGGAGCAAGAAAGAGCAAGTCTGCTCCATGTTTGCCATTCAATCTTTTCTAAACCTGTTCAGCTTTTTCAACTATACCTCACAGGTCTTGATTTCCAGAAGCCTCACTAATTTGGTTACTCTTCTCTAGGTACTCTCCAACTTGTCTACATCCTTCTTAAAAATTGGGGCTTCTCAATCTGGACATAGTACCCCAGATGCAGCCAGACTAATGCAGAACAGAGTGGGACGATTCCTTCTTCTGATGCTCCTGTTAATGCAGACCAAGATCTCAGAGCTGCCACATGGGTTTCTGGACCATTTTCAGCATGTTATCCAAAAAGACACCTAAGCCCTTTCCATGTGAACCACAGTCAAGCAAGGTTACCCTTATCCTTTATTGTGTCTTTCATTTTCTGTACCCAAATGAAAGGCTTTACATTTCTCACTGTTGAATTTCATCTTGTTCAATTTAGCCCAGAGTTCCAGCGTGTCTGGATCCTTTTGAATCTTCATGTGGCCTTCTGTGTTGTTGGCTGCCCCTCTTATTTTGTGTAATCTGCAAGTGTAATAAACATCTATACACACTCATTCAAGACCAGACTCTGCTCAAATACTTCCGGCAAGAGAAAATCCACAAGTTTACTAGGCAATGTGCTGCTGAATAACTCCCCCGTTACAAAATTTCTCCTGATGTTCAGCTGCAATCTTCTTCCCTGCCGATCCTAACCAGGAGTTCTGATCTTGGGCTGAACAGGGAGCTTGTCAGGTCCATGTTTTTCCATTTTTCTTTGCTAAACCTGCCCAGCTCTTTTAGTTATCCTCATACTTCTTACTTTCCAG
>NW_025335416.1:23186-30119 GCF_004798865.1 Varanus komodoensis | reverse complement strand
CATGCAGCTATTATTTGGTGCAGTGGTTTAAAATACTGTGCTGCTGGGCTGGTTGACTGAAAGGTAACAGCATGCCATGCACTTTGGTGTTTAGTCATGCTGGCCACATGACCACGGAGACTGTCTGCAGCCAAACACTTGCTCCCTTGGCTAGGAAACGGAGATGAGGACCACCCCCTAGAGTTAGACATGACTGGACTTAACGTCAAGGGGAAACCTTTACCTTTTACCTTTTTATTATTTTTTGTGATATCAGCACTCTGATTCTGTTGAGAAAGCCATATTGCATTAGCTGAAAGGCATTGTTGGAATATTCAACATGTGTCCCTCTGAGAAATCAGTATCCCTAGCACATGAGCTGCTGGCAAGCAACAAGACCACCTATCCTTTAATCATTACTCAATTAATCATATCCATGATTTGTTTGTATGTAAATGCTAAACTCTGCATTAACCAGCCACCAACTCTCAGCCCAATGCTTCTCACAGACTTGTTTTGAGGATAAAATGAAATATGTAAGCTGCCTTGGGTTCTGTGCAAGAGGAAAAAGGGTGGGATAGAAAAGCAATGTAATGTAGTCTCTAGCTCTTTGCAGCCTTCCTGTCTTAATACAGAGATCAAGGAACATGAGTCTCAACTGGCTAGGGTCTTATGATACTTTATTCTACAGGCAGGTGGAATAAACATGGGTAACATGAGGCCCTTCAGGTGTTTCCATTTGCACATCCCAGTAGCCAGGGAGGTTGGAAGTTGTTATCAAAATCTGGAGGACAACACTTTCTACAACCAGGTTTTTCACACACACACACACAGAGGGGAAGGACCTGTACTTACAGCACGTTCCTCCTCTTTGCTGGAATGTAAACTTTTTTCTCCAAAATGCACTGGAAGATTTCCAGGTGTTTCCCAACCACTGAGTAACAGTTTGATCTCATAATGAGACCTGAGATAAAGACCGTTTACAAGCACTTTGGCCAGAAGCAATATGGCCTGTTAGAATCCCTACTCTTAACAAAATGCAAGGTGCTGAATCAAAAGTATCTGTCCATAAAATAGATTAGGAAAATATTCCTTGCTGGCTCTCTGGGATTACACAATTAACTTTTGAACAGAAAAAAGGCACCAGATAACAAATTAAGTTCAATTGTTGTAATTAAAAATGCAAACATTCATTAACATAAAAAGAATGGTATTTATTTCAAAGGCTATACAAAAGTATGCACATGTGAACAGAACCTAAGGGAATTTTGATTGTAAATTTAAATCAAACAAAAAATAGAAAATAAAATTAATACATTTTTTTGTAAGTTATGACTGAACCAAACTACCCCTCACTTTTATGACACTCCCCCCCACACTCACATTTGCTTAAATTCTCCAGAAAGTCACCTTTAAATATCTTTCTTTCTGTCTGACTTTTTCAATGGGCTGAAATTTTTCACCCTTATTACAGCTTGAAGCATGTCTCAAACTCTCTGCAGCCTTTCAATAAGGCACAGAGATGCTTTATGTTTGTATTCACCACTGATTTGTATAAAGAAATAAAAACATGGGCTACATTTAGTGTGCAAGCACATGTATATTTGGACAGAAGGAAGTCCCATGCTGGCTGGGGAAAGCTGGGGGTTGTGAGACTTTTTTCCGTCTCAACATGCATAGGATTGCACCCTTATCATTCTTCCCTTTACTGCATGGTCCTTTGTTACCCAATGAAACATTCCCAATGTTGTTTCACTTCAAATACTGTTTGCATGAACACTTCTCATTCTCTTAAGGATCAGTGCATTGGCTATGCGCACTGGCTATGTGTCTGTACTGTATTCATCTCATGGATCCTGTACAGCACTTCTGGTTATGGGGTTGCCTTGTTTATTGGTAAGAAAAATCTTACAACAATAATTGGTTTGAAATAAAGAGAGATTCCACCTACATTTCTTCCTTTTTTACACAACAGATTCTCATTTCTGTTCCTCTGTGTGTGTTCTTGAAGAATGGATACATGGCCTCTGAGAATGCACAATCTTTAAATTCAAAAATAACAGTCATGTCAGAAACATTGAAAAATGTCAACCTTTTCTCTTGGAAATTGAGGCAAATTCCAATTATTTTTAGCTTTCTCTGCACTATGAGTCTTGTCCAAGGATCTGTCTTTGCCCAGTAATCCTTCCCACTCAACCCCAGGACCCAGAATCCTTCCTTTGGAGATAAGGATATATTTCCTTTCCTTTGAATGGATTCTCTGGCCACTCCCAGGTCCCATTCATCACTGCTGCTGATATCCACCTCCCAGTAATGACTTCCAGAGGAGAATCCTTTGCTGCCCAAGACAGCCACAACTGCATCAAAACGCTGAGGACTGGGTGACACCTGAAGAACCTCTACTTGAGAACTGAAGCTCTTCTTATCCACAGCAACGGAAATGTTTGGATGGGCAGAAGCTTCATCTAGGGTGATGTCATCTGAAAAGAGAACTGTTAGTTAGGCAGTAAGTTTGAGAGAAAGTCCTGCTTCTCTGAAACAATTGGAGCCGCAGTCTCATATTATAAATATACTTGCTTTATGCTTGCCCCACTTCCTGAGCAAGAAAATGTGTGTATTAAAAACCTACCTACCTCATGGGGTGCATGGGAAATTTAAAATAATTTATATATTGCCTGATCAATATATTGCAGTCTCGCAGAGTTCAGTCCAACAAAACCAAAGTATGGGTCATTAATTTCCCCTTTGACACCAATACTTTTAAAAAACTGGCTAGATTGTGGCATTGAAAAGTAAGAAGTTTAGTTAAGTGAGCCAAGTAGTTAGACTTGATCTGAATCAATTTGTGCCTACAGTAACAAAAGGAGAACAGAAAAGGTAGCAGCAGCACAATTCATTTCAAGGTGAGTTGGGGTGGGGGATGTACCGGAGACTCATCTATATATTGTCTTCATCTGCTTGGGATGAAACAAGAAGAGTTGAAAGGTTTCACCAAAGTCATGTGATACATTCCACAAAACTTCCTAATGGATTTGGCTCATTCCAGTTAGAGCAAAAGGGACATGTATTGCAACAGTTTCGGCAAAACTCCACTCTGACATGCTCCACTGAGCCACCATTTGGCAGGGAGTGCATACTGTGTAAATGCAGCAATCTTGCCATACACATGAGATCAGAAGCAAGTTTGCAGCACATCACTGGTTCCTGGGCTGGATTGCCCCTGTCTCATAGCCAGAACCTAGAGTCGGTTTGCTCCTGCTGCTTTCTGGATTCAGTGGAATTCAATTGGTAAAGCCAGAACTTCATTGCAGGATTATCTCTTCAAGCTTAGGGAGCCCATGACAGTGACATCCTGTGTCACCTTTCACATTTCACAGATGCTCTGAGTCCCCTTTACATTGTCAATTAGCTTTGTGGAAACTCTGGGGTCCAGTTATTCATGGCCTTTCAAGCACCATTTCTGGCTGGTCAGCAGTGCCTTAGAAGTTGAGTCATTCATGAGCATTTGTTGTTTGTTTGTCTGTTTGGGGCAGCCATATTTCTCCTCTGGAATAACTTAATTTCCTGAGCACCAGAGAAAATCCAATGAGGTGGATAGAAGACATTTAGCACTGGCGTGTGAAGAAAAGACTGCCATTTCAAACCAAATATAGAAGGTTCAGGGTTCTAGTAGGGTATCTTGCCAGTGTGTCAGTATGCCTGGGCACTGGCAGCTGTCTGAGAAGTCTTCATCATGGCACCAGACCTTTGAGTGTTACGAACAAAGCACCAGCACCTGGATGAAAATCGGTGGCAATTATTGCAGCTTCCATATAATGCAGACTGTACTTTTATTCTCACCTTCATTGTTACGAGCTTGTCTCCATGCTGAAAAGAAGCAAAAATAAATTTCAGTCATATGTGAGAGTGATCTGGTGCTCTGAGATTCTGGGGATGGAATGGGTCTCTTTAGCGTCATAGTAACGTAGAAACATGAAAAGCAGTCCTAGAGTGAGTCAGACCATTAGTCCTAGTGGAGCAGTAATGACAGCACTGAACAGTGGTGCCTTTCTCCAGGGTTTCAGGCAGGAGGTTTTACAGCCCTTTTTGGACAGGTTGAGCCCTGGACTTCCATTATGCATAGCAATGATTTGGCATAGAAGAGGAAACATAGATTACTACTCTGAAGAAAGTAGTGAAAATCACCAGGCCATTCAGGTATGACCTAAATCATATTCCTTATGAATATAGAGTGGAGGTGACAGATAGATTCAAGGGATCAGATCTGGGAGACAGAGTGCCTGAAGAACTGTGGATGAAAGTTTGCAACATTTAACAGGAGGTAGCAACTAAAACCATCCCAAAGAAAAAGAAATGCAAGAAAGCAAAGTGGCTGTCTGAGGAGGCTTTGCAAATAGCTGGGTAAAGAAGGGAAGTGAAAGGCAAGGGAGAAAGAGAAAGATACACCCAATTACATTCAATGCAATTGGGTATACCCAACTGGGTAGATCCAATTGAATTCTAGAGAATAGCTAGAAGAGATTAAAAGGCCTCTTTAAATGATCACTGCGAAGGTAAAGAGGAAAACAATAGAATGGGAAAGACTAAAGATCCCTTTAAGAAAATTGACTACATCAAAGGAATGTTTCATGTAAA
The DNA here is from genome assembly GCF_004798865.1 of Varanus komodoensis. Lineage (NCBI taxonomy): Eukaryota > Metazoa > Chordata > Lepidosauria > Squamata > Varanidae > Varanus > Varanus komodoensis. The sequence continues at coordinate 25,505 of NW_025335416.1, read as the reverse complement.
AATGGGCATGATAAAGGACAAAAATGGGAGGGACCTTACAGAAGCAGAGGAGATTAAGAAGAGGTGGCAAGATTGAACAGAAGAACTACACAAGAAAGATCTTAACGTCCCTGATAATCATGATGCTGTGGTTGCTGACCTCAAGCCAGACATCCTGGTGTGTGAAGTCCACTGGTCCTTAGGAAACCTTAGCAACAACAAAGCTAGTGAAGGTGATGATATTCCCACTGAGCTACTCAAAATCCTAAGAGACAGTGCAATTAAAGTGCTACACTCAATATACCAGCATATTTGGAAAACTCAAAAGTGGCCAGGGGATTGGAAAAGGTCAGTATCCATTTCAATCCCAAAGAAGGGCAAGGCCAAAGAATGTTCAAACTACCACACCATTGCACTCATTTCACACAATCACAAGGTTATGCTCAAAATCCTACAAGCTAGGTTTCAGCAGTATGTGGACTGAGAATTACCAGAAATATGGGCTTGGTTTCAAAGACGTAGAGGAACTAGAGATCAAACTGCCAACAAGTGCTGGATTATGGATCATTCATTTAAAGCAATTATATACTGTCCTTTCCGACGCCTCAGAACGCCTGTTTATCTGCAGAGTTCATCATGCGAAAGCCCAGGTTGGAAGAATCACAAGCCAGAATTATGATTGCCAGGATAAATATCAACAATCTCAGATGTGCAGATGATACCGCTGTAATGGCAGAAAGTGAAGAGGAACTCAAAGCGTCTTGATGAGGGTAAAAAAGGAGAGTGCAAAAGTTGGCTTGGAACTCAACATTAAGAAAACTAAGGTCATGGCATCCAGGTCTATCACTCCCGGGAAATTAGAAGGGAAAAGATGGAAGTAGTGACAGATCGTATTTTCTTGGGTTCCAAGGTCACCGCAGATGGTGACTGCTGCTAAGAAATTGAAAAGCACTTGCACCTTGGTAGGAAAGCTATGGCAAATCCAGTCAGCATGTTAAAAAGCAGAGACATCACCTTGCCAACAATAGTTCATACAGTCAAAGCTATAGCTTTGCTAGTTGTAATGCATGGCGATGGAGCATAAGGAAGACTGAGAGCTGAAGAATTGACACTTTTGGATTGTGCTGATGGAGAAGAGTCCAGAGAGTCCCTTGGATTGTAAAGAGATCAAATCAGTCAATCCAAGATGAAAGCAACCCTTTAAAAGGACAGATATAAAAGGGAAGATATGGAAACTGAAGCTCAAATACTTTGGCCACCTGATGAGAAGGAAGGACTTATTGGGAAAGACCCAGATGCTGGGAATGATTGAAGGCAAAGAGAGAACAGGATGACAGAGGATGAGGGGACAGGATGGAGAAACTGCTGCAGTGAGTGTGGGGCTGGGTGGACTCCAGGAGATGGCGGAGGATAGGAGATCCTTGTGTGCTGTGGTCCATGGGGTTATGGAGACGGCATAAATTTGCCAGTGCATAAGGCAAGGCAAGGCAAGGCACACCTATGTACATTTTTAAAACTACAAATGATAACCCAGTGAGGTGATGTGTTAAGATGTGTCACAGAAGTTGAGTATGTGGAATCGAATCTGCTGTTCCTCCACTGCCGTGTGTGTGTGTTTGTGTGTGTGTATTACTCCAATACACTTGGACCCTTTGTGTGTTGGTGTGCCTATTGGATTTGGAGCTGTTTTCCTTCTGTTCTTGATGGATTTTAACATGTCTTATTGCTTTAACCATGTTTTTATTACTATTGTAAAGGGCCTTGCATGTGATTTCCATGGTAGAAAGGCAGGGTGCAAAACAAAATCAATGGATGAGATGATTGGAATGAAGCACAAAGTGAATGTCATAACACTTACTGACTTCTCTCTCAAGAGCGATGACTTTTTCTGAAAAGAAAAAGCCCATGTTTCATATATGGCACACACACATCCAATTCTTGTTCTTCTACTGGCTTGTCTCTCAAGTTTCTTGCTTTTCCTCCACCATGGTGACATGGCCATATTACTTTATGTACACGAGAGGCAAATGCGGGTCCTCTTTTGTCCTCTTTCCTTGGCAGTGCCTTCCCTTGTCTAAGAAATGTTTCGGTGCCCTCCCTCATCTGCGCATATACAGCAGAACCCAGAGACACAGGGATGTTCTGAATAAGATATTCCACCCTTGGATGGTGGAGTGCGGGAGTAGTAACTGCTGGAGTATGCCTTCAAGGTGCAATTCATAATTTTGTCAGATGCTGCTGTTGTCCAGCCTCTGAGAGTAAAGTTGCCTGCAAAGGGATACTTGTAAGTGCTGGGTGACTAGATGAACCAGGGAGATATTCTTAGTTGCTGACTAAAAG
>NW_025335416.1:14708-22947 GCF_004798865.1 Varanus komodoensis | reverse complement strand
TGTTTTATTTTGGTAGACAAGTCCCAACACTTTCTCCTTTGAGAAACCTTGTTTCAATATTCTGCCCTCCTAGAACTCTGTAGGAACTTTGCTACTCAGTCACTGCATCCTACAAACTTAAGTTTTTCTTTGCTCCACTCATCTGTAGCAATAGAAATAACCTTTTGATGATCCAGATATCTACTTTCCCTAGTCCCCCTGCAGAAATGGTATTTCTCCATGTGCTCCTTCTGTTAACCTACCTTTTTCTTTATTCAATTTAACTGAAAGAGAAGAAACACAGACTCACTTTCCTATTGCAAAGGAATTTTTAAAATTAACCTAAATTACTTGGATCCAGTAGAAATAGCCTTTTTACAGCATAATCCAAAGTGCCTGACCATAACACTCCTGTCTCAGTGGATTATAGGACACTTCCACATCTTTCTTATCCTGGAGAGGTCTTACATGGCCTGTTTTAGCCATATAAATTTCATGTCCTGACATATGAGGAGGGGAGACATAGGCACCCCTGGGATACAGCACGTCTCAGTGAGGTACTCCCCCTCCCCAGATTGTCTCCAAAATAGTATCCCTGAAGTGGTTTTAGAAGCGCAGAGCCACAACCTGATTCATTGTTTCCCCATAGAAACTAGAAGGGGAAGAAATGGAAGTAGTGATAGATTTTATTTTCTTGGGTTCCAAGTTCACCGCAGATAGTGACTGATGCTATGAAATTGAAAGATACTTTCTTCTTGGGTGGAAAGCTAACTATGGCAAATCTAGACAGTGTACGAAGAAGCAGAGACTTCAGCTTGCCAACAAAAGTTCATAAATTTAAAGCTATGGTTTTCCCAGTTGTGATATATGGCTGTGAGAGTTGGACTATAAGGAAAGCTGAGCACCGAAGAATTGCTGCTTTAGAATTGTGCTGCTGGAGAAAATTCCTGAGAGTCCCTTGGACTGCAAAGTGATCAAGCCAATCAATCTTAAGGGAAACCCACCCTGACTGTTCTTTGGAAAGTCAGGTACAGAAGCTGAAGCTCAAATACTTTGACCACCTAATGAGAAGGAAGGGCTCCCTGGAAAAGACCCTGATGCTGGGAATGACTGAAGGCAAAAGAATAGGGGGATGGCAGAGGATGAAGTGGCTGGATGGAGGAACTGGTGCAATGAATGTGGAGTCTGGTGTACTTCAGGAGATGGTGGAGGATAGGAGAGCCTGACGTACTGTAGTCCATGGGGTTGTGGAGAGGCGGGCATGAATTTGCCATTCAACAAAACAAGGCACACATATATCCCTCCCTCCCTCCCTCCCTCCCTCCCTTATTTTTACTACAAATGATAACCCAGTAAGTCAATGCGTTACCATTTCTCACAGAAGTTGAGTATGTGTAATCGAATCTGCTGTTCCTCCACTGCCATGTGTGTGTATGTGTGTGTTATTCTAATACACTTTGGCGTGTTTGTGTACCTCTTGGCATTGGTGCTGCTTTCCTTCTGTTCTTGATGGGTTTTTGATATATCTTATTCTTTAACCATGATTTTATTACTACTGTAAACTGCCTTTATACCATGTGATTTCCATGGTAGAAAGGCAGGGTGCACAATCAAATCAAGGAATGAAATGATTGGAATGAAGCACAAAGTGAATGTCATAACACTTACTGACTTCTCTCTCAAGAGCGATGACTTTTTCTGAAAAGAAAAAGTTCATGTTTCATATACGGCACACACACATCCAATTCTTGTTCTTCTACTGGCTTGTCTCTCAAGTTTCTTGCTTTTCCTCCACCATGGTGACATGGCCATATTACTTTATGTACACGAGAAGCAAATGCGGGTCCTCTTTTGTCCTCTTTCCCAGGCAGTGCCTTCCCTTTTCTAAGTAATATTTTGGTGCCCTCCCTCATCTGCACATATACAGCAGAACCCAGAGACACAAGGAGGTTCTGAATAAGATATTCCACCCGTGGATGGTGGAGTGCGGGAGCAGTAACTGCTGGACTATGCCCTTCAAGGTGAAATTCATAATTTTGTCAGATGCTGCTGTTGTCCAGCCTCTGAGACTAAAATTGCCTGCAAAGAGATACTTGTAAGTGCCGGGTGACTAGATGAACCAGGGAGATATTCTTAGTTGCTGACTAAAAGATTTTGCTAGCAAAATTTACCAACCTATCTTTTGACTAACAGGGGCTAATGGTTACATTGCACTAATCATTTCATATATTCCATCTGTTAGCACAAATTAGCATATTCAAATCTATTTTGAATTGCTCTGCAAGAATTTCCATAACACTGTCACCTTCTGATTGAAAATCCAAAATGAAAATCTAGAGGTACACAAATGTTCCATTCTTATGCATAAGAGGTCTCCTCCTCTTGTTCACACTGTCTTATTTTCATAGACAATTCCCAACACTTTCTCCTTTGAGAAACCTTGTTTCCATATTCTGCTCTCCTAGAACTCTATAGGAACTTTGCTACTCAGTCACTGCATTCTACAAACTAAAGTTTTTCTTTGTTCCACTTATCAATAGAAACACCTTTTTAATGATCCAGATAGCTTGTTCCAAGAATAACTCTCGTCATGCTAATAGCATACCTTCATCTAGTCCCTGAGTCTGGGTAAAGCAATCCAAGGACATCTATAAAAACTGACACCACAGAGCTTTCTACAGTGCTTTTTCTAAAGGGATGAATTGTGCAAGGATTCTGCCTGTCCGAAGCAGAGAAGTCCTCAATCACTTTTCCCCACCAATTTATTGCAGAAGTAATATACAGTATATCCATGTCATTCTCTCCCTAAAGATACCTTTTGCTAATATTGTAGTTTCCCAGGACCCTCTGGGGAAATAGCACTTCTCAGTGATCTCTTTCTGTTACCCTACCTTTTTCTTCATTCAATTTAAAAGGAAGAGGAGAAACAAAGAGTAAGTTTCATTTTGCAAATGACTTCCTAAATTTATGTAAATTACTTGGATCCTGTAGAAATAGCTTTTGTACACCAAATGCAAAGCATCCTGCCTCAGTTGCTTACAGGACACTTCCAAGTCCTTTATACCCTGCAGGTGTGTTTTAGCCATGTAACACTCGAGCCCTTCTGTATGAAATGGGGAGACAGAGGCACTCCTGGGATACTGCACTCTTGGTGAGGCACTCCCTCTCCCCCAGTCTGTATCCATGATACCATCATTGTGGTATTTTTACAAGCTCAGAGCCACAACAGCACCCATTTTTACACCCTGTCTGTGTAGTTTGAAGGAGGCTGGTCTGGATCTGGAGCTTCAGATATGAGTTTGTAAAGAGATTCCACAGTCAGGGTGGGGAATTGGACATTTTCTAAACTCATCTACTAGCAACTAGCAGTCATCGGATTTCACCATAAAAACTCCAGAAACCTTGGATCCAAATCTAACTTGCAAAGATATTGTCTAACGAACTAATATCTTTCAGACTTATCCCAGAAAGAAACGTGCTCTGATTAAGTGACCTCTGTGAATTCTATACGGGGGAATACTGTTTCATTTTCTTTCTTAAGCTTACCATTGTGCTTTTTCAGATTGTCTGGAAGGGGAGAAAAAAGAAAAAGTGTGCAATTGTGAGAGAGTGCTGGGTTCCACAATGGCAACAAGATTGTGGATTGCACCTTAGGGTTTGAAATGACAAGCGGAAGGATCACTTCATAGGATAGCCCACCCACTGCCCAAGCTGCACTCCATGTTGCAAGCCAGTAGCATTCTTTCCTTTGCACAGCAGCATCAGCAATGAAATCTCTCTCATGCTAACCTCAGAAAGAAACCAGTTCCCACTACATAGTGTCCCTGGATTGTTTATGCAGGGAAGAGATATTCTCTCCTTTCTGCAAACTTACCATTTTCCTCGGTGAGTTTATCTGGAAGGGGAAAAGAATGCAGAGACTTTTTAGCGAAATGAGTAACCATGATTATCTGCATCCCTTGCCACCTGAAACAGGTGGCCAAGGGACCACTTCTGATGAAACCCTCCCTAGACCCAAAAGAACTCAATGACTTTAGATCGCTGCCAAACACCCTTTTGTGGGTGTGGTTCTGATGGCAGTGGTGGCCATCCAGCTCCAGACAGTCTTGTAAAAGACCTCTGGATCCATTACAATCTGGGTTCAAGAATGAGTTTGGGAAGGAAACTTATTTGGTTCTCCTGCATTATGACCTCTGGAGGAGAGAGATGGGTTCCCCTTGGTACTCTTGGACCTCTCGGCAGCTTTTGATTCCAAGGGCACAAAGGAGATCCTGACATTTCCTAAACTCATCTGGACAGCAACTAGCTAGGATTGTTCCATGAACAATCAAAGGGACGTGCATGCAAGGGTCATTCTTCTCTTGCAGAAACGGTGGCTTAGAACTAATATCTTTGAAACTTGTCCAAGAAAGAAACCTGCTCTGATTGCATGACCTCCATGGATTCCACACAGTGGCATGAGGTTTCATTTTCTTTCATAAGCTTACCGTTGTGCTTTCTCAGTTTGTCTGGAAGGGGAGGGAAAAGAAAGAGCATGTGTTACTGTACTAGTATGAATAAGTATGTGTAAAAGCGGTGAAGGGTTGTGCAGACAGGAATGTATTCCCTGGCCCAACTTTCCTGCAAGGCCAACCTGGACAGTGCAGTGTGGCTACATGTGCAAGATTGCGTGACCCCAGGGAGAAGACGAAGTGGGTGTCTTTGGAAATGGGGACAGAAAGAAGCTGCAGATACCACACCAGAGTGGCTCTTGTGACCTCTACGGCCTCCTCCTCTCTTCTCTTCCCGTGCTTCCCTGACGTGCTTTTGGTGCCCAGGGAGCCCACCTGGATTGCTTTTCCTGGAAAGTCCCTCATGCAGTGAGGAGAGAGAGTGCTGGGTTTCAAACTGAAAACAGGACTGTGGGTTGTACCTTCAGGTTTGACATGGTATGTGGAAGGATCCCTTCATAGGTTAGCTGACCCAATGCCCAATCTGCACTCCATGCTTCACAGAGTGGTATCAGCTAGAAAATATTCTCACACTAACCCCAGAGAGAAACCAGTTACCATTACGCAGTGTCGCTGGACCATTTAAGTGGGGAAGAGATATTCTTTCCTGTCTAAACACTTACCCATTTCATCTGTGAGTTCATCTGGAATGGGGGAAGAATACAGAGGCTTTTTTAATGAAATGAGTGGCTGTATCTGCATCCCTTGCCACCTGAAACAGGTGGTTGTGAGTCCACTTCTGAGGAATCCCTCCCTAGAACCAGAAGATCTCAATAAATTTAGGCTGGTGGCAAACCCCCCTTTCTGTGCAAGGCTATTAAGCTAGTGGTGGCCATCCCACTCTAGACACTCCTGCATAGGACTGATTCTCTAGATTCAGTTCAGTCTGGGTTCAGGTATGTTTTTGGGAAGGAAACATCTTTGGTTCTCCTGCCTTATGACAGGTACACTTGGTACGCTTGGACCTCTTGGCAGTTTTCGGTTCCAGTGTCAGAACAGAGTCTCTAACATTACCTAAACTCATTTTTACAGCATCTAGAAGTTCTAGGATTGCACCATGAATAAACCAAGGAGTGTTGATTCAAACATAACTCTAACCGTGCAAAAATTGTGGCTAAAGAACTGCTATCTTTGAGCCTTATCCCAGAAAGAAACCTGCGCATATTAAATGACCTTCAACGATTCCATACAGGAATGTAATCTACCTGACAACCCTGGACTGTGCATGCAAAGGGATTTATTATTTGCTTTCTGCAAAGCTACCCATTTCCTCCGTCAGTTTATTTGAAATGGGGGAAGAACACCGATGCTTTTCAATGACACAAGCAAGAGTGAGTGTCTGTATCCCTTCCTGCCTGAAACAGGGGGTGGTAATACCGTTTCTCAAAAAACTCTCCGCACTCAGAAAAACTCGATAATTCTAGATTGGTGACAAACCCTCCCCTTGAAAGAAGTTTGTATCTTGAGGGTGTTTTTTCAGATGTCTTTGTGGGGGCTCAAGTGTCTTTAAAGGCTCTGGGTGCCTTCTACTAGCCCCAGCTGCTGGCTCAGTTCTTCCCCTCTCTTGATAGAGATACCCTGTGCTCAGTAATCTATGTTCTCATAACCTCTGAATTAAATTAATTTGTTGATCCACAGGGCTGTCCTTGAAGAGTGTTTGGAAGCTGCAGCTAGTGCAAAATGAGGCAGACAGAAAGCTACCCAGAACCAGGTAATCAGAGCAGCTCACACCAATTCTGGCCCATATGCATTGACTGCCTACACACCTCCATGCCCAAATCAGGATGTGGGTTCTAACAAAAAACTGGTCCATACCTTGGGACCACATTACCTGATGGAGTGCTTCTCCAGACTGCAGTCTACACAGACACTACCTTCGAGATCTGGGACATGTCTCTGAGTGCCAACTCTGAGGCTGGCTTGGAATGTGCGAACAAGAAGGGGCTTCTCAGTGGTAGCCACCCAGTTATGGAACAAACTTCCCATTGTGACCCATTGCATGTGGAAATACATTCTCAGTGCCAAGCTGAGGCAGTCATTTAGCTCAGAACATCTGATTTACTTACTGGGGCTTTGTTAGCTGCTTAAAGTAGTTCCTAAAATGTACTGTGTTTAAGTTATTGTAATTGCTATAGTTTGGCATTTAGTTTTAAGTTTTTGTATGGTATTCTTTTTGTGACATTAATGTGGTTAATATTTTTTTCTGCAATTTTAATGTGCTGCTGTAAAGTGCCAAGATGGAAATTAAATATGGGATGAGAGAAGGAAGGAAGGAAGGAAGGAAGGAAGGAAGGAAGGAAGGAAGGAAGGAAGGTTGGAAGGAGCCAGTGTGGTGTAGTGGTTAGGGTGTCAAACCAGGACACACCAGATTGCACTTTGAGAGGAAGAAAGGATAACAGGCATGACAGAAATAATCAAGAGCTCTTATTTTCACACCTATCTATTAATTCATATTCAGTTCCTCTGGTTTATCCTACCTCCTAACACATTGCTCAATTTATATTGACCACAGAAAGAAAAAAGAAAAGGATAAATAACAACAATAATTTAAAAAAATCAGTAACCATTATAATGACAATGTAAAAAAGATCACTATGAAAGGCGCAGGTCTCACCCTGAATGCTGCACTTCAGGAAATGCTACCATGCAATATTGCCTTAAAATATTTGCCTACATGCTCTTATAGATTACTGGACACTAATATATATTTTGAATGCTGCAGTTTCCAGATATCCATTGAATATAAGGCTTAATATGTGATCCCATTTAGATGAAAGACTTAATCCACAGCTTTAGACTTACCAATTTTACTGGAGAGCTTGTTGAACTCTTCTGAAAAGGGATGGATGAAAAGACAATTAGACATTGCTTCTAAAAGGGGTGCATGGGACAGCCATGCATTTTCCCACTTAGTCCTGAAGGAATGGAATCCCTCAGGGAAGATCTTGAAGGAAACGAGAGTCAGCAAATTGGGTATCAAAATAATAATTATGAGGTCTTCTACTCTTGAAAACAAATACATGAATATTCAATCTGCAGTTTTTAAGTTACTCTGATGCTGCTTTGGTCTTGTTGCATTAGGAGAAGATTCATCTGCAAAGGAATGCTTCTGAAGTGCCCCACAAGTTCATAAATGGGAGCAGTATATGGAGTTGTTGACTGAAAGGTATTGCAATCCAGGATTGCATTTTTTCTCTCTTTGCCCTAAGTGGTTTATTGGCAGCATTGCACTTGCATTGACTAATTAAACTCCCGGAATCAATTTCCAAACTGCTCTCACTTTCTGCTTCATTGTTCTAAACTAAAATCCTAAGGTTTGCAAATGTCCCAGTCACTGGAGTTGAAAATCTCATTTTCTTCGTAACCCTGCAGTATTTCAGCATAAAAATAGTCCAGAGACTTTCTGCAGGGGGAAAAAGCCCCTCTCTTCCAACAAACTTGTCTACCCAAAACCTTTGTAGGAATATTCTTTCTCCCTCTCCTTTCTGCAGGCTTCCATTCTGCAAGCATTGATCCCCATCTCTAAGATGAGAGCCATTCTCCAGCTCTGTACCTGGCAATCTAAAAATTCCTTTGTCCCCTACATTCTCTCTAGGGAACACAGGATCACTCTTCCTCACTGTTAATTCCTTTTTCAATATTCCAAAGCACTTTAACACAAGAATAGCATGCACCCTTAACTTGCACAAGACGTTTCTATAGAGGGTGCAAATAAGTCTGGAAAGAAACAGAAAACCATGCATATTTTAATAGATTTGTGTGTTTTTTTT
>NW_025335416.1:11748-13899 GCF_004798865.1 Varanus komodoensis | reverse complement strand
CATCACTGGGCCTGTAGACATAAGATGGAGCAAAGGGGGTTGGGCTCCTGGTATAAGTCTGCTGGGAAGAGAACTTTTGAAACTGTCAAACTGCTCCATTGCAAAAGCCTTCTGGGTGTTCACAGAAATCACATAATATGGTTTTACATGACTTAATGAGACTTTCCTGTCCTTCCCTCCCTTGAAGGAGACTTGGGGGATTGTGGTGTGGACCTCCAGGAGTGGAAGGGAATATCCTTTCTGCCAACACTGCTTCCCCTCAGGCAGATCCAAGAAACAATTGGCAAGCTTTATTTTGACGAGAACAGAAGACTCACCCTTGTTTTTAGGAGAACACATTCGTTCCACCAAGAAGATCACTGAGAAAAAATTAAACACATTACTCTCTTCAAAGGGACAAGGAGAACACCACCAAGGACACTTTGAAGTGATTGGTTCTGAATATGGTAATTCGAACCCATCCAAAAAACCCCCAACAAAACAACAAAAAACAAAACAAAACAAAATGAAACCTAGAAAGAGCAAAATATATTCCCCTCTCTTTCTTGGGGTAAGATGAACAGAAACCTGAGAGGCAGTACATGAAAGCTGTGCTACCAAGTACCTTCATTTCTATCTCCTCATTATCTGGCACAGACAAAAGAGTATGAAGAGTAAGCTGAATAGGATTTGAAAGTCTTCCTGCATTGTCTAAAGATACTTACTTAATACAGCAGCAACAAAGCAGTAGAGCCCCCACATTGGAGAGTTCTGTGGGTGGTTTTCTGAAACACAAGAAGAAAGGAACATTCAAGCATTGTGAATGCTTTTCTGCCATAATCAATAGCTTTTTGGTTCCATGTGAACACAAAGGTCACTAGATATGGTATTGGTAAATCTATCTGTTTCACATCAATGGGAAGCCTAACCTGAGCAAAGATCATTTTGTGGCATGCTCATTCAACCGTACACAGGTTTCTCAGCCAAATTCTCACTTCTGTAGTGAGAGCTGAAGCTCTGAATCTTTGGCAGGACAGACTTTCATAATGAGAAGTAGAAGAATCATTTCAGACAAAATCCTATTTCCCTAAAAGGTCAGGCTATACATTTAAGATTTCATTGTTTCATTGTATTTTTGAGGAGGATTTATTTAATTTAGAAGGTATCACAGCAATACTGTAAAGCATCGTCAAGCTAATGGCCACAATTTATATGCGATGCTATAAAAACCTCTAAATCCAAACTAACTGTATCAACTACATAAGCTGTATTTATAACTGACAAGAGGAGAATGGGGAAGAAGAGGTACTGTTTGCCACATTCGAGAATAGATGTGCATGCACTTGGGTCTATTGACTTTAATCTAAATCTCTTTGTCAAATGCTGGCCAAGAAAGCATCTGAGACAATGCAAATGAGGGGAACCTGAGACCCCACCTGACCCAGACACCTGTAATGCAATACATGCCACTTTTTCTTAGTAAGATTGCATGGGCCTCCACAGGTATGGTAAAGATCCAAGAGATGTCATTCATATTGCCACATATCAATCTACAATATGACAATGTGCAATTGCATCAAATGGCCAGTAACATTGTGTGGTTACCATTGTGCTATAGAAAAATGCTCCTCCAAAGAACTACAATAGCTGAGGAGGAAAAATGAACAATCCAGAAATACTATGTTTTCCTGTCCTTTGAAAAAGTGTCAAATGCTTAACCCTGAACAAGAAGCACGATTTAGGGTAATGTAGTCTTTTTGTGACCTGTTTCTGTAATTTATGAATAGGCAAAACAGCCTATTTCTCATTCATGCCACATGCAAGCTTTGTGCATGTTCACATGAGAAGGATTTGCACTTGAATTCTGTTGCCTTGCCCACTCAGTCCAACTATGGATTTGCCTCACTTTTCTTTTGCTGCCTGCTTAAAAATGAGGAGTTGCGAAAACCCTGGCAGGTCACAATTTGTGACTGGTAGGTCATATTTAATGGAAGATAAGTCAAGCAGGACTGAATAAAAGGATTTTGGAAGCTACCTATTTAATTAAATATTTAAATACCACACCATTCCAATGTGTCCTGGGCAATTTACAAGCAGTTAAATCATCAATGATTAAAAAGTAACTAAAAACAAGAATATTTTTAAAAAACCACACACTAATCTGGGAAGGCT
>NW_025335416.1:0-11620 GCF_004798865.1 Varanus komodoensis | reverse complement strand
TGCAGGAGCCCATTCTTGTACTGTGTTTGAATTTTGGAGCCTTCCCATTTATATAAATGGACACGTGGACTGGATAACCTACAGCCTTCGATCTGACAGGACAAAATGACATGCTGCCCAGTGACCCCAAGTGGAGGGATAACAGTTCCAGTTACGGAAAAACCGGTATGGAAGAAAAACAGGTGATCATAGTAAAATGGGATTGTGTGTGTGTGTGTGTGTGTGTGTGTGTGTGTTGGGGGAAATTTCACCTGAGGGTTTCCCATGGACTCAGGTTTAATTTCACTAGCAATGCGCAAATGGCTTAGTTTAGTTGTCTCCCCGATTTGCACTGTTTAAATCTCAAGTTCTATCTGTTTCAGATATGAAGACATTTCTAAATGCTGGTTAACTTGTATTTTAAAAAATGAACCAAAACACATGTTCACCCACCTGCACTGGCCTAATTGCATGTCTAAGTGACAGCAACTATATTTTGGACTACGCAATACTGCAGTTTCTATTCACAAATCATACAGACTTGACCCATTCCCAATCCCAAATATGATCAGATGATCTTTCCCATTAATGAGTGCACAATATTTTAATGTGCATTATGAAGGACAGTTTTTTCCCCCCAAAATATCCATGGGGTTGTGTACATTTTTTCAAAGAAGCACTTTCACCATTTGAAAAAGTCCACAAGGAGGATCAAAAGAAACCCAAAAGCAAGCCAAAAGGAGCTTGAAATCATTTTTGGAAATCTTTGGCAACCTAAAAAACACTGGTTCCCCCACTCTTAACCAGAATCCTAACACTGCTGATCACACAGGGCTTCCCCAGGCATTAGTTATTGGGGACAATTGGATAGTTCTGCTCAAATTGTTAGATGCAAAGTGAAAATGTTTCCTACATCTATTTTCATTTTTGAGAAGACATTTACATTTGAAATTAGCTTACATGAATTAAATATCTATCTATCTATCTATCTATCTATCTATCTATCTATCTATCTATCTACTGTTTTCTTTTTCATAGAATTTGTTTAGTTTTTTCATTGATTTCATTGGAAAGCCATTTTGTGCTCAGCTGTCTTGCATTCTGAAGTTTCCATCCAGATAGCATGAACAGTCCATGCTTGGCATATCTCATGCAGATTAGTCCAAAAGAACCAATGTCAGTGGTAGTGATTAAAAATAACATCCCACAAACTCCCAGCTATTTTCAGTAAAGAACAAGATGATCTTTGACTGCTTCTTCCCATCCAGGTGACAGGGAAGTTTCAGTTATATTGTGCCCACTCTATTACGTGAATTTTCAGAACACAAAGAAGAAAATGTCATCTTAGAAAAGACTAAAATAGTATTTTGGAGAACATCTTGCTTTTGAGAAGAACTAGTTCCTGTGATCCTTTCCTCTGAACTATTTCTGCCATGGGAAGTGTTGATGGCCACCAATCTTGATGAATTTAAATGGGGATTGGACAAATCCATGGGGGAAGGAGGCATTCAGTGGCTACTAGTCTTGCTGGCTATGTGCTAACTTCTTCAGGAGAGGTGCCAAGCATGCATACACCAGCTGCTGAGAGCTTGGGTAGGAGAAGTTCTTGTACCCATCCTGCCTGAGGCATCCCATGGGCAGCTGGTTTGCCAGCATGTGTACAGAGTACTGGACTAAAGGGACACCATGCATATGGACCAATGCTGGGCTTTAGTTTGTTCCAGTTTGGCTTTTTTTCCGGTTTTATGTTCTCGTCTCCATGTCTGCTGATGTTCTCCAGAAGAGAATGAACTACCTCTTCTTGTCAGATTGTCTGACATACTACAATCCTACATGTGTAGACTCAGAGGAGAGCAACACTTAATTCAACAGAACTTTCAGGAAAGTGGATAAAAAATCTTAGCATAAGTCTCATTGAAGTCAAAGGACTTATGTCTGCACAGGCACGTGTATACTTCTGCTGTTAGAATATGACTCTGCAAGCCCCCAGTACACCTTGTGTGCTGACACTTTCACCATCAGCCATTCCTGCTCACTTGTAGCAATTTTACCTGGAATAGCTTCAGGAGAGCTCTTTCAACTTTTCTACCTTTTGAAGTCTTTGAGAGCATTCTCCTGCCTTGCCAAGTCAGTATAACAATGCACAAGGGAAAGAAAGAAAGAGGGAGGGAGGGAGAGAGGGAGGGAGGGAGGGATTGGTAAATGCTTGGCAGACTTCATCTCTTGGTTGGTGGACGGTGGATCACATGCTGTGGAAGACTGAATAAATGTTCTCTGGAACTATCTAAGCTACCCTTTTCCTAACTGGTGGTCCTAGATGGATCTTCTTCCTGGCCTTTGATTTGTAAGAGTATGTCTATTCACTTGTTTTCAACATGAATATATAAATATGTGTAAATAAGCACCTATCATCACAAGCAGCATAAACTTCCAGTAATCTCATTCCAAAGAACTATTTATTTATTTAAAATTTTATATTCTGTCCCTTATGCATGGCATTTTGGGATGGCTCACAATCAGTAAAATCAAGTACATTAAAAACAATCTAAACCATAAATAACCAGTAAAACATGACTGTTGCATTAAAATATTAATTTTTCAAATAACAGTTAAGTAAAAATGTCCTGGATAATGTTTCCAGCCTGGGTTTCTCAATGAACAGGGGGATGAGGGAGCAGCAATACTTACCTTTCACTCTCACCTCCATGATAGCTTCTTTATAGACCTGATCACATGTCAAGGCACACACATACTGCCCAGTATCTTCCTGCTGCACCTGGGAGAGAGTTGCCCAAAGGTGCCCACTGCTATAGTATGTGTTTATGTGAGTGCCATGTTTGGTGGGAGGGTCAATCTCGTCCCTTCCTCCTGTGCTGCTTTCTTGAACGCTGGGCCCCTTTGTGCGGTTGTAGACATACAATATTTGATTTATGGAGCTTTCTCTTCTATAGAAATGCAGTTGCATGTTGGTAGTTTCACAGCCTTGAACATGACAGGACAATGTCACATTTTGTCCAGGCAGGCTAATTTGGGGGTTTACTGATGCAGTTATGGAATGATCTGTAGGGTGGAACCAAAGAATAACAGAATTAAGTATTGGACTTCCACACTTTCTTGGACTTAAAGAATCTCACAGAAATTCCCAGAGAGCATAGGGCAATGTGAGAGAATGCTAGAATGACCCAAGAGAATGACTGGAGGTGCACTGGATAGTTTGGTTTCCCAGACTGAGGCCCTCATGCCATTGGCCTGGCTTTGCAGCCTCCAACAGGACAGGATGATGTCATATGTTGTCTAATCAGGCTAATTTGGGGGTTGACTCTTCCGGTTATGGAAACAGTGGCATGGTGGAAATAAAGAATAGGATAATTGCATTTGAAACAAATCAGGGGACAGCACACCCAACTGCAAGGGATGAGCCTCAGCCAGGGAGATCTCCTTCATGATAAGTGTCAACCTGCCAATAAGTGTTTCTGATTATGTCCTGGCCTGTAATGACAACAGGAAACCCTTGCTATGACAACTATTATTGCAGCTGATTGGTCTAAAGCTAGTGCAATGAAAACTATTTTAAAATTCACTTTCTAATTGCAATATCTGAATTCAAAATAAAAACTGTGTGTTTGTGTAGTTGAGAGAGAGAGCAACAAAATGAGAGAGAATAAATGTAGGGCAGCAAAAGTCATGTGGTTGTTCCTTCCACACTGCAGTATGTTGATTGCTAGCACTCAAGTCTGGAAGTGAAAATCATCCTATAGGACTGTGCCTGGATGCAGTTGAAAATATTTAAAACTAATTCAGAGGGGGGAATAACAAGAAGGAAGGAAGCAGGCAGAAAGAAAGAAAACAAGCAGGGACAGGCACTTTTTTCCACTGAATTGAAAAGCACCCGGCAGATTCCAGTACATTTTGGTGTCATGACAAAGAGGAGGAGAAGAAAAAGACAAGGTACTCTGGGAGATACTCAGGTTCCAGGCTGTGTAGGCTTTTGATGGTCAAACAGTGCACCTTGTATTCAGACCAGAAGCAAGCTTGTAACCAATAGTGATGCCTTAAAGCACTTTTCAATTTGTTATCCAACCCACTATGGTCAGTAGACGAACAGTCCCACTGCACTCTAGCAGAGGCAGCTGTGCCATTGTGAAGGCTGACCCTGTGAAAATGCTTCAGTCTGCAGGTCACCAGAACATAAAGGGAAGTCATCCAGTTTCTAGTTCCCAGCAGTACTTCACTTCTGCATGCTTTGATGGATGCTGTGATCTTGCATCCTTGGACTAGACTGACGAAGAGCAAGTGAGTAGTCCGAGGTCACCAGCTGCACAGGCATGTCCTCACTGAGTGGGGATTTCAGTCTGCCTTTCCTGTGACTGAACCAAACACTCAGGGCTTTGTGTCATGCTGACTCCAAAATAAGCAACAAATGCATTTGCAAGATCACCAGAAAGTTGCAGCACCCAGACAAGGTAGGAACCCTGCTATATTTAGGACTTGTAATGCCTTCATGGTGATGTCTGAATTGCCCACATGGTTATGGGATCTACAACAGCAGGCCATCCTAGTTCCCCTTCTGATTCTTGTTTTTTAGGAAAGATTCTGAGAGAAATATTTGGCCCTTCTATTAGCAGGAATAGAATGGGGGAACTACAGGAATGGCAACCAACTGAATTGTGTATTCCTGTCACATTCTGTGAAAGTCTCAGTTTCTAAAGGAAGACACGAAGGGAATCAGGCATTAACCAGGTGCATGTTCAGACAGAAAAAAATTCCCACCACGCCTAGCTTTCCTCCACCAACTATGGGGATTGGAGCATGTAAGTAGTTGTGGGGCTTTTAAGTCTGAACACACATATAATTGCTATCTAACTTAGACACATTATTTTTGGTGTATAACATGTTGACTTCCAGTATAACTCATCTCCCCCAAATTGTTTACTTCTCCTATACATTCTTCATAGAAATTGGTCTTGTATAGTAAATTGCTATATTTTAGAATTGCAGCTTGCAGGTTGTTCATGGGTTTTTAATTCCAGCCAAATGAAGTATTCCTCCCCCCCTTGAGGTGTACATACCCTTCCAATTTTTTCCAACAAATTTCAAGAGACAAAATATCAACCAGCTCACACATCTCAGTCCTTCCATTGGGTTGCACAGTGCTTGGCATGCACCTCAGTTTCTGGTTGGGAAAAGGGAAAAAGGAATGAATGAATAAATGAGTCAGCCAGTTATGCAGTAATGATCCTTGTGCATTGGCTCTTCAATGCACATATAACATGTTGGTATGTGAACACGAAAGCATGAGGCAAGTGTTTTAATCAGTGTTTCAGCTGATGGTAGCTAATTCATTTCTTAATTCCTGGGTGACGTATATTAAGATGCAGATATTTTTCTTGATGATATTCACAAGTCAGAGCTGCATTGTTGCCTTTTTGCCCTTGATCCTGATGGTGTTTGGTTGAGGAAAGAGAAGATAAGAAATGTGTCTTTGTTTGCAATCCTGTCTTACTAGGAAGGGAAGTAAGACAAGATTCCTCCACTCCCCATCCTGGTGGTGGAAGTGGGCACCTCTCTTATTTCTTTATTTAAATTGATTTATTTAATTTTTGTATCAGCCAGTAGCTATAGCTTTCTAAGGGGAGAACAGAGTGATACTTACAATAAAATACAATATAGAATTAAACAATTAAAATTGTAAAATTACATGCTTATTTTAAGATGTATGGAGAGAGTTGAATGGAGATGAAAAAAAAAATACTTTTTTACTCATCATGCAACTCTTACTCCAGGACTGATTATCTATTTGTGTTAAGGGACTTGTTTTCTAGAGTGTATAGTAAGGCTTTTAGGTAGTTATTGGTACCAAATTAAAATGTATCTTTAATAGCATACTGGAGGGAGAGAAGATGCCAGCTGCTTGGAAATATTCCTCAACAGCTTTGATTCCAAACCCTAACTTGATAGATCCCAGAGCTGATAGATGAGTAAACTTGATAAATCAGGATGCAAAAATCTTTACAGAAATATTTCCAAAGATATTGAAAAACTTTATTGATAAATGCATTAAGGTAGATCAAGGTGGTTTTATAGGAAGTAGGGAGGCAGATGATGGATCTGACTAGAATAACATTAGATGTGATAGAAAACATATCAAAGGAAATTATAAAAACTGGTGTAAGCATTGGATATTTTCAAAGCTTCTGAGTGTGCAGAATAGCCCACAATAAACATGTTGATAGTGATATTAGGATTTGAAATATGATTTAAAAATATAATAAACCACTTGCATTCAGAAAATTCCGCAACTGTGATAGCTAGGCTGAGGTAGTAGACAAGGATGTTCTCATTTGCTTTAGTTATACTGTTTGTCTTAGTTAAAGAACTATTAGCAAATAGTATGAAATTATAATATTATAGAAGTTATTGTATTTCAGAATAAAATTCATATTGGTCTATCTGCTGATGATACATTGTTAACAATTAAAGATCCTCCTAAAGTTATGAATCAGATTAAAGCTCATTTAGTAGAATTTGGAGAGGTAACCAGTTTACAGGTTAATTGGGTTAAAACTGAAATGTTGCAATGAAGAAAAGGAGGGAATTCAGTATAATTTCAAATTAACATATATAAAATGATCAGATACCTAATGTTTTAAAATAATAATTTTGATAGACTGAAAACTGAAATAAAGGATTAAATGCACCAGTTCTGGAAGATAGGATTATCATGGTTAGGTAGAACAGCAATGTGTAAAATGAAAACCTTACCTAAGATTAATTTTTTATTCATGTTGCCAAACAAGATAGTAGGAAAAGAATTGGATGACTGGCAAAATATGATCAATAAATTTTCTAATAGTGATAAGAAACTGGGGATAAGTAAGAAAAGATGGTATAAATCACAAAATGGGAGAATTAGATATTTTGAATATTAAATAATATGTAGTGAATCATATATATCATATTTTATATTTATATACATATATATGAGATGTATGTATGCACGTATGTACCAGCCAGAAAATATAACATGGGTAGAAATAGAGCAGCAACAAATTGAAGAATTCCTTTGTTGATAGATAGATAGATAGATAGATAGGCAATCCATTTCTTAAAAATTTGGTGCAAATCTTGGATAAGTATAGAGAAAAAGTTTTGATGACAATTTCAACAATAATTCCAGTTACAGAAATTGAAGGACTTGCATAAAGTTTGAGGGAATTTGAGAAAAGTATTAAAGGAGAACAAATTGTTTGGTTAAAAGATTGGTTGGAGAGAACTGATAATAAAGAAAGGATAAAAGTGGTACTATGAAACCAAAAAAAACAAAACAAAACAAAACAAAAACAAAAACAAAGAAACCCTAACTTGGTTTAATGTTATGCAATTAGAAGAAAGAACTAAAGAATGGTTGAAGAAAAATACCACATGTAGAGATCATATCAAATTTGAGGAGATTCTCCTATATAGGGAAAACCAAGACATACAAACAAAAGCAATAATAAGTGAGATTTATGAGATTTTACTAGAGATGGAGGATCAATATGATATTCTCAATGTTTCATGGAAAAAGGATTTAGGGAGGGACATAGGTAAGAAAGAATGGGAAAAATATGGAATAAGAGCATATTAAAATGCATGCCAATTAGAATTAAGAAAAAAAATATAAAATTAATATGTAAATGGTGCCTGGCTCCGGTAAAATTATACTACATGGGTAGTCAGTATTACAAGTTATATTGGATATGTCATCAAAAATTGAATACCTATTTCCATATAGGAAATCCAAAAATGTTAGGAAAGTTTGGATAATGGTTTTTGGGGAAATCATTAAGATATGGAATTCTGATATTGAAGCAGAACCTGATATTGCATTATTGTCAATATTTTATGAACAGAAATGGAAATGGTATATCAAAGAATCAATGACAGATTTTGTAACTGCTGCAAGATTAATAATTGCAAAGAAATGGATGGAGAAACAGGATTTCCAAATGAGAGAATGGGGTATAAAGAAATCTTCAGGAATGAAGCTGTCAATAATAAATTGACCTGTGGAATTTAGGTGAAAAAAGAGCTGAGGAATCAGTTTAATGATTCTGAGGGTCTCATATTGAACACATATTAATAAAAGGGAAAGGCGTCAAAACTTCCTGTGACTTAATCCAATGTTGGGTGGAAGGGGGTAGTCCTGAAGAGGGGAAGGATTGAAGAAGTTAAGAAGAAGAAGGAAATGAATGGTTAATTATTATGTAGCCAAGGTCCTGGTGGGGGGTGGTACATCAGTTGTGTTTGTTGGCTTTTTTGGTTTGTTTTTGTTCTTGTTGATGATGATTTTTTGTTTTTTTATTGTTATTAATATTATTTTAAAAATAAAAATGTAAAATCACAACAAATATTAACACCACACTTAAAACCAAGTGTTCATGCAACACTTGCCAGAACGGAGCCCCACATGACTACAATGTGAGTGGTGTCCCTCTTCCACATGTGTGTCTGCAGCAATTGTTTATTTTCTCTATGGTATGAAAGAAGGCTGCTGGTTGCGCTGGTTGTGCAACCAGACTTCTTTCATACCATAGAGAAAATAAACAATTGCTGCAGACACACATGTGGAAGAGGGACACCACTCACATTGTAGTCATGTGGGGCTCCGTTCTGGCAAGTGTTGCATGAACACTTGGTTTTAAGTGTGGTGTTAATATTTGTTGTGATTTTACATTTTTATTTTTAAAATAATATTAATAACAATAAAAAAACAAAAAATCATCATCAACAAGAACAAAAACAAACCAAAAAAGCCAACAAACACAACTGATGTACCACCCCCCACCAGGACCTTGGCTACATAATAATTAACCATTCATTTCCTTCTTCTTCTTAACTTCTTCAATCCTTCCCCTCTTCAGGACTACCCCCTTCCACCCAACATTGGATTAAGTCACAGGAAGTTTTGACGCCTTTCCCTTTTATTAATATGTGTTCAATATGAGACCCTCAGAATCATTAAACTGATTCCTCAGCTCTTTTTTCACCTAAATTCCACAGGTCAATTTATTATTGACAGCTTCATTCCTGAAGATTTCTTTATACCCCATTCTCTCATTTGGAAATCCTGTTTCTCCATCCATTTCTTTGCAATTATTAATCTTGCAGCAGTTACAAAATCTGTCATTGATTCTTTGATATACCATTTCCATTTCTGTTCATAAAATATTGACAATAATGCAATATCAGGTTCTGCTTCAATATCAGAATTCCATATCTTAATGATTTCCCCAAAAACCATTATCCAAACTTTCCTAACATTTTTGGATTTCCTATATGGAAATAGGTATTCAATTTTTGATGACATATCCAATATAACTTGTAATACTGACTACCCATGTAGTATAATTTTACCGGAGCCAGGCACCATTTACATATTAATTTTATATTTTTTTTCTTAATTCTAATTGGCATGCATTTTAATATGCTCTTATTCCATATTTTTCCCATTCTTTCTTACCTATGTCCCTCCCTAAATCCTTTTTCCATGAAACATTGAGAATATCATATTGATCCTCCATCTCTAGTAAAATCTCATAAATCTCACTTATTATTGCTTTTGTTTGTATGTCTTGGTTTTCCCTATATAGGAGAATCTCCTCAAATTTGATATGATCTCTACATGTGGTATTTTTCTTCAACCATTCTTTAGTTCTTTCTTCTAATTGCATAACATTAAACCAAGTTAGGGTTTCTTTGTTTTTGTTTTTGTTTTGTTTTGTTTTGTTTTTTTTGGTTTCATAGTACCACTTTTATCCTTTCTTTATTATCAGTTCTCTCCAACCAATCTTTTAACCAAACAATTTGTTCTCCTTTAATACTTTTCTCAAATTCCCTCAAACTTTATGCAAGTCCTTCAATTTCTGTAACTGGAATTATTGTTGAAATTGTCATCAAAACTTTTTCTCTATACTTATCCAAGATTTGCACCAAATTTTTAAGAAATGGATTGCCTATCTATCTATCTATCTATCTATCAACAAAGGAATTCTTCAATTTGTTGCTGCTCTATTTCTACCCATGTTATATTTTCTGGCTGGTACATACGTGCATACATACATCTCATATATATGTATATAAATATAAAATATGATATATATGATTCACTACATATTATTTAATATTCAAAATATCTAATTCTCCCATTTTGTGATTTATACCATCTTTTCTTACTTATCCCCAGTTTCTTATCACTATTAGAAAATTTATTGATCATATTTTGCCAGTCATCCAATTCTTTTCCTACTATCTTGTTTGGCAACATGAATAAAAAATTAATCTTAGGTAAGGTTTTCATTTTACACATTGCTGTTCTACCTAACCATGATAATCCTATCTTCCAGAACTGGTGCATTTAATCCTTTATTTCAGTTTTCAGTCTATCAAAATTATTATTTTAAAACATTAGGTATCTGATCATTTTATATATGTTAATTTGAAATTATACTGAATTCCCTCCTTTTCTTCATTGCAACATTTCAGTTTTAACCCAATTAACCTGTAAACTGGTTACCTCTCCAAATTCTACTAAATGAGCTTTAATCTGATTCATAACTTTAGGAGGATCTTTAATTGTTAACAATGTATCATCAGCAGATAGACCAATATGAATTTTATTCTGAAATACAATAACTTCTATAATATTATAATTTCATACTATTTGCTAATAGTTCTTTAACTAAGACAAACAGTATAACTAAAGCAAATGAGAACATCCTTGTCTACTACCTCAGCCTAGCTATCACAGTTGCGGAATTTTCTGAATGCAAGTGGTTTATTATATTTTTAAATCATATTTCAAATCCTAATATCACTATCAACATGTTTATTGTGGGCTATTCTGCACACTCAGAAGCTTTGAAAATATCCAATGCTTACACCAGTTTTTATAATTTCCTTTGATATGTTTTCTATCACATCTAATGTTATTCTAGTCAGATCCATCATCTGCCTCCCTACTTCCTATAAAACCACCTTGATCTACCTTAATGCATTTATCAATAAAGTTTTTCAATATCTTTGGAAATATTTCTGTAAAGATTTTTGCATCCTGATTTATCAAGTTTACTCATCTATCAGCTCTGGGATCTATCAAGTTAGGGTTTGGAATCAAAGCTGTTGAGGAATATTTCCAAGCAGCTGGCATCTTCTCTCCCTCCAGTATGCTATTAAAGATACATTTTAATTTGGTACCAATAACTACCTAAAAGCCTTACTATACACTCTAGAAAACAAGTCCCTTAACACAAATAGATAATCAGTCCTGGAGTAAGAGTTGCATGATGAGTAAAAAAGTATTTTTTTTTTCATCTCCATTCAACTCTCTCCATACATCTTAAAATAAGCATGTAATTTTACAATTTTAATTGTTTAATTCTATATTGTATTTTATTGTAAGTATCACTCTGTTCTCCCCTTAGAAAGCTATAGCTACTGGCTGATACAAAAATTAAATAAATCAATTTAAATAAAGAAATAAGAGAGGTGCCCACTTCCACCACCAGGATGGGGAGTGGAGGAATCTTGTCTTACTTCCCTTCCTAGTAAGACAGGATTGCAAACAAAGACACATTTCTTATCTTCTCTTTCCTCAACCAAA
>NW_025335415.1:315110-335520 GCF_004798865.1 Varanus komodoensis | reverse complement strand
TGGCTATGTCCCTCACAAATAACAGGTCAATTGCTTACTCTGGATGCATAGCTCAGGTTTTCTTTTTTTTCTTCTTTGCAGCCACAGATCTTTCACTCCTAAATATAATGGCTTATGACCGCAATGTTGCTATCTGCAACCCACTCCACTATGAGAGAATCATGCACAAGGAAGCCTGCCTTCAGATGGTAGCTTTTGGGTGGCTTGCTGGTCTTCTTTATGCCACATTGCACACTTGTGGCACCTTTGCAAACACCTTCTGTTCCAATATTGTCAGTCAGTACTTCTGTGAAATCCCACAGTTATTAAAGATTGCCTGCTCTGATATATACTTAATTGAAGTTGGGTTCATTGTGTTAGGTTGTAATATAGCAGTAGGATGCTTTATATTCATCATCATAACATATGTGAAGATCTTTTCTGCAGTGTTCAGGATCCCCTCTGTACATGGTCAGAAGAAAGCCGTCTCCACCTGCCTTCCTCACCTGGCTGTTGTCTCTTTGCTCATATTCAGTGCAATATTTGACTATGCGAAGCCTCCCAGTGACACTTCTGTTCTGGACATAACCTTTGCTGTGATATATACTATACTTCCTCCCATGCTAAATCCATTCATCTATAGTATGAGAAACAAAGACATCAAGGTTGCTTTAATGAAATTGCTGGATTTTGAACATTCCTCTGTAACATGATTCTGTGTTGTTCAATAAAACCTATTTTGGTTCTCCTGCATGTGAATGCTTTGTTTCCATTTTTCCTGTAATGTTCAGTCTTTCGCTAAAGATGACTTTTTTTAAAAAAATTGATAAGCATTTCTCCTATTACAGAGATTGTTCGCTATCACTACCAGCCTCTATTTTGTAGTGACAGGTAATTGGGCTTCATGTGTGTGTGTGGGATTGTAGCTATATCTTATTATTATTGATATCATGTATAGTATCATGTATTGATATTATGTATTACTATTATATTTTGTTTTGATTTTATATTGCTTACAGCTAAATATTGTATTGCTTGATTGTATTGCTCAAATGTATTGTATCTGTATGGGATATGCTTTTGCGGGGGGGGCGGGTTGGTTCTATTGAAAGTTGCCCAGAGAGCATGATGGTCTATGGGGTGGCATACAAATCTGCTGCGGCTGCTGCTGCTATCCAGGCATAAAAGTGTTTTTGTTTTTTGCATGTAGTGAAGAAAGTGTGTCAAGTGTTAATTGTCTCTTTAGGTTCATTACAAAAAGTATTGCATCAGCTACAGGAGGGTCTGTAATTTTTCTTGATATGTCATACTGCCCCCATGGGAGTAAAATCCCAAGAACCTAAATCAAGATTAAACAGCTCTTCTTCCTGTGCACTTTACAACTATGTGCTACTAATACATTGCAAAAGTTGAAGCCAAGGTGGGGAAACAGTGTCACAAGCTGTGTTCATTGCAAGAGAAAGTTTAAATTGCTTGGATGGAAAAAACATGGACTCACTTATTGCTCTGAAAAAGATGAATTTATTTATTTTATTTTATTTTTTCTATTTATATCCTGCCTTTTTCCTCAAAGGACTCAAGGCAGCTTACATCATTCTCCTCCTCCATCTTATCCCCACAACAACAACCCTGTGAGGTAGGTTGGGCTGAGAGTCTGTGACTGGCCCAACGTCACCCAGTTGGCTCCATGGCCGAGTGGGGACTCGAACCCAGATAGTCTGAGTTCCAGTCCCATGCTCTTAACCACTACACCACACTGGCTAACTCCTTTTTTCAATGATACTTGGCACACATACATGTATTTCAGTAAAATACATGTATGTGTGCCTGTTTCTCAGTCTCATCTCCTTCTTATCTCTAACAGTCTTCCTTATGACGGGCTGCCATGACATATCAACCAACTCTGTGTGTGTCTGTTGCAGAGAACAGACATCTCTGCCACCAAAACCCATTCAACTCCAAGGCATAACAAACTACAGCATGGGAGATCATACCGTAAGACCACAATCAGAAATGGCTCCACTCTTCACTGTTGTGTTTTCCCAGCTGTTTAGAGCTTCATTGATCATAGAAAGCCCTTTATATAGCATCTTAAAGTATAAGGGTTTTTTAAAATAATGTATTATCATTTCCTTAAATGAACTTAGCTCTATTTTAAACAGGAAGAAAAAATAGATGTGATTCTTCTATACAGTTTCTGATTGATTGATCAACAACAGCAGCTGTTGCAGTTTTAGGTACTACTGATTATAAGTGTGAAAATTCTCTTTCACTTTGATTTTGCTTCTACATACACATGCAACAGGTTTAAAGCAGTTGTGGCCTATTTCTTGATAAGAACTGATTATTTTATCCTGTCTTTTCTGCCCATGCAGAATGGCAGAGTAAATCCAAAGTGGCTGTCCAGAACCTTCTGAACTAAGAGTGTGATAGGCATCTTATAGATGGTGGGAGAAGCAGAGGAAAGGGTAGCCTCAGAATTCCTCTTGTTCCCCAAAACATTTCAGTCATGTCAAAGTTTGTGCCCGGCTTTTGAGGAGAGGATGCTGAGGCATCAGCAGGATTCCTTACAGCATATGGATGTGTCCTTCCTCCCAGCTCCTCCCCACACCCAAAAAATATCTTGGTTTGTTTTCTAACCCCAGAGCTTCAGCCAGCATGGTGCTTTCTGCACCAGCTGTAAGGGCAGAGGAAGGGTGCTCCAACTCCAGAGCCCCAGCACAAACTTCTGAGTCCCAGTTCTGAGCTCAGAATACTTTTCCTCTGGCCATCTAAACAAGATTGTGTCTAGCAGCCATGTGACTGCACCCTAAGATATTCTATGGAGTAAGGTTTAATATCTTCTCCTCCTATAGCAAATGCAGGTGGTGAATGACAGCAGGATTGTAGCCATAGTGTGGCAACTCAGAAATGAGAGGGAGGAAGAAACATGCCTGTGAACATCTCAGGTTTAGAGAAATAAAAACATTAGCAATTTTACAAAAGAAGAATCAAATGTAACTTGTGTATTTCAGTTGCATGTGAACTGGAAAAGAAAAATGGAATCCTGAACAGCATCACTTGTACTCCCACTTGTAAACTACTATGGCTATTATTAGAAGAGTGATGGTTCTTTTTCCACCTTTTCAGGAAACACAAAATGCAGAAAGATGTCCAATTTCACCTTGAACTTTGGCTTTTTGCTGTTGTAAATCTCTGAGAACCGAGAACTACAAACCGTACACTTCTTTGTGTTGTACTTGGCAACCATGATTGGAAATCTGCTCATCATTGCCATTGTAGTGCTTGACCATCACCTCCACATACCCATGTACTTTTTCCTCATGAACTTGGCCATGATGAACCTTGGCTCCATTTCAGTCATTCTTCCTAAATCCATGGCAAATTCATTCATGAAGAGCAGGATGATTACTTATTCTGCATGTGTTGCTCAAGTCTTCTTTTTCTTCTTTGTAGTATCAGACTTTGCCCTCCTAACGATAATGGCACATGACCGGTATGTTGCCATCTGCAATCCACTTCTATATGAGGCAATCATGAACAAAAGAGCTTGTATACAGATGGCACTTAGTGCTTGGTTTTGTGGTCTTCTTTGTGCTGCTGTTCATACTTGGTGTACATTTTCTAACACTTTTTGATCCAACTTTGTCAGCCAATTCTTTTGTGAAGTTCCAGCACTGTTGAAGCTCACCTGTTCAAACCTGTACCAAGTTGAAGTTGGGCTTCTTGTCCTTAGTTGTTGTATTTCATTTAGCTGCTTTGTTTTTATTATTGCAACCTATCCTATGTGCAGATCTTCTCCACAGTGCTGAGGAACCCTTCCATGGAGGGGAAGCAAAAAGCCCCCTCCACCTGCCTTTCTCATCTCACTGTTGTCTCTGTCTTTGTTTTCAGTGGTATCTTTGCATATATGAGGCCTCTGACTATCACCTCATCTAAGGAAGATATGGCTTTTGCTATTATATATACCACAGTTCCATCCATGATGAATCCAGTGGTCTATAGTCTGAGAAACAGGAACCTCAAAAATGCCCCGTGGAAGCTTTTAGGAGTTTGGCATTCTCCTAATGCTGTTTCCATGATTGTTCTGTGAGGATAGTCCAACCAGGAAGGAGAATTTGCCATTGTGTATGCAGCCAGTCGAAGAAGAATGTAGAAAGGAGAAAGGGTTCTTTTTTGTTCAGGAGGAGAACAACTATACCGGCAGTCCAATAGCCATGTTGATCTCTTCCACATGAGAAAGCAATGACACTGTCAGTCAAACTAGACATTCACTGTTTTCACACATAAGAAACCATGGCAGGAATTGCTTGTTGTTATGTTTGAATACAGGAAGCATGGTGAAATGTTTGGTTGCTGTGATTCACCATGGAGAACTGATAATTTGTTCTAAGGTTTCGACATTTCAGCATTGTTTGTCATTATGTTACAACATTTTTCAGCTGCTTCCTTGTTTTGGCTAGAACAGCTACAGTGGCCGCAGCCTTTCCAGATGCCATTTTCCTTTGCTCTGTCCACCTAGCAACAGATGATTGGTTGTCTCCACACTCCTCCTGCATCCCAGCATGCACTCTTGTGCATGCCTCATGAGATGGCCATCTCTCTCTCTCTCTTGAATGCCCTCTCAAAGCTGGCACAGCAGTGAGAAGTGAAGCCTTGACACAGTGATAACATGGTGGGAGGGCAGGGGAACATTGGGGAAGGCAGAGAGCAGCATGGTCATGAGGGCAGCTGTACCTGGAGCTCCTGTCTTGTCACCACCCTGTGCTGGAGCGATGCATGGGCCTTGCCACCAGAGAGGGGTGTGCCCAGCATGGCACACCATGTTGCCTCCATTGCTGTCACTGGTGCCCATGCTGCTGTCCTCCATTTGCTGGGCTATCAGGGGGAGACAGCCCTGGCAGCATGTGCAAATCCTGCACATAGGGGGTGATATTCGGGCACATGTGCTGCGGGTGAAGGGGGAAGCATGTGTGGATGCTTACACACAGGCAGGAAGTGTGGTGGTGGGGGTGAGTGCAGCTCTGCTGTTCTACACTAATGAGTAGATGGGGGTTCTGTGGAGCAGCTGGGAAAAAATAGCAGTGGCTGGCTGAAAACATACTCAGGGATCCGTGCGGACCAGTGCTGGAGAGGCAGGCATGCTGGAACTGGCTCCCAGCTGCAGGGACTGATGGGATATGTGCCACCATTTGGAGGGAAGATGGAGGTACACAGACACTGCTCCTGAGTAGTTGCCTCATGAATGTGTGCATATGAGACACAAGGCGAGGAGGGAACATGGGAATCCAACCTGCTGCAAAAACTTCTCCATCCGTCTATTGGGGGCCTATAGATAGGGTCCCCAATAGATGGATTCAGAGGGTCTTCCATCCCTCTGAATACTTGAATTATCTGCAAATGTGTGTGTGTGCAAATGTG
Organism: Varanus komodoensis; assembly: GCF_004798865.1. NCBI lineage: Eukaryota > Metazoa > Chordata > Lepidosauria > Squamata > Varanidae > Varanus > Varanus komodoensis. The sequence continues at coordinate 330,120 of NW_025335415.1, read as the reverse complement.
ATTTTGCTTACATCAACTCAAACATGCAAATCTCTCCAAAACATGTTTTCACGCTTTATGTGGATAGTTGCACAATCTTGGCAGTTATTTTTATTTTTGATGTTTTTGGCAGCTGCATTAGCACAAAAATACACAAACAGTTTTCTTTGTCAATAAGGACTCAATCTGGAAAATGTTTAGACTAGCACTGCATTAAGAGTTGTAGGAGATTTTTTCTGTCTCAGCATCCATAGGATTGCCTTCATGAATGGTTTGGACTACACTGAAAAATAATAGGACAAGGAACCAAACTACTTGTTGCTTTGATGGTACAGATGTATACAAAGGCAAAACTCCAGAAAACATTAGACTTTGAAAAGAAGCTGCAGAATATGGGTTGTGATTTCAAATACTATTTAAGAATCAAAATACTCTAAAAATAATTTAATTTTGCTGTTGAAATTATTGAGGTGCTGCTGACAAGTTAGCCTCTCTTAAGGGGCTGTTTGCCCTGTACACCCACCTACCGCATCTTCTTCTGGCTCAGGTTTACAGAGCAAGGAGAAGGGAGTCCTTTCAGATATTGTCAAAGTGGCAGGCGGCTCAAAAGGAACAAGTCTCTTGGTTGCATACAGCTCTCTCTGGGATGCAGAGACTCACCAGTTGGTTCTATGTTGTGAGCCACCCCGAGGCTTCAGCAAGGGGCGGCATAGAAATGTTTTAATAAATAAATAAATAAATAAATAAATAAATAAATAAATAAATAAATAAATGACTGTATCAAATCTGGAACCAATTTTGAGGTCATCCCTATTGATCATATTGGGTCTTCCCTAAATTTATGAAGGTGAGGGCAACTGAAGTGAAACAATTTAGAATGTGGAAAACAGTTGTTGGCCTCAATATTTGTGCATGGCTGATGCACAGATGAAGGGTGTACTGGAGCAATGAGAACTGACATGATTATTCTCTGGGTGTCCAGTTGGAACAAATCATGTATTTTGGTTTTCCTGGGAAATCCAATTGTCATACGTCAAGGAAGGATTTATTCCATGCCTGTTCCTTTATCTTCTTTTGGAAACCTAGCATTTTCTTATATAGAGTAGAATCTTTTGTTGATTAAATGATATGCCTTTCAAGAAGTGTAGTCATTTTTATGGCTCCTCAAGCATTTACCATGCCCTCATTATCTGGTTCAGCTGGTTAAGAAAGCTGAGGTGGGGATTGCAACAGTGGTTTGTGATCAGTTGTGTGGACTCTTGAGACTTTTATTCCAGGCAACCGTAAAATCCCAAGAAAACAACAAAGGTTTAAATGACTCTCCTTTCCATCCATGCTGTAATACATGGAGTATCTCAATTATCTTTACATGTGAAAAGCTTTTAATGCTAGTCTAAAGAAGAAAATCCTACCAGCCTCAACTACCTGAAAGCAATTGCATGGACTTCTTGATGCATCGTATCCTGAAAGAAGATTGAGGAGAAGTTGGATCTCAGTGTCTATCTGGAAACATTTCAATTATTTTGGTAATTGAAAAATTTTCTCAGATTTTGTTGTCCTTCATCTTATCAATTTATCGATTAATGTTTCCTGTGAGCATCCACTGTACAGTTAGCATTGGCAAGTTTGTGGATATTCCACATTAAGTGTCCTGGTCCATAATAGTTCCACAGCAAAATGAGCTGATTTTCTGGAGGATCCTGGTTGGAGAGAACATCAAGACTCATGCAGCACTGGTAAAGACCAGTTGGAGAAGCCAGATAGTTGGTAGGCAGATATGAGGACCCAGAGGCAGAGCATTCTAGATGAACTGTGAGGAAGAAGAGGAGAGGTGTTTGTTGAAAAGTTTATGGAGAGCCTAGAGAAGCAGAGGCTAACAGCTGAAGAAAAACTGAACTAGCAACTTGCAGAAGAAACTGGCTCAAGGAAGATCTGGGAAAGGACTGAAAGTGAGGAGTCTGAGGGGAAGCTTTTAGGGGAAAGGAGAGACCAGACAGAGTGTGCATGGCAGTGTACCTGCATCAGTAGAGGTTGCTGGGTGAAATGGATGACTCTTGGTGAATCCCTGGGAGAAGAATGAGAAGTACCTCAGTGAACAGCAACCAGAGGGAAAGATGCAAGTGCATCCTTCTGCATCTGCCTGGATGGAGTTTGGTTTGGAGCTTGGCTTACTGAACAATTAAATGCTTGTGTGCACAGAATGAATATGGAGTCTCAGTCCATTTCATAGTTGTTGCTTTCACACAACGATTTTAGTACACACTTAAGGGCTGGATAGGACATGTGACTCTAGCTATCACAGCATCTGCTTCTTAAACTAAAAGGAGTTCCATTGTAGATTCTGAGGGATGTATTTCAATACACAATAGTGCACAATAGCATATGGTAACTATATATATATATATATATATATATATATATATATATATATATATGTACACATATACACACACACACACACACACACATACATACATACATAATGCATGTGAAGGAATATATAATATTTTGCTTTTTAAGGCTCCTCAGCTTGAAGTAAGTATACTCTGCCATAGTTGAACTGAACTTAAAATACATTCACCATGCCCTTGTTTCACTTGTACCAACCTCTGTTCTGTTTTGCTTTATCCATGTAGTTTACGAGTAAAGGGTTCTAAGTAAATAAGAGGTTTCACATGTTATGGTGGCAGCAGAACTGAATAATTACTTATTGTACTTAATATAACACTTTTAAAAGGATGTGACAGGATTCTTAAGGGAAGACCCTCATGAGATATGCCTCCACATAGCCATTCCTAGTCAACTTGCTCTGTCCAGGTGGTGGTAGTAGAGAGATAACTTGTGTGTCCTTACCTATTTAGTCATTAAGATGGTTCTAATTGTTTCTCAGTTTGGTCCACTGATGAAAGTATAGGATGATGATAGCAATGAAACCTCATGTAACTAATGATCTTCAGGGTTATGCAGCTGCCTTAACAATTGCACTAGTTATGTGTTTATTTGCACATGAACACAAACCCACATTGGATTGGTTTCATCCACTGGACATGCTTTGGCATGAAAAGTGGCCTTCTGAGCCAGTGACATCCATTCATCTGAATTCACATTGGTCTGTTACCCTAGGCTAGGCCTTTATTTATAGGTTTTTACATTAGACATGTACAGTGTGGCCTCATTGAGCAGGTTCACACACAGGAGAAGCCAAGGTGAAATGTTACTCTTTTAGGTCTGGGGTGCTGTCCAGTCCAAGTTCCAGAGTTGCTCCGTGGTAGGATAAGTTTTGTGAAACCATGGAGAGAATCAGGAGTCTGTCCGAAGGTTTCCATGCTTCAATGTGACTTCTCTGGCATCTCGACCTGGGGTCACTATTTTACCATTGTGGGAATGGAAACATTAGAAGCTTCCTGGCAAGAGTGGCTGTAGAAATGGCTGCTTCCATCCTTCAATCTCTACTATCTGCAGTTTGTTAGCACACAAGGGAGGCAGCACACAAGTACATGGAGGAAGAAGAGGCAATTCTGGCAACATGATTAATTTTCATTTAATAAAAATCTTGTTAATTTTTTCTGCATAAAACTGCTAAGTACCATAATCCCTTTTTAAAGTACCAAAATCCTGGGTATGCCTGGAAAAAAGGGGGGAAACTGGAAAAGGGGGGTAAAAAACAATGGTGGTTTAATCCCTCTCTTGAACATTGGGTCCGAAGCACATAATTAGCCTAATTAGTCATCCTGACATGTCTTGACATGTTATCTGGAGACGATGGGTGTGTGGGATGATTTACAAACCACCCTGAATCTTTTGAGAAAACCATGTGTTTCAGCAAGGTTTTTAAACCATCCCAGTTTCACCAAATTCAGAGGTCACAAGAATTGATTACCAGCAAAGGGTAATCATGTTAATTAGTGATCTGACACCCAGCAAGTGTGAGTGGGGAAAGTAAGTCATGATGACCCATTTCTCCTCACTGATTTCATGAAACCAGTCTCTCTTTTTCCTTCCACAGTGGTATTTTCTGTTTTACATAGACCACACCTGCATTCCTGAACAAGAAATGAGGACTGTGCTCTAATTTCCCTTTTGCCCATCGACCACTCTCCTTCACATGCACACACACACTGCTTTACTTGGATACAGTGCAACCATTCTCTTCCATGCCCGGTAATCCTTGAGACCTCTAAGTAGTAACTTCTCCCTAGCAACTGAATTCCAACGTTGGAGTGCACTCCATTGTGGAAGTTCTTTCTCTTATGGAAAGGGAACCATTTCTTATGTTGTTCCCCTGGGTTCTGCAGGTGGAAATCTGAGCAAAAAAAAAAAAGGGGGGGGCATGCATTTTCTGCTGGCTGGAAGGAAAAGCACATCTCTGTATCATCCAAGCAACACTGCGGCATTCCCTGTCTCTCTGGACCAGCTTTGAGAGCAGGCTCATAGCTCCTCACAGTGGAGAATGGGAAGACCCATCATATTGTCCAATTCCCCCATGTTTTCTCATTGCCAGGGAGGCAGTAATGCTTGTCCATTTTATCTGTTGAACATACCTCCACAGCCTGTTGAGAACTAATTTATATTACCAGACTTAGAGTTTTTGCCTTCTTCTTTCTGCAGGTGGTAGGTGAGTAGTGAGGACAAAATGAGCAATACTACTTCCATGATGCCGTTTCTGCTGCTTCAATTCTCAGACATCCGAGAACTGCAGCTCTTGCACTTCTTCGTGTTCCTGACATTGTACCTGACAGCACTAACAGGGAACCTTCTTGTCTTCATTACAGTAGCTTTTGATCACAGCCTGCATACCCCCATGTACTTCTTCTTGATGCATTTAGCCATGCTGGACATTGGGACAGTTTCAGTCATGCTGCCCAAATCCATGGCGATGTCCCTCATGAATGACAGGTCAATTTCCTATTTTGGATGCATTGCCCAGGTTTTCTTTTACTTCTTCTTTGCAGGAACAGATTTTGCCCTCCTTATTATAATGGCACAGGATCGCAATGTTGCTATCTGCAACCCCCTCCAGTATGAGAGGATCATGCACAAAGGAGCCTGTCTACAGATGGTCACCATTGGGTGGATTATTGGTCTTCTTTATGCCACTTTACATACTGGTAGCACATTTGCAAACACCTTCTGTTCTAATATTGTCCGTCAGTTCTTCTGTGAAGTCCCACAGTTACTAAAGCTCTCCTGCTCAGACATTTACCTCGTTGAAGCTGGGCTTCTAGTACTGAGCTGTAGTGCAGCACTAGGCTGCTTCATTTTCATTCTCCTAACATACATGAGGATAATTTCTGCAGTGCTCAGAATCCCCTCTGTGCATGGTAAAAAGAAAGCCCTCTCCACTTGTCTTCCCCACCTGACTGTAGTCTCTGTGCTTGTATTCACAGGGCTTTTTGCCTATGCAAGACCTCCTGGTGATGTTGCTTCTGATCAAGACATAGTTTTTGCTCTGATTTATACTATAATTCCTTCCATATTGAATCCGTTTATCTACAGCATGAGAAATAAAGAAATCCAGGCTGCTTTGTGGAAGCTAATAAGATTTAGGGGTTTGCTCTGAAACTGCCTGTAGAATTTTTCTGTAAGCAAGGGGCTATATCATTTTCTGCATGGAAATGGCTATTTCTATACTTATTAAGTTTGTACAATTAACAGTTATTCCTTCTATTAGAAAACATTAGGGCAGAGATGAAGTTGCGGCCAGGGCAGTAGGAAGTAGGACTTTGCCCAGGTCAAAATACCAATGGCCCAAGCAGAGAGAAGAACACTCGTAGTTCCCCAATAGCCTGCAGAATAATGTAGGAAAGAAGCCAGACCTTACAGCACATGGGTTTCAGTGTCTATACATGATTGCCAGAGCATAGGAAAGAAGCAGAATGAACTTGAACTTGTAGTACATGAAGGCAAATAAGAGTTGATGAGCACTGCTGAAACATGTTTGGATAGCTTCCATAAGTGGAATATAGTGATTGAAGAGTATAACTCATTCAAAATGATCACACAAAATAAAAAGGGAGGTAGAGTTACATTATATGTTAAAAATAGTTATCCCTGCACAGAAATTCAAGAAAATGAGTCTGATAGTCCTATTGAGAGCATCTGGGTCAAAATAAATATGTCAAAGAATAACAGAAACATGATAGAGTCTAGTACCAACCACATGAAGAAAATTTTTTGATGGCCAAACAATAAGGATCAGTTATGTAATGTTATATTTTATAAAAAATTACTTGATGGTGTTCCTTCTCTGTCATGGGCAGGCAATGAACAAAAGTGAATTTTTGGCCTCAGCACACTCATTCAGGAAGATAAAAAATAGTCAGTGTTTCAGAGAAGTACAGTTAGGGATTAATGAAGGATTTAATCTGTTGGGAGAGAAATTGTACCATAAGTAGCCACTCCAACACATTTTTGACATGCATGGCTGATAATCACAGTTTTTGAGTTAAAGTTCCATACCTCAAAAATTACCATAAATATGTGTAGGGTTCTATAAGTATTCAGATTTATGAACCTTCTTGTGTTAATGCTTTCCTCTCCATTCATACAATAATTTCCTCCATAACCCAGTCACCTTCAGCTGTAGAAAATACATTTGAATATAAAATATGATCAGTAAGTTATTAAATAAAACTAGGAAATATTACAATGGCCTGTTCAAAGTGTGCAGTAAGAAATTCCATGGTTCAGCTAAGCACAGTGTGAAGAAGCACTTCCTTTGATCTGTCTTGCATCTCCCGCCTACATCATGGTGTGACCTTTGGTACTTACCTTATGGGAAAGTGAGAGAAATATCTCCCTCTCTACTTCCTCAACACCATGGATAATTTTGAACACTTCAGTCCTTCTCCCTTTATAACCTTCTCCATAAGTGAATAAGTGGTTTGAAAGTGTCGTCTGAGCAGGAAAAATATGGCAGGAAATGGGTGAACTATTCTTTTGCCAGCAATGCTGCATTCAGGACATGGGAAGATCACAGATCCACACAAAATAAATAATTTAGCCTCACCCTGGAAGACAGAAACACAATTCCAAGTGATCTTGGGAGGCTGGAGCACTGAGCTGAAAGTAACAGAATGAATTTCTGTAGGGACAAATGACCAGTTCTACAGCTAGGAAAAGAGTACCACATGCTCATGTACAAGATGGGAGATAGTTGGCTCAGCAATACTACAAGCAAGAAGGATCCCAGAATTGCTGTAGATCACAAGCTGAATATGAGCCAACAATGCAATGTGCCTGCAAAACAGCAAAGGAGAGTTGGGGCTGCCTTAAGTATCGCTTCCAAATCAAGTGAGGTGCTGATTCCCCTCTGTTCAGCACTACTTAGGACCCATCTTGAGTATTGTGTCCAGTTGTGGGTGCCACACTTCACGAAAGACAGAAAAAGTGGAAATGGATCAAAGGAGGACAACAAAGATGACCAGGGGATTGGAAACAAAGCCCTATGAGGACAGATGGAAAGAATTGGGCATGTTTAGCCTGGAGAAAAGAAAGGCCCCCCTCACCCCAAAAATGCCAATCTGATCTTTCAAGGGTTCAGAGTTAGGCTGTCCATATTGCCCAATCTGGAATAAGAAGTGTCACATTTTCTTGGCATGCACTGACACCTATCAAAGTGCTCTCTTGAGGTTAATAACTGGATTTTTCTGGATCGATTATCATAACTCATTGCATTCCCATATTTTTATGGAAGTATTCTGTTTACTCATATGACCACTACACATATCCTGAGATATTTCAACATTATATTATTGCCAACAATACTTCAAAATAGTGATAGCAAAAATCCCTTGTTTATTACATATTCAGAAAAATATGGCATCTTCTAATTATCTGTTTGTTTGCTTGTCCTACAAAAGGATAAATGAGCATGGGGTGTGTGAGTGTGTGCGTGTGTGTTTGGTGTTGTGTGGGGAGTTTCTCTCAGGGGTAAGTTCCCAAGAATCCAAAACAGTAATAAATGGCTATCCTTTCCATGCATGATGTAACTATCAGTTGCTGCAAATTTAGGACCCGATTATTTTCACACATGAAGTTGCTCCTAATATTAGTAAGCCATTACTGTCTCAATTGCCATCTGAAGACTTAAAGACCTTTGATGTGAGGATAGGGATTTGCTTTCCACTGACTCCCCATTCTAGCTGTAAGTGTAGGAGGGAAATTCAACAACCTGTTCTCTTTCAGTGTGCATGCCTCTTGGGAGCAATGTCCACAGAAGCCCAAGCAAGTTGAAAAGATGCTTATTCCCAGGTAGACTGTAGCGATACACTGCCACTCGCTCTGGTCTCTTTCTTCTAACTCTGCAGACACTGTAATATTATGGTGGATGCAAATAACTAGCAGCACATTCTGTGGCAGTTGCCACAGCATGAGTGCAGTTGCTTGCATGAGGAGATGCTTCGACTTGCACCCTCCAGGCAACTGATCAGTTGAAGCAGCTGGAGCAGCTGGAGGAGGACGTCCACGGCAGAAGGTAGGGTGCCCACTGGAAAGGCTTGCAGGGGTTTGGGTAAATCTCGTTGCGTATTGTGCACCAGGCTCAGTCCAGAGTTGTGCTCAGTCTTTTTTGTTCCTCTTCTCTGACATCCAAGCTGACAAATTCTTTGCATATACACACAATTTTGCTTGAAAGGAGCTGCTGCTCGCCCAGTTCTTCTAGTTACTGAACTTGCTGGGGCTAAAGGAGAATCACTGAACCAATCCATGCAGTTTCTTTTGACCATGCATTTCCTAAGGTATCTTCAGTTGGCTCTCAAATACTTCATATGACAAAATGCAGTTTACTGAAAGTTTTCTATGTTGACACAGTAGTATGAACCAGTGAAGGTATTAGTGAATACAGTGAAGACCTTGGAATTAACATTTAGATTAAAAATTAGACATTTGAGGTGTACATATGTATGTGTGGTGGTAGAAGTCACTCCATTACCAGGAAGCTGTGCAATGAGATTATTTTCTTTGAGAAACCAGAGCAAAGGGTTCCTTGTATGAGTTCAATCCTCCAACATTGCTTCCATGCATTTCGTGTTCTGCAGAAGTATCTACTTGGGGAAAAATCTGCACAGATTATGTGCTGCATTCTGTAGGAAGATAAAACCTCAATTCATCTGTACCATTTCTTGAACTCTTAGAAACACCAAGTAGCAGGACTGGTAACCTTTGGTCACCCCAGAATTCTTCAGTTGCTTTTACACCAGGCTGATTAACACTGTTCAATTTTCAGGGATTGTAGCTGTCTAAAAGAAGCAGTTGCAGTCTAAACAAAACCCAAGTCACTTGGTGTTTATCTGCAGCTCGCTTTGCTAGGAATAGTTGCAACATTTAACATGTCCAGTTTTGCTTTACTTTTATACACAGGAGTAGCATACAATTTGTCATAAAACTATAAGTAGGAAGAGTGGGGAAAACAATCTACAGGGTGCTGGGAGCAGGAGGGAATCTTCAGAATCCTTTTCCCATATATGCGCCCTTGCCCAAATTTCATGAACAATGGTCTAATCCAGGATCTGCCTTGCATGAATGGAAGGTCAGGCTCATAGAAGGAGCACCAAAGTCACTTCAAACTGCTTAGTATCTTCGCACTCACACATACACAAGCACACACGCACAATCTGGGTGGGCATGCATGTCAGGATCACTAATATCAGGAAGGTATTTAGTTTGTGCTTGGATAAGACTGATCCTAAACAAACAAAACTTGCACATTTCATCCCTTCAAAAATAGGGACTTGCCCCTAGTTGAGAGCACCATTAAGAAGCGTCTGTAATTTTGGGGCCACATTGCCTTTCTAAAGCCAGTATTGCATTAAAAATCTCCTGCAAGGTCCAACTTGACTTCTGATCACTTCCAAGGGAAGCCAGCATCTCTTGAACAGCACCAGGATAGATGGAAAGGGACTCAATTTGGGGCAGGCTACAGCGTTTAGGTGGGTCCGATGCACTTCCAATTTCTCAATATTAGTTCTCTTCTCTTTCCTCCTATAGGTGACTTCAAGCACAGAAGATAACATGAGCAATCTTACTTCATGGTTACATTTTTGCTGCTGGAATTCTCAGACATCTGCAAACTGCAGATCTTACACTTCCTCATATTCCTGGTATTGTATCTGACAGCAGTAACAGGGAATCTTCTCATCATCTTTGCTATTGCCCTTGCCCACCATCTGCACACTCCCATGTATTTTTTCCTCATCAATTTGGCCATGGTGGACCTGGGAAGCATTTCTGTCCTTGTTCCCAAATCCATGACTATGTCCCTCACGAATAACAGATCAATTGCTTACTCTGGATGCGTGGCTCAAGTTTTCTTTTACGCATTCTTTGCAGCCACAGATATTTCACTCCTGACTATCATGGCCCATGACCACAATGTTGCTACCTGCAACCCACTCCACTATGAGAGGATCATGCACAAGGAAGCCTGCCTTCAGATGGTAGCCTTTGGGTGGCTTGCGGGTCTGCTTTATGCTACATTGCACACTTGTGGCACCTTTGCAAACACCTTCTGTTCCAATATTATCAGTCAGTTCTTCTGTGAAATCCCACAGTTATTAAAGCTCTCCTGCTCTGACATTTACCTAGTTGAAGTTGGAATTGTTGTGCTAAGTTGTAATATAGGGCTAGGATGCTTCATCTTCATCATCGTAACATATGTGAAGATCTTTTCTGCAGTGTTCAGAATCCCCTCTGTACACAGCCAGAAAAAGGCCCTCTCCACTTGTCTTCCCCACCTCACTGTTTTCGCTCTGTTTGCATTCAGTGGAATCTTTGCCTATGCGAGGCCTCCCAGTGATGCTTCTCCTGATCTGGGCATTGCTTTCGCTGTGTTATATGGCATAATTCTTCCCATGCTGAATCCATTCATCTATAGCATGAGAAACAAAGAGATCAAGGCTGCCTTGTGGAAATTATTGGATGTTGAGCATTCCTCCAAAACATCTCTTTGATTGTATAAAAGTGCAATTCTTTTCTTTGTGAATGTTTTTGCAAACATGTGTTTGTTTCCATGTTAATATTTTTGTTTGTATTTGGTCTTTGTATTAGTACTGTTTTGCTGTATGCCAGGTCTTACACATTTGCATTACATTTACAAACACCTTCTAATAAGGTGAATTGCTCAGTTATTAAAACTCTCCTGTTCTGACATTCTCCTAGTTGAAGTTTGGAGGTAAAGTATCTTGGAATCTGGACAGTGTGAGCCACATTTAGATCCTGCAGAATTGCAAATATGAAAAGTGGGGATTATACCTTATTCCAAACTCTGAATACTGCCTTAAGGAAAGGTTTAAACACCAGAAGCCTAATCGAGGGGGAGAATAAGAATGAGAACAATTCAAAAATTGCCAAACCAATGTTTCCTACAATCACTGTCTAAAGCCCAAGCCAAATATGAGCAGGACTATACCTATCCTAGTTGCTTCCGGCAAAGATTGACGACAAACAGTGGCTATTTATTTTGGAAAAACAGCTCCGGTCAATGTCATTACTAGCTTCCTTTCCAGTGAAAATAGCATAGGTGTGATCTTTCTCAGGACCATAAAAGGGAGGGCAGAATTAAATTCTCTGTCACTGTTTAATACTGTTAATGGCAGCTTTTTTTCTTCCCACAGGCAAGCAAGAAACAGAAAATGAACAACCTTACTTTCACAACCACTTTTATACTACTGGAATTCTCAAACATCCAAGACCTTCTGATTTTATACTTCTGTGTATTCTTAGCACTATACTTGATAACAATGATAGGGAATCTTCTCATCATTATTATAGTTTCCCTTGATCATAAATTACACACCCCTATGTACTTCTTTCTGATGAATCTGGCCATTCTGGACATGGGGACAGTTTCAGTCATGGTACCCAAATCCATGGCTATGTTCCTCGTGAAAAAAAGGACAATTTCTTATTTTGAATGTGTTGCTCAAGTTTTCTTTTTTCTCTTCTTTGCGGCAACAGATTTTTCTGTCCTAATTATTATGGCACATGATCGCTGCATTGCCATTTGCAACCCCCTCCAGTATGAGAGGATCATGCACAAAGGAGCCTGTCTACAGATGGTCACCATTGGGTGGAGTATCGGTCTTCTTTATGCCATTTTACATACTGGTGGCACATTTGCAAACACCTTTTGCTCTAATATTGTCCATCAGTTCTTCTGTGAAGTCCCACAGTTAATTAAGCTCTCCTGCTCTGATATTTATCTGGTGGAAGTTGGGCTTATTGTACTGAGCTCTAGTACAGTAGTGGCATCCTGTGTTTTTATTATCATAACATACATGCAGATTTTTGCTGCAGTGCTCAAAATCCCCTCTGTACATGGAAAAAGAAAAGCTCTCTCCACTTGTCTTCCCCACCTCATTGTTGTCTCTGTGTTTGTATTCAGTGCAGTTTTTGCCTATGCAAGGCCTCTCACTAATGTGTCCTCTGATCTGGATATAGCTTTTGCAGTGATATATGCTATGATTCCTCCCATGTTGAATCCATTCATCTACAGCATGAGAAACAAAGAGATCAAGGCTGCTTTGTCAAAAATATTTTGATCTGGGCCTGTACCCTAAAATATGTGCCTATAGTGTTTGCCTGTTAAATTAAGCTATCATGCAACTTTGCATGTAAGTAGTCAGTCTTGTATTGCATAACCTTGCAGAACAGTTATGGCCAGGAAGCCTAGATGTGGGAACAATTTGCTGACATAGCAGTGAAAGGTGTGATGGTGCCAGGAGACAGGGGTTGCACTGGAACTCAGGAGACTGCAGTTCTAGTCCAATGTCATCCATGATGCTTCCTGGGTAACTTTGGGTCAGTCACTTACTCCCACCCTAACCAAACTCACAGGGATGTTGTGAAGGTAAAATCGAGAAGAGGATCATGTAAACCAACCAAGTGTATGTGCTTTTCTAAATTTTATTTTGCAGGGAAAATTAAAAAAATAACCTATGGGATATAAATATAATAAGTGAATGAATAAAATTTCCATCAAATTGGCCCTGGCAATAAATTTGTTTGTTTGCCTACTCTGCACTGATGTTGGGCAAGGAAGCTGTTTATTTAGGGAAACTGATGCATTCAGCTTACATTACTTATGTTGCATTCCAAGGCACGTACAGAAGTTATTTTTAGACTAGATGGGCATAGATCAGGCATACCGAGGTGACTTCATTGTGAATATTTATTCCCCAGGCCTTTTCCTTAGGGCTGTAGGTAGCAATGTGTGAGGTACCTGGTTTGGTGGTAAGAATCTGTCAGATTTTCTCAGCTTGTGTCCCTGGACTCTGGCTCACATGTTTCTGCCTTAAGTCCACCTCACAACAGACATGGACATGGATATCTGGCAGGTAGAAGTCCAAGGGAGCCCATGAGGCAGTTTGTACACCTTCCTCCTGCTGTGAAAGCAGAGTTCTGCTTCTGCAAAGTGACTTGCGAACTTTGTGTACTTTGCAGAAAGAGTTACATACTTTGCCATGCATGTTTCTGAGCATTCATGGGTTTTATATTAGCTTGACTTGCAGTTTGCCCAGGGCTGGACACACAAATAAGTCTGGCTTATACCAGGGAGGTGGATTCCAGCCTAACTTTCACATTCCAGCTGTAGATTGCTTTCCAGTTTAAACTTGGCTCCCACATTGACTTGTGGGTCCTTTAGGGATATTGTTTCAGATGTGCCTTGAGACTCATCAAGAAAAGTGCAACCTTGAGCATGGGAAGTCACAAGTATAACACTTTCAAATTTTGGGTGGCATCACTTAGAAATTTCAGCAGTCATCAGATGGCGGTAAAATTTAGCTTCCTATACAGACACTCTTTGGATACTGTGTGAATTCAATAAGTCTGGCCCTTGTTAAATGCATTGTTTTCTGTTTCTCAATATTACTGCCTAAAGTAGCAACTGAGTATTCACATACATTACTTCTGTTCCATAAGTTGTTCTCCATTTCCTGGTAACTTAAATTCTGACTGAGTCAGCATGATCACTGCACACTGAAACTTTTGCACATAAGCATTCATAAAAATGCATGACTGTAGTTTGATCTGTGAAGAATTTGGACAATTTGCACAAACCAAAAAGATTGCATGCAAACTGTCTGAATTTGAACAGCTCTGTAGTCTTCAGGTGACAGTTGGCACAGATTTCACTACTGGTTAGAAAAAGTGCACAAAATAGCTGTCCAATTTAGAAAGAGAATGTATAGGGATGATATGTAGGGTTGCCATTGCTGTTTGTGGGAGAAACAGCAGGGCTGTTGAGGAGGCAGGGGAGGGGAGAGACACCTCAAAAGGAGCCAGCCAGGAGAAGGAGGCCATACCGCACTGGGTACTTCCCTTGGGTGAGGCCTTGGAGACCAAGCACTTTTTCTGTGAGCCTTTTGCATTACCCTGTTGTGTGTGGGTGTAATCCACATGGAACTGAGTGGCTGTGTTTCTTTTATTGTAGTGACAGGTAATTGGGCTTCATGTGTGTGGGGGATTATAGCTATATCTTATTATTATTGATATCATGTATAGTATTATGTATTGATATTATGTATTACTATTATGTTTTGTTTTGATTTTATATTGCTTACAGCTAAATATTGTATTGCTTGATTGTATTGCTCAAATATATTGTATCTGTATGGGATATGATTTTGCGGGGGGGGGGGGGTTGGTTCTATTGAAAGTTGCCCAGAGAGCACGATGGTCTATGGGGTGGCATACAAATCTGCAGCTGCTGCTGCTATCCAGGCATCCTCTCTGTACATTCAGACAACATGCAGAAAAGCAGCAGTCAGGGCATCTTTCCTGACCATCTGCTTTATTTACCTGAACTAGGCTATTGTCAGGGCACTGGATATATACAGGACCCAGGTTTTCCTAACCCTAACTCCCATTTATGGACCCTGTGCATTCAGAAAATGTTCCGAAGGCAACATTCAGAATGTTCTTGTTGATCATTCATTACATTTTAACAGCCTGAGCCATTTACAGCTCCCCTGGATGTACACAAGAAAAGTGTTTTTGTTTTTTGCATGTAGTGAAGAAAGTGTGTCAAGTG
>NW_025335415.1:310954-315010 GCF_004798865.1 Varanus komodoensis | reverse complement strand
AAGAAGTGGAAGAGCTGCAGTTCTCGGATGTCTGAGAATTGAAGCAGCAGAAACGGCATCATGGAAGTAGTATTGCTCATTTTGTCCTCACTACTCACCTACCACCTGCAGAAAAAAGAAAGCAAGAGCTTTAAGTTTAGTGATATTAATTAGTCAGTTCACATCACCCTGTGGAGGTATGTTTAAGAGAGAAAATGGACAAGCGTTACCACTTTCCTGGCAATGAGAAAACATGGGGCAACAGGACCATATGAGGTGTCTTCCTGTTCTCCACTGTGAGGAGCAATGAGCCTGCTCTCAAAGCTGGCACAGGAAGACAGGGAATGGACAGAGCATGGTTGTGCTGTATCCAAGTAAAGCTGTGTGTGTGTGTAGGAGGGCGGTCAGTGGGCAAAAGGCAAAGGAGAAAATTAGAACAATCCTCTGTTCTTGTTCAGGAATGCATGTGTGTTTCATGTAAAACTGAAAACACCACTGTGGAAGAAAAAAAGAGAGAATGGATTCATGTGGGGAGAAATGGGTCATCATGACTTACTTTCCCCACTTACACGTGCTGAGTGTGAGATCGCTAATTACCATGATTACCCCTGCTGGTAATCAACTCTTGTGACCTCTGAATCTAGTGAAACTGGGAGTTTAAAAACCTTGCTGAAACACATGGTTTTCTCGAAAGATTCAGGGTGGTTTGTAAATCACCCCACACATCCATTGGCTCTGGATATAATGACATGTCAAGACATGTCAGGATGAGTAATTATGCTAATTATGTGCTTCAGGACCCCATGTTCAGGAGGGGAATTAAACCACTATAGTTTTTTTACCCCCTTTTTTCCTCCCCCCACCCCCTTTCCATGCATACCCACAATTTTGGTAATTTAGCAGCTTTATGGAGAAAGAATTAACAAGATTTTTATTAAATGAAAATTTAGTTGCCGCAATTGCCTCTTCTTCCTCCATGTAATTATGTGCTGTCTCCCTGTTTCTAAAATTTTGCTCAGTCTACAGGAATAAAGCAAGCAATGGTTCATCTGCTGCTAACAAATTGCAGGTAGTAGAGATTGAAGGATGGAAGCAGCCATTTCTACAGCCACTCTTGTCAGGGGTCTACTATTGTTTCCATTCCCACAATGGTAAAATAGTGATCTCAGGTCCTGATGCCAGAGAAGTCCCAGTGAAGCATGGAAATCTTCAAACAGACTCCTGATTCTCTCCATGGTTTCACAAAACTAATTCTATCAAAGAGCAACTCTGGAAATTGTTCTGGACAACATCCCAGACCCAAAACAGTAACATTTCATCTTGGCTTCTCCTGTGTGTGAACCTGCTCACCGAGGCCACACTGTACATGTCTAATGTAAAAACCTATAAATAAAGGCCTAGCCTAGGGTAACAGACCAATGTGAATTTAGATGAATGGATGTCACTGGCTCAGAAGGTCACTTTTCATGCCAAAGCATGTCCAGAGGATGATATCAATCCAATGTGGGTTTGTGGTCCTGTGCAAATAAACACAGAACTAGTGCAAACGTTATGGTAGCTGCTTAATCCTGCAGATCACGAGTTACACGAGGTTTCATTGCTATCATCATGCTATACTTCAATCAGTGGACCAAACTGCGAAACAAACTTGGTGACAAAATAGGGAAGGACACACAGGTTATCTCTCTAGTACTACCATCTGAACAAAGGAGCAAGTTGACTAGTAATAGTTGTGTGTAGGCATATCTCATGAGCATCTTCTATTAAGAATCCTATCACATCCTTTAAAAAATGTTATATTAAAATGCAACAATAAATTATCCTGTTCTGCTGCCACCATAAGATATGAAAACTTTTATTTACTTCGAACCCTTTACTCCTAAACTACATGGATAAAGCAAAACAGAACAGAGGTTGGTACAAGTGAAACAATGAGCTGGTGAATGATTTTCAGATCAGTTCAACTATTGGAGTATATTTACTTCAAGGTGAGGAGCCTTATAAAACACAATATTATTATTCGTTACTATATACTATTGTTCATTGAAATACATCCCTCAGAATCTACAATGGAATTCCTCTTGGTTTAAGAAGCAGATGCTGTGATAGCTAGAGTCGCATGTCCTATCCAGCCCTTAAGTATTAAAATCTTTTTGTGAACAGAAGAACTATTGAATGCACTAGGACTCTGTGTTCATTCTGAGTGCACATGCATTTGATTGTTCTGTAAGCCAAGCTCCATGCCAAGCTCCATCTTGCCAGGTTCAGAAGGATTCACTTGCACCTTTCCCTCTGGTTGAAGTTCACTGAAGTACTTCTCATTCTGCTCCCAGCAAGAGTCATCCATTTCACCAAGCAACCACTACTGATGAAGGTACACTGCCATGCACATTCTGTCTGCCTCTCTTTTTTCCCAAAAGCTTCCCCCAGAACCGCAGACTCCTCACTTTCAGTCCTTTCCCAGCTCTTGCCTTGAACCAGTTCATTTTGTAAGTTGCTAGTTCAGTTTTTCTTCAGCTGTTAGCCTCTGCTGCTCTTGGCTCTCCATAAGCTTTTCTAAAAGCATCTCTCCCCTTCATCCGCACAATCCTTCTAGAATGCCCTGACCCTGATTCCTCATATTTGACTACCAACTAACTGGTTTTGCCAACTGGCCTCTACCAGTGTTGAACATATGATGTTCTCTCCAACTGGGATCCTCCTGAAAATAAGCTCATTTTGTAGTGGAACTGTTATGGACCAAGGCACTTAAAGAGGAATATCCACAAACTTGCTGATGCTAACGGTACACTGAATGTTCAGAGGAAAGATTAATAGATAAATTGATACGATGAAGGACAATAAAATCTGAGAAAATGGTTCAATTACCAAAATAGTTAAATTGTTTTCAGATAGTCAGTGAGATCCAACTTCTCCTCAATCTTCTTTCAGGATATGATACATCAATAAGTCCATGAATTCTGTCATGCAATTGCTTTCAAGTAATTGAGGCTGGTAGAATTTTCTTTTTTACACTAGTGTTAAAAAGCTCTTCACACATAAAGATAATTGAGATACAGCATGTATTACAACATGTATGGAAAAGAGATTCATTTAAACCTTTGTTGCCTTCTTGTAATTTTACTGTTGCCTGGAATAAAAGTCTCAAGGGTCCACACAACTGATCACAAACCACTGTTGCAATCCCCACCTCTTCAAAGTTGTTTCTTCTGCTTTTTCAACCAGCTGAACCAGATATTGAGGGCATGCCAAATGCTTGAGGAGCCATAAAAATGACCACACTTCTTGAAAGGTGTATCATTAAGTCAACAAAAGATTCTAACTTGTCTAAGAAAATGGTTCAGTTACCAAGAAATGCTAGGTTTCCAAAAGAAGATAAAGAAATAGGCATGGAATACACCCTCCAGTGACATATAACATTTGGATTTCCCAGGAAAACCAAAACTGATTTGCTTCAACTGGACACTCAGAGAATAATCCTGTCAGTTCTTTTTGCTCCAGTATATCCTTCATCTGTGCATAAGTCATGCACAAATATTGAGGCCAACTCTTCTTCACATTCTAAATTGTTTCACTTCAGTTGCCCTCACCTTCGCAAATTTAGGGAAAACCCAATATGATCAATAGGGATATCATCAAAATTGGTTCCAGATTTGATACAGTCACCAGTAGCATGCCAACTGGTGAGTCTCTGCATCCCAGAGAGAGCTGTATGCAACCAAGAGACTTGTTCTTTGGAGCCACCTGCCATTTTGACAATATCAGAAAGGGGTCCCTGTCTTCTTGCTCTGTAAACCTGAGCCAGGAGAAGATGTGGTAGGTGCGTGTACAGGGCAAACAGCACCTTAAGAGAGGCTAATTCGTCAGTAGCACCTCAATAATTTCAACAGCAAAATTAAATTATTTTTAGAGTATTTTGATTCTTAAACAGTATTTTAAATCACAACCCACATTCTGTAGCTTCTTTTCAAAGTCTAATGTTTTCTGGAGTTTTTCCTTTGTATCCATCTGTACCTTCAAAGCAACAAGGAGTTTGGTTCCTTGTCCTATTATTTTTCAGTGTAGTCCAAACCATTC
>NW_025335415.1:275454-310854 GCF_004798865.1 Varanus komodoensis | reverse complement strand
CCTAATATTAGTAAGCCATTACTGTCTCAATTGCCATCTGAAGATTTAAAGACCTTTGATGTGAGGATGTAGGGATTTGCTTTCCACTGACTTCCCATTCTAGCTGTAAGTGAAACTGTGCCTTTGAATGAAATTGTTCATTTCAAAAATTTTCAAGGATGTGGGTAAGCTTTATCACTGAATATGATTGTGGCATTATCAGGAGTTATCAACTTTTCTCCTTCCATCTCGTATCTACAAGGCTGTTTGTATATTGCCCTTGATGAATGGATGCATTCTCTTTTATGTTTAAATCATTGTCAGAATTTGCACTGAACTTAAAGAGAAGAATATAACAATGAATTCAATTTAATTTGGTTTTGCACCTTCAGAGGCACTGTCAAATACAGAGAAATTATTATAGTGGCTGATTTCAGTGAAAATGGTTGCATGATACTGTATGCTTCAGATGAAGAACACAGATTAAACTAGATAATACTGGTATTATTGTATTCAGCCGATGTTCAGTCAAGCTTGTGTATGAGTATGATGATAGTACAAGTCCCCAGCCCCTTGGCCATAAAAAGAAAAGGGTGATCTTGGGTATGATCCATTTTCTAAGGTAATACTCATATAATTGCAGATCCACAGGACCACTTGCAGTAGCACTGCATTAAATCCATCAGTAGCTGCAGTACCATTTGCATGAGCTCTGTGTTACATTCTGTAGGAATAAAGCCATGCAAGATCACTCTCCCCTGTTGAACTATTAGAGATACAGTTCCTCTTGAACAGTAACCCTTTTGTCATGGTATAAATCGTATGCTGTATTGCCCTGGGTTTTTCACTGTGGTCATATATGAATGTCTCCTCCACGCAGCATCTCCCAGAAACTAAGACTTGAGGAGGAGCACTATGATTGTGGCAGAGCATATACATTTCAGTCTCTGTGAAATGCATTAAAAAAGGAAGTATTGGATAGCAGCTGACATGAACCTATCTTTGGCAAAGTCCTTGTTAGAGCAGAAACTACAGGCTAGATGGACAAATAGTCTGACCCAGCAAAAGGCAGCCCCTAACGTCCTCATGAACTAACTTCAGAGTGAAAACGTAATGTGCATGAGCACTATTAGTCTTCTCTGAGTACTGCCATGCAAACATTTGCTTGAAGTTTTCATTCTCAAGGGATGATTATACAAACTAACTTGGCTTTCTTGATGATTGCATCTGGAATGATGGGGTTTTCTTGTCTATCCAAATTTCCAACCAATTCACATAGTTACACTAAGTGTCACCATTCTAATTATTATCATCATCATGATTTTGTCATTCCAAATAAACCTACACTGCATTGCCTTGTTGGTGTAAAATGTCCTCTCTGAACCCCGTTTGTGTTTGTGTTTCTGTTTGTGTTTTCTTTATAAAAGTGGTGGCTTCAAATGACCATGGCTGATGTAAAGCTAATGTGGTCAGCACAATACAGTCATTGAACCTATTCTCTTGCACTCTTCCCTGGTAGCTCAGGAGCTGTTTAAATCTTGGGCTGTCAAAAAGTGAAAACTGATGCTTAGGCATCCTGATGAAAAACAGTGAACAGTTTTAGCCACAGAGCAAACTGGAGAGAAACCACTGCTTCAGGAGGGCCTTCCTTAGTTAACTGGCACCCATTCTTAGGTCTAGACTTGTACAGCAGCAGTGATTACTGCTCATGGTGATGGAGAACAGCCTGAGAAGCCCAGAATTAGCAGCATATCCAGTCCAAAGCAAAAGGGAGTGGCCATGACAGACCTTTGAGTTCTGTCTAGTTTAGATCTCCCTGTTTGCAAAAAAGCTAACAATACTTTTATTAATTGCATAGTTTCCCCCCAATTCAAAATCATTACCCTCATACAGAGCTAGCATATATGTGATCGGATTCATAGGTTAATTCAGCACTGGTTAGCTGAGAGTGAGTGTGAGGGTGCACACCATCTCATAACCACTTACTACATCTGCTTTGCATCCTTCTTACAGAGCAACTCCATGGTTTCTTATTGGTTTAAAGCCTCCCTCAACAATGCAGACTTCTGCATTTGGGTATCACAAGAAATAACCCAGGATGGGGCTTTTTCACATCACCTGGAGGCAGGAAGCCAAGCAAAAGTGGCAAGAATGCAGAGGACAGCATGCTTGCTTGTTCCAGTGCAGGCTTCATTAGTCAAGATGTGCGAACAGAGTCCTTGTGTGGGCTGGGGTGGTTGGGAGTGGCACTCTGACTGGGCATAGGATACAGCACCACAGTGAAGTAAGCCAGTATCTTTATGCCCGCATTGCTAGGATGGAGAGAAGGCAGTGTATGCCTCCCTCCACCTCCATATAATGGAATGAATATAATGTTTCTATTCAGATTGATGGTTTTTGACTGTTTTTAGAGCAATGCAGTTGCGGGTACCTGGAGTAAACAGTTGTACGGGAAGCTGAAGGATTAAAGACAAGAAGCAGCTTATGACAGTATGCTTCTAATGGAGACATCAGCAGAGAAATTGGAGAAATGCTTCTTCTTCTAAAGGAATGCCAAATTTTATTAAATAGTCTCTGATAATGTGGTTCTTATCATGTGCTAAAGCTTTTTGATTGATTCCTTAGCCCACAAATAATTAAGTAATCCTTCATCCAAAGATGCTGTTTCCAATTTTTTAAAATCTTTCATCAGGATTTTAAATTTTTAATCAGTCTGTAATCCAAACTAGGCTGGCTATATAGTAATATATTTTGATATTAGATACTGCTAAACTCCCTTTTTATTCTTCACCTTGTAAAACATTAAATCAAATCCTTGCTTTTTTCCCATTCCAAATAAAAGTGTTTAATTGTTTTTGCCATTCCAGTATGGGTTTTCCTTGTATGAAAATGGGTACATCTGAAATAGTAAATTCAATTTAGGTAGGACATGCTTTTTTATAATAGAAATTCTTCTTCGCAGTCATGTTTTTTTTAGTGTAGAGCATCTCTGTAGTTCTTATTGAATCTTGTTGTATAATTATCTGAATTAACAGTGATTGTCATTGCTAACT
Organism: Varanus komodoensis; assembly: GCF_004798865.1. Lineage (NCBI taxonomy): Eukaryota > Metazoa > Chordata > Lepidosauria > Squamata > Varanidae > Varanus > Varanus komodoensis. Next base: position 307,822 of record NW_025335415.1, on the reverse strand, counting down.
AGGCATAGCTTACATCTATAGAACTGTGGACGCATATGCTCACTTTCTGGCATTCCACTGAAGCTGCTGAACTTGGGGAAAAGGCTGTAGGCCCTTCTTTCACTTCTCCCTCTATTCAGTTTTCTGTAGTTACTAAGAGAAGGCAAAACATGTGCAATATAGTTTTCTCACTAAAGATTAAGCAAGTAAATATCTGGCAAACTGCATTCATAAATTAGAAAGATCCTTTAAAATTGTGGCTAATGAACAATGTAAGTAGAATAGTTCTTGTTTTCTTCCTCACATAGGTAGAAAGGAAGAAACAAAGACAAGATGAGCAATCTTACTTCCATGTTCACATTTCTGCTGCTGGAATTCTCAGATGTTCGAGAGCTACAGATCTTGCACTTCTTGGTGTTTCTTGTGTTATATCTGATGGCAATCACAGGGAACCTTTTCATCATCATTGCAGTTGCCCTTGACCACCACCTACATACTCCTATGTACTTCTTCCTGATGAACTTGGCTGTGCTAGACATTGGCTCACTTTCTGTCATGGTACCCAAATCCATGGCTATGTCCCTCATGAATGACAGCTCGATTTCCTATTCTGGATGTGTTGCTCAAGTTTTCTTCTATGTATTCTTTGCGACCTCAGATTTTGTCCTCCTAACAATAATGGCACAAGATCGTAATGTTGCTATCTGCAACCCACTCAAATATGAGAGAATCATGCACAAAGGAGCTTGCATTAAGATGGTAGCCACTGGGGAGATGGTCAGTCTTCTTTATGCCATCTTACACACTTGTGGCACCTTTGTAATCACTTTCTGTTCTAATATTGTCCATCAGTTCTTCTGTGAAGTCCCACAGTTACTAAAGCTCTCCTGCTCTGACATTTACTTAGTTGAAGTTGGGTTCCTTGTCCTAGGCTTCGTTCTGGCACTAGGATGCTTTATGTTCATCATTGTAACATACATGCGGATCTTTTCTGCAGTGTTCAGGATCTCCTCTGAACATGGTAAAAACAGAGCCTTCTCCACTTGTCTTCCCCACCTTATTGTTGCCTCTGTTTTTATATCCAGTGGACTTTTCACCTATGCAAAGTCTCCCACTGAAAAGTCTTCAGATCATGATATAGCTTTTGCTGTGATATATGCACTAATTCCTCCCTTGTTGAATCCATTCATCTACAGCATAAGAAACAAAGAGATCAAGGCTGCTTTACTGAAAATATTAACATTTAGAGGTGGGCTTTAAAATAGTTGTATAGGAATGCAAGTATACATTCTTTTCCCTATTAATATTTGCCCTTGCAATTTTAAAATTTGTGCATAACACTTTTCTACTCAGCATTGTAAGTGTGCAGAAATGTATACATTTATTATGCTATTAAATGACCCAGTAATGCAAGTTGTGAACAATACATAAAAATTTACAAGAATGAAATAATGAATAAGCCATTAAATAATGCCATAACATGTTTAACCTTTCCAATCTACTTGTGTGTAGAACAACTGATTTGTGTAGAACAATAATTTTCTCTCAGATCAGGGGACATTTTCCAACAGTTTCTTGGAATTAGTATTCATGATTAGCAGTTGCTATAGAACTAATTATAATTATGTTTGATCATATAGTATATTATAAATATTATTAGATAATCCCCATTAAAATACATTGGGAACAGTTTGTTTCTCTCACAATGTTGCATATCAAGCTTCCTTCTGGGGTCTTGTGTTTGTGTGTGGAGGGGTGTTCACCAGAGAAACAATACTGCAGAAAATCACTCAAAATTGCTCTCTGTTGGAAGGGCAGGGCAGGGCATAAGAAATTTTGTCTCCACTTTAAGACTTATTCATCAAAAACCTACTCCTCCCCAGTGTCACCAAGTTTTATTTTTTGAAAGGTGAATGTGAAGATACAACATTGCTAATTCAAACCTGTATAATACTGCTCCATCACTGTAAATCTGCCTTTTACAGTTTTGAAGATGCCATCTGCTTGGGGAAGGGCCTTTTTGGTAGTGGCACCTCATTTATGGAATTCATATGCAACTCTACAAACCCTCTTGGGCTTCCTGTTCCTCCTATTTGAGGTTACCACCTGTTCATCAACTCTTTCCAAGCATGGTAAGAGCCAGGAGCAGCAGCTTCCACTTGCCTGGATCTCCCTTTAGCATTCTGTCCATGTAAGCAATCACCAAAAGGGACAATGTGCAATGAAAAAAGAGGTCAGCAGAGGACAACTGAGCATCAAAGCTGCACATTCTAGTTAATATGAGTAGATGGAAATGAAGAAATAAATATTAGGTTGTTAACATGAGAAGGCAAGAGAATGGCCTATTTTTTTTTTTTTAAAATCAATTTACATTAATTTGTGCCTTACTCCCGAGATAGCAGAAATCAGAATGTCATCCTATTGAAATTATTGTTTTATTCCTTCAGTAAATGCATTCTTATGAGGCTGCTGCACAATATGTTTTCTGCAGTTTTGCATCTTTCCTTCTCCAAGATTTTTTTTAAAAAATGCCCTTGCATCTTTCCACATAGAATGTGCTGCATTCAGCAGCTTTGCTTTGTGAGAGGATTCAATTTCCTAAAGGCAGAATTCAAGCTTAGATTTATCAAGGTATATTAAAATTAAAAATAACACACCTCACACCATACATGGAAGAGCATAAGACTTCCTTCAATGAGTCTTTAGGGTTTCTAGGAAATTGGAGAGGCACTGGGGACTGTTTGGTGCCTCTCTTAATTCTTTTTCTTAACATTTATATGTACTCTTGAGAGGAAATCCCCAAGTAAAGGGACAAGCTTCAAGTAGTTCTTCTTGTACTATTTCATTTGTAGTTAAGATAGAAATTAGCTGCACACAGAAGCAAGTCTCAAAGAAAAAGAATTCATGGATGGATGCACAGAAGCTACAATTATGATCTGAAGCCATCAAAACAGCTGTTTTATCTAACATAGGAGGATACTTATGGGAAAGGTAAGATTTTGAAAACTTATTGATTCCTGGAGGAGATTCACAATTTACCTTCCCTGTCTATGCACTCCATTCCATGTTCAGATATCGTTCTCAGTGGATTGTCCCTTGTCAGCTGCTCAACTGAGGACTTCCATCTCTAAGATAGGACACATGGTCTCACCACTTCACAAGGGGACCACACAATTTCACTGGGTTTTTGGGTATTACAACGCAGTGTTTTGGAACAGCAAATTTACAGTAAAGGGTTACCTTGTTACAACTAACTTAGGTGATGTTGATTTCTACATATATACTCTAACTATGCCTTAATTTAGCAAGAGACTGGCTGGGTTCACAGGTCATGATGAGGAACACTGTGTGGTCTCCATGCTTTGCCCCCCCCACCCCCTTTTTTGTGCCTGACAATTGATCAAGTGGTTTCTATGCTAGGGTGGTTTTCAAGCTCCTGCTCAATCCTCCCACTGATGGAGCATGTCCCATCAACCACCATGCCTGGAATTCAATCCCACTCTGCTTCAGTCCTACCTACATCACCTTCCTCTCCCTCTTTGGTCACTGGCTACATAAGTGGATCCACACACAGGAATCCCTTTTGTGCTGCAATCCTTCTCTGCCTCAACACATTTTCACCCACATTGTCACCTCTCCCCCCAGCTTTTCCTCTGGGGTTTTTGAAGGGCTCATTTTGTACAAGAACCCCAAATGCATCAAGACTCTGCTTCCCCCATGCACTCATTCATACAGAGCACCTGTGCAGGGAAGTTGTGCCCTCCCCCTCCATGCCTGCAGTTAGCACTGCCTTCTTCCTCTCACCATCACCTTTCAAAGCATCTCCCCCTCAACTTCACCAAGTGGTTTCTGTGCTAATGTGATTTCCACTCTCCTTTTAGTCTTCCTACTGCCAGCACATATTCCATGAGCCACCATGCCTGAAATTCAAACCCCCACAATGCTTCCAGTCACCACTCTCTTCTTCCCTGCAGCAGCACCTGCAAAGCATCTCTCCCTGCCCTGCTTCACCATCACTTCAACTCTGTCCCCATTGCTGAGCCCTCTCTCCTGCTTTCTTTACCTACCACCATCCTGCACCTCTCTGCCCCTCCCTCATATTACTTCCCTGCTCTGAAATGTTTCGAGAGGTCCCCATACCACACATCCTGCCCTGTGAACTCAGCAGCTCAATTGGAAGCTCACCTATCCCATCCTTCTCTCTTTGTTCCATTTCTGGTGCCACCAAGGCCATGGCTGCCTATCCTCCCTCCCTTATGCCTGCTTCTCTCCTGGATATGGGAATCTTCCCCATCCTCCATGGTAGGACCTGCTTTCAACTTCTTCTCTAGTCCCTGCAGTTCACCACCTTCTCCTTCACCTACCAGTCCACATTTCTGCTTCTGATTCTGCAGTAGGAATGCTGGTGTGGAGGAAACTAAAGTGGCTGGCTGCTGCAGGAAAAAAGAGGTCTTATGGTAGGTTTATTACATTCGCAAAACATGTAAAGTAAACTTTAAGAAAGAAAAGGGAGGGAGGGGGAAGGAGGGAGGAATTGTCTAGCAAAGGAACCATCAAATTAGGGGAAAATCTGTATGCCTGGCTAAACAGAGGAAGGCAGTCATGCTCATTTGCAAAAGACCTCTAAGAAGTGAATGTTGGAAGTGCAACAACAAAGCAAGACTGCTTTCTTCTTATTATTGTTATTTTTAGTGTTACTACTACTGCTACAATATATTTATATCCCACCTTTTTTCTCTTCCAAAGAGCCCCTGGCCTCTTACATAGTCCTCCCCCACGCCATTTTTATCCTCACAACAACAAGAACAACAGAAAGAAAGAAGGAAAAAGAAAACCTGGGATGTATGTTAGGTGAATAGGCCATTATCAGGCCAATATTACCCTGTGAGTTTCATGGCCAAGTGAGGACTAGAATCCTGCTTCCAGGTCCCAATTCCAATCATAATCGCCATTCTACAATGGCTCTGTTAACCACAGTTCCACCTCCTCTTTCACGTGCTTACATGGTGAATGACATTGAGCCTCTGAAGAGGAGAAAACTAAACATAAAATGTGTACCCACAGTGGAGTTATCAAGTAAAGAGGTGGTAAATACAATTGGTCATCTTTATTGGTCATAATATGGTTATGTTAGTGCGTATTAAAATCATTAATCAATGTTGTGGATTAACATTTCTTGCCTTATTCAAATAGGAAGAATGGAAGCAACAAGGACAACAAAGACCAATCTTACTTCCATGTTTGCGTTTCTGCTGCTGGAATTTTCAGACATCCGAGAACTACAGATCTTGCACTTCTTCGCATTCCTTGCATTGTACCTGATAGCACTAATGGGGAATCTTCTCATCATCATTGCAGTTGCCCTTGATCACCATCTACACACCCCTATGTACTTCTTCCTGATGAACTTGGCTGTGCTAGACATTGGTTCACTTTCTGTCATGGTACCCAAAGCCATGGCTATGTCCCTCATGAATGACAGGTCAATTTCTTATTGTGGATGCATTGCTCAGGTTTTCTTTTATATATTCTTTGCAATGTCAAATTTTGCTCTTTTAACCATAATGGCACATGACCGCAATGTTGCTATCTTCAACCCACTCGAATATGAGAGAATTATGCACAAAGGAGCCTGCCTTCAGATGGTAGCCATTGGAGAGATGATCAGTTTTCTTTATGCCATCTTACATGCTTATAGCACTTTTGCAATATCCTTCTGTTCGCATTCTGTCCATCAGTTCTTCTGTGAAATTCCACAGTTACTAAAACTCTCTTGCTCTGATAGTTACTTAGGTGAAGTTGGGCTTCTTGTCCTAGGCTTTAGTTTAGCACTAGGATGCTTCATCTTCATCATCGTAACATACATGCAGATCTTTGCTACAGTGCTCAGAATCCCCTCTGTTCAGAGTCAGAAAAAGGCCCTCTCTACTTGTGTACCTCACCTCATTGTTGTCTCTGTTTTTATAGTTAGTGGGCTATTTGCTTATGTGAGGCCTTCACTTGATGCTTCTTCTGGTCTGGATATAGGATTTGCTGTGATATATACCATAGTTCCTCCCATGTTGAATCCATTCATCTACAGCATGAGAAACAAAGACATCAAGGCTGCTTTATGGAAAATATTAACCTATGGAGCTTTACTCAAAAACCATGTTTAGAGGTTTTCTATAGAATACAATGTAATACATAATCTTTAGAAAGTGCACATTTGTGTATGCACTCTTTAAACTTGTGCATAAATGCCTCAGTTCAGCATTATAACTGTGCATTTTTTATACATTTGTTATACTGGTAGAAGAAATTCTTGATCAGTTTCTTGGAAGTAGCACTGACTGCTAAATGTTCCTGTAGCATAACTTTTATCCTGTTTTCCTGGTTTTATTATTGTTGCTGTTTTGGACAGTTAGATATGGCACTGGCAGCCTGGGTAGCATTTATTTACTTAAAAGTTTTCCATACCATCTATATTTTCCTAGAAAATCTCTAGACGATTTACAATAATAAAAATATACAAGCAATTTACAGTAGCTGATTAAATAGGATCACATCAGATATATATTAAAATCAACAGTGAAAATACTGGTTAAATGAAAATACTTTGTTTAGCACTGGAAAGAATAAAGAATTGTCACCACCAAACTGCTTTGGAGAGCATATTCCACAAATTGAATGCCCTCATGGTACCACATATTCAGCATGTAAATGTATAAATATATATGTGTATGGCTATGTGGAGGGGAGAGTATTCATCAGGAAAATAATGATGCAGAAGACTGGCAAATAGTTTTTTCTTAGCAGGGTGGGATGGGGAAGCAATTTCTAATTGTTACATTGTGGTATTATAAGACTGTGTTGCTATACACATAGGCCTGGAAGTGAGCTACACTGAACTCCACTGGCATGCACTTCTGTATAAATATGCATAGTGTTGTGCTATTAATATATTTCATTTGAGTTGTGAGCATGTAAAGGATATAAGTGTATGGCTGGCTCCAATGAGAACCATGGATGTCTCATAAATCAAAATAAGCAGGTTTTGTGCTTGTTTTTAGTCAAAACTGTAATTGTTGTTGGTTTTAATCTCTTGTAAACTGTTCAGAGCCTTTGGGAATGGATTGGTACAGGAAAATCAAAATAAGTAAAATAAATCAGATGTATTTGTGTGTGTGCAGTTAGAGTTATAGGAGTCAGAGTTAGTCTTCAGGATTTAATTCTATCCCCAGAGATTTTGTAAGACAAATTTATCAGTGCCCTAGGGACTAGGCGTATCTTTTCTCTAGTGAATATGTGTATGAGTATATGAACATGCTAAAGAAACATTCAATGCACACATGGTCAATTCACACATTAAGGAGTCCAATTTATTAATAGAATGTGAATCAATTCTATTTTTTTCCAGTGTATCTTGCTCTTTTAAGTTAATTGTATTGTATTTATATATTGCCTTTCCTCAGTGTCTTCCCTTTCTATTTTCATAACAAGCTTGTGGCTGAAAGGTAATGGCTAGGCTTGTGCTTGTTCAGCTCACGGAAAAAACATCCTTTGACCAGGCCACTTCCCTCCTGTCCTGGTTTGCTTTCATTTCTGAGACAGAATCTTGTTTTGCACAGGATGCTAAGCTATGGTAGTTTGTCATCATGGGTGCTTGCTGGCGCTTTAGTATGATACCCAAATCCAGAGTAGGTTTTCCCCAGGATTTGGAAGTCTTTGGCTGTCCAGTATGAAAAAGAACATCTGGCCACACATTTTTAGCTTCAATGTGTTAACTTTTGCCACCTAGAGAGCCTTTTAGAGTATTTGGTGGCATCTAATTAAAATAAATAAATAAATGTTTTGGACATTGGAACAGCAGACCCAGGAGGAAACAAGACAGTGGTGTCAGTGGTAATGAGGTGGGACCCCCCAGGGAAGGAGGCACATTCCCAAGTCCCACTGCCCAAAACATCCAGATCTCATGTTGGACTTAAGGAGAAATCTGACAGAATGCAGTGATTCAGCTCTCTTAGGCATGATGATTTTCATGTGTTGCCCAATGCTGCCTGCATGTGCTAATTATCTCTTTATGGCTGCTAGGAAAAATAATATTGGGAAATGCGTGGAGCCTTCCTTCCTCTGCCTCTGCCTCTGCCTCTGCCTCTGCCTCTGCCTCTGCCTCTTCCTCCCCTCCCCTCCCCTCCCCCCTCCTCTTTTTCTTCTTCCAATTTGTAATGGACTCTTTGGAGGCAATCCCAAAATAGAGACACTCTCCAATTATTTCATGCATAAAATATTTCATTTCCATTTAAAAAAGTAATTAGTTGCACAGATAAAAGCAAGTGTCAAAAGAAGTAGGATTTGTAGATGGATGCACAGATGCTTCAATAATGATCTGAGTTCACAGAATCAGTTATTTTATCTAACCTGGGAGGACCATTATGGGAAAGGTAAGAATGTGAAAACTTGAAGAGTTTGTGAAATACCTGGAAGAGAATGTGAAATGCCTGGAAGAATTTTGCAGCCTGCTTTTGCGTCTACGCATTCCACTATAACTCCAGACCACCCTCCTCCACAGGATGGATCTTTCCCCCCATAAATGATTGAACAAAGGGCACTGGAGACTGGATCAAATTCTTTCCTATTATTTCTTTATCCCCCACCCCCATCCAGTTCACAGGAGTGAACTGCTAGAAAATTTGCTCCATTTCCACCTTGCTTTTGTGGTCTGCCTTGGAATTTGCACCTCTTTAGCTGCTCAGTCCCTGTTCTGCCTTGAAATCTGCCTATGGTTAATGCTCCTCCTCACCGCTCTGCAACCCTCATGCACATCTATCAGCTAGCAATGGAGACCATTGATGGAAGGAAGCAACGAGCACAAAGCAGAATGGCTGGTTGGCTACAGGAGAGAAGGAGCTTCAGGATCAGGTGAAATAGGCATTTCTTTCTTTTTTAGAACAGCATCTTCTTCATCATCATCATCATCATCATCATCATCATCATCATCATCATGTTCTTTAATCAAGACAAATAGTGAAATGGAGGACGATATTGAAGACCTTGACAAAAGGAGGATATCAGTATGCTTGGGTAAATTAAGACCCAAAGACTAGAAACAGACTGGGGTTAAGACACAAAGCTTGAAAGTAGACATGGGCACTCTCCAGGAAAGGTAAAGAAATCTGGATTTTAACTAATTCCTTTCTAGGCTTCTCTTGGTGTTCCTGCATTGGGGAACTTGTCATGAACCATACACCCATCCCTGCAAGAACTGAAGGTGGACTAATTGCTAAGCATGACACACAGCTTTATTTTTCCTTTCCTTTTCCTTTCCAGCAGCTAAGGTTCTGCATGTGTGAAGCCTGTGCCTGAATGCAACAATGGACGCAATGAGGGCTAAAAAACTGAAGGTCAATCTAGGGAATCTGAGATGTCTTTAGTGGGTAATTCTTCCGAAGGGGTGGAGAGTTTCCAACCTATTTGGATGAGGTTGTGGCTCATGCTTCTCTTGATGAAGCCAGTTCAATTTGGGGAACCTTGAGCCATCTGTGTCATTTGAGGCTTAGGTGGCTTCAGTGACATGCAGTGCCTTCTACCAACTTCAGCTGGTGGCCCAACTATGACCCTATCTGGACAGAGATAGCCTAGATTCAGAAATCTATGCTCTGGTAATTCTAAGCTATAATTGAGTTTGCTTGAAAGACTTTTCTCAGTGGTGCCCCTCTCCCAATTATGGATAAAGCTCCCAACTAAGGAACATCTGGCACAAACTCTACTAAATTTTTGGCACTGGTCTAAGTCCACCCTCTGAGTCAACACATTTACCACTCCAAATAACATACCTGTGTGTGAGGGGTGGGGGTGAGTATCAGATGCAGTAACAGGTCTAGTTATATTAACCTGCAATTAATATTCAATTCAGTATATTTATTTATTGGTAATGATGCAGTTCAGTACTTTAATGCTTGTATTTTTAGGAGTTCCTATAAAACCATCCAGAGAGCTTTAGGTATTAGCAATAGATGATGATGATGATGATGATGATGATGATGATGATGATGGTGATGGTGATGGTGATGGTGATGATGGTGATAGAAAGATTGCCAATCCTCAACACTTTATCAATGCCCCTAAAAAAGATTATATGTATTTTAATCATAACCTCTGAAATAACTTGTTCTTTTCCTTTTTTAAAAAATTAAATGGACAGAGTCATAGTGATAGGTGTTCAGAATCTTGCATCCGTTAGGAAATCTACTGCAGTTGCTGTTGTGGTTAATGTGTAAATTGTCGAACATGAGCAGAATACAAATATATTTGCTTCCAGGAATGTGTAAAAAATAAATGATATAAACAGAGGGAAATGTGTGGGCATTTACACATGCACATACATACATACTCCTCCTTGACAGTGTGTGACACACTTGTGCTTGTGTGCATGTGTACATGGCAGGCTTAACCATTGGACTTGGGGACTTGGGGACCATTGGAATTCACATCCAATCACCATCGGGAGCTGTATTATTTCATTGGAGAAGGAAACATGAAATCTTCATAACTCCAATGGTGCCCCTTTCCATCCATTATTCTAGGATGACTCCAATATTGAACAAAATTGTTTGTCTAAAACTGATATAAAAATCATTTTAGTAAATTAGATTGGTCCATTCAAGGGAACTTCTATGCATCAACCAGTCAACATTAGTACATTAAGAGATTTTACATTCTTCCAAAAACAGGTTGTGTGGAATGAACAAAGCAAGATAAGCCACAATACTTCCATGTTCATGTTTCTGTTGCAGGATTTCTCAGACATCCAAGAACTACACATCTTATACTTCTCTGCATGCCTCGCGTTGTATCTTTTTGCCCTAACAGGAAATCTTCTCATCATCACTGCAGTTGCCCTTAATCATCAGTAGCACACCCCTGTGTTTCTCTTCCTAATGAATTTGGCCATGCTGGACATTGGGATTGTTTCAGTCATACTGGCCAAGGTGAAATTTGATGACTTCGTAAAATTACCCTTCTCAATAAAATCTCATATCTCATTCTCTATTCTATCCCCATACTCTCCCCTGGTGGTGTTGCATTTCCTTTCACCAGCAACAGCCATATCCTGGCATTTTATAGGCCATTTGCCAACAGAACATCAATATAATTATTTTATTTTAATTCTTCCATGAAAAAACTAGCTTTTCATTAAAAAATGGGATTATTTCTTGTGTTTTGAGAAATATATGGCATAAACCATCCCGAGATGCTTGTAGTGGATGGCATATAAAAGCTATAAACAAACAAACAAAATTTGCTAACTATCTGTTTGGCTTTGTGAGAGAGAATAAGAGGGGTGGGAGGGAGGAGTTTGAAAAATATTTTCAGATCAATTGTTTTGGACTCTTTGGGAAACATTCCCAAGAAGCCAAAACAGGCTTAAAGTGCTCTCCTTTCCAAGCATGCCGTGACTTTCAGTGGATGCAAAACTGGCTCCCCACCATCTTTGCATAGAGATTGGCTTTAGTACTAGGCTACACATAACATGGCGATTGCCACCAGAAGACTGAAAGTTTTAGATGAGAGGATGCAGGGACTTTCACACCATTGGCACATGAAATTTTATGAGAAGCTGAAAAGAAAAGTGAATCTTACAATGGAAGTGTTTATTTCCAAATATTTAAACTGTTTGATCAAGTTTTATCATTTACTGTGATTATGAAATATTCCAAAGTATTTTATCAATGTTTCCTTCCCATCTACTATCTGAACATCTGTCTACCACTATATTAATCTTGATGTCTAATATGGCTCCTTTTGAAAGTACAATATACTTTCTCAGTCCTCACTGAACTTAAAGAATAGAATAAGCAACTGTTCCAGTTCGATTTTGTTACCCACTTGGTATGGTATTTTCAAAGTGCTACAAAAGGCATCATTACACTGTTTGTCTTGAAATGGCTACATGGTGTGATATGCTACAAAGAACATCAATACTCATGTGGTACTATATTAACTAATGCAGATATCCTTATAGCCAGCTAATATTGGTTCATCTTTGTTGCAGGGATTTGATGATGGAAGATGTTGCCCCCTCTCCTTAGGCACATAAACAAAAATGTGATCTTGGGTAAGTTCTCTTTTCTAAGATAATACTCATTTATGTAGGGATCTATGCATTAGCACTGTGTTAAGCAACATCTACATCTAGTGTAACATTTGTACAAGCTCTGTGTTGCATTCTGTGTGAACACATCCACACAAGATCAGTATTGCCCACTGAACTATCAGAGACTTACACCCATTTCTTGGACTAAACTTTTTGCTGCACCAATTTAGATTTTTTTTTCCTTCATAAATGCAAGTCTGTTGTATTTAGCATCCCACAGTAATTTACTATTGGAATTGGAGAGGAAGCCAAAGTGAAATTAGTTGGCAGTGCATATGCATCACCTGTAGGAGATCCCATTTCAGTGACCTCATTAAAAAAATATAAAATAATATAGCTGGTGATGTGAATGAACTTTGGCAAAGATGATGAAGAGCTGCTAATACTTGGTGAAACTGCTACTAGGCCAGATGTACACTTTTTTTTTTTTTTTTCACCTGGTGGAAGGCAGCATTTCTGTGCTCCTGTGAACTACCTTTACATTGAAAAGTATTGTGTCTGATCTTATATGGAAGCTATGCACTAATCTATGAATGCTGACATGCAAATAGTATATGAATGCTGGAGTGCAAGGTTTGGCCATGCAAATAAACTTGCCCATTTTTTTTTTTTTGAATAAGTTTTATTCTTAATATACTGTACCTAACCAAAAAAACAAAAACCAAAAAAAAAAAAAAAAAACCCTAAAAAGCATCAGTCATCAAAAGCATCAGACCTATTGGGTCAGCCCCCCACCTTTTTTCTTTTTATGTTAAAGTATAAACATGTTTAAGTCTATGCATAGTCTGGTTTCTCTAGCCAATAATAAAAAGAATCCCAGGTTTGATAGAAGTCTGTATCTTCTTTTTCCCTCAGAGACAAAGTCAGTCTATCTGAACTTGCCCATTTTTGATGGGACTGAGAGTTTCTTGCCTATTAAAGCTTCCAAGAGATTCTCTAAGGTGAATCTATGTGCCATCACTCTACTATTCATCATCATCATTTTCCCATTAAAAATAACACTATATTGTGTAGCTTTGTGGAATAAAATGCCATCAATCAACTCTTTGAAATTTTATTGTAGTCTTTTAGAGATTTTGAACCTGGTACATTTACATAAAAGCTACTGATATTTTGTAAAAAAGGGGCTTCCATGTTTTCCCCTTTTCCTCAGACAAGAAAAAATCTTATTTTCAATATTTATACAAGGGCGTGAGTGCATAACTCTGCTTAAATTCTCCCTGTATGAAATGAAAAAACTCTCTATAAAGGCATCACAGTCTTTCCTGAAGTCTCAGGGCAGAGCATATAGATCCAAATCTTCCCAAAATCCATAAGGAACTTGAGAAGACACAGAATTTAGTCTAGAGATGGAAAATGAGTTGCCTGTTTTGGGATACTGAGTTCACCTGGTTTCAAATAAAACAAAATAGATCTCAAACCCTTCTGAAACTGGAGATATAAGAAAACATTTCAAGCACTGTTTTGTTCACTTGTTTTGTGAGCAATGAGCTAGCCCCTCCTTTCAGTGTATTTAGTTACACTGGCTCACAGTTAGTTACCTGGCCCATATATCACAGTGCTCAAGATTTAAATAACTCATGGATTATTATCCATGAGCAGGAGAATGGAGGGAGGCATGGTGCTTGTCATGCATCCTCCATGTCTGCTTTTAATCAACAACCTCCAAGCAGCTGCTTGCTGCTTCCTGAGCATGAGATGCACACCCAGAGCACTGAGTTGCTTAGTGGCTAACTGACCCAGATGTTAACCTTCAAAAGGTTTGATGGAGTGCATACAGATCCCAAATCTTCCAAAAATCCAATGTTAACATAACCAATCACAGAATTTAGTCCAGGGCTGGGCATGAGTGGCCAGAATTTAATTATCTTCCCAAAGTCTTTGTAAGACAAAGTTCCAGGTAGGGTACCAGATGCAGTAAAACTGTTCTGTTAGTTTAAATGTTCTTGTGTTCTTTATCATGCAGGTAGTATGGAAGAAACAAAAACAAGATGAACAATGATACTTCCATGTTCATGTTTCTGCTTCTGGAATTCTCAGATGTCCAAGAACTACAAACCTTGTACTTTTTCCTATTCCTTGCATTTTATTTAATGACAATTACAGGGAATCTTCTCATTATCATTACAATTGCCCTTGATCATCACCTACACACTCCCATGTACTTTTTCCTATTGATGTTGGCCCTGCTTGACGTTGGAACCATTTCAGTCATAGTACCCAAAGCCATGGCTATGATCCTCATGAACGGCAGATCAATTTCCTATTCTGGATGTGTAGCTCAAGTTTTCTTGTACACATTCTTTGCAACTTCAAACCTGATGCTCTTAACTATAATGGCCCATGATCGCCATGTTGCTATCTGCAAACCACTCCTATATGGAAGAATTATGCACAAAGAAGCCTGTCTTCAGATGGTTGCCACTGCATGTCTTATTAGTTTTCTCTGTGCCACCTTACACACTGGCGGCACCTTTGCCATGACCTTCTGCTCCAACATCATCCATCAGTTCTTCTGTGAAATCCCACGGTTAATTACACTCTCCTGCTCTGATATCTACCTAGTTGAAGTTGGGTTCCTTGTCCTAGGTTCTACTGTAGCACTAGGATGTTTTACCTTCATTGTTATAACATACATGCAGATCTTTGCTGCAGTGCTCAGAATCCGTTCTGTACATAGTCAGAAGAAAGCCCTCTCCACTTGTCTGCCCCACCTCACTGTTGTCTCTTTGCTCATACTGACAGCAGTCTTTGCCTATGTGAGGCCTCCCACTGGAACCTCTTCCGATCTGGATATAACTTTTGCTATAATATATGCCATAACACCTCCTTTATTGAATCCTTTTATCTATAGCCTGAGAAACAAAGAGATCAAATCTGCTTTATGGAAAATGTTGTGTTTGGGGATTTCACTTTCAAACCATGTTTAGAGCTGTTCTTCAAGAATACAAATGTATTATATTTTGCCTGCAAATGTTTGTCCCTGAAATTTTAAAACTTGTTCATGAAACTTGGCAGACTAGTTCTTTATATGCAGAAATGTATAAATTTGTTATGTTTTTAAACCACCTACTAACCCAAACTGTATATAATACATTAAAGCATAAACTACAAAACTAAAATTATTAATCAAAACATCAATCAATAACATGGCATGTTCACTCTCTTCAAGCTATTTCTATGTGGAAAAAAATGGGGGTTGGAGTGGGATTTAAAGATTTTTCTCTAGGATGAATTTTTTCAACACTTCATTCAAATTAGAACTCATGATGTACAATCACTGGAGCATGATTGCTTTGTTTGTTTTTTATGGTGGCAGTTAAGTGGAATCAACTGCAACTGAACTGGAAGTCTGGACAGCAGCTTGATTCTCCCAGAGTAGCCCATATCATGTTGTCATCATGTTGATGTTGCCAATTGCAGCACCCCTAAACACCCCAATAGTAGTTGGCCAGAGGAAGTCTCCAAAAATAGTTGGCCAGGGGAAGGCCACATAGGAAAAAGCCACAACCATATTGAATTTCCTGTCCTAGAAGGGAGCAGGGATGAGAACAAAATGAACTTCATGTAACCCACAGCTAACCAGCTACCATGACCTCGAATACAGCAATCAAAGGGACAGTGGAAACTGGTTATAGCTGCCATGAAAGTTGCAAATATGCAGGGAGTAAGAACATGGCATGCCTGTGTGAATCTTGAGCAGATAAAAAATAGACATAGGTAATGTCCAGTTCTAGATAGAAGAAAGGACTTTTTGACGCTAACAACAATGGGGGTGTGCATACACTGATGTACTGATGTGTATTAGGTGATGTAATCACTTATGTAGGGTATAAAATGCATGTACCAGAGTGCAACTTTCGAGACACTGCTTTGGGCTGCATACTCCCTTTCATCTCTCTTTATTCTATAGTGCACTAGAATAAAGCTGGTTTGGCTCTAAGTCTCATCGCATGCTCCCTTTGACTTGGGATCTGGGGTCTACCCAGGCTCACCCTAAGCTGTTGACTGGCTGAATAACACTGGGAAATTCTTTTTCTGTATGTGTTGGGAGGATGTTCTCCACATATGATCCACTTTTTAATATTTGTTTTTGTTTTTGTTTTACCCAAAAGGAAGAAAAGAAAGACTTTCTGCATGTTCTGAGCAGCAAAGCAGTTTGAAAGGTATGATTCAAGCAGTAAGAACATAGGAAAAAAGGGTAAGTTATTTTTTTGCAAGAAGCTTTTCATTCAGTTTGAAGCAATCTACAAATGTTCTGCTGTTTTAAATGATATTTTGGGGGCATGGGGAATTACAGAACTGTAAGGGACATGTAGTATGACCCTATGTATCTTTCAACATTTTGCAGCTAAGACAAAGAGCCACCACATCCAAGTGGCACAGTCCCAAAATACAAGTTCCTAAACCATTTGCTTGTCAGGCTGACTGAGGAGGCAGCCATTTGCTCAAACCACACCACAGCAGCTCTCCAGACCCTCTTGGCTTCACCTCTCCTCTTTGATGTCACTGCCAGTTGACCAGCCCTTAAGCATGTGTCCCATGATAAAACAAAAGACATGAGAAAGTGGTTTCTACTTTTCGGCATGATGGTCACTTAACTTGTCATCCAAAGAGACAACGACTCAGTCCATATCATGGCAAAACAACCCTGTGCTGCTTTTCACTGACTTTTCGTGACTTTTCATTGTTGCTTTAGCCTACCAATCAGGTGGCCACATGGTTCCTATGGCAACATGATCTCACAATTCCTGCTCTGTCTTCTCACCACACATACTGGCAGGCCTCTTGAGCAAAGTCTCCTTCCTTATTCAATTGCTTCCTGTGGACCTTACAAACCTCATCCTGATTGTTCCACTGGTGTTTTGGGGCAGGTTCAACCACTCTATCCTCTTGAGTATACTTGCATCTTTGCAACACCCCTTAGACACCCCAGCACCCAAAGGACCCAAGAGGAGACAGTAAATACATGGGCAGTGGTGTCAATGGCCATGACATCTGTCATCACCCATAGAGGAGCCATGCTGATAGCGCTGTTCCCAAGGCTGCCCCCAACATTAAAAAATTTCTGGATCTGACAATGGAATTTATGAAGAAGAAAATATGACAGAATAAATCAACCAAGTTCTCCTAGGTATGTATTTCCATGTACTCAAATGCTGCATACTGTGCTAATTATCTCTTTGATGTTTGATCCCTCACATCAGCTTTCTAAGAAACCCATTTGTAATGGACTCTTGGGAGGCAATCTCCAAGCAGAGGAACAATGTTCAAGTAGTTCTTGCATCCATCTTCAGTTCCAGTTGAAAATGAAATTAGCTGCTCACACAAAATCGAACTTTAAAAGAAGTAGAATTCATGGATACATGCAAACAAAAATTTTTTGACCAAATGAGGGACGCTATTAATAGGAAAGGTAAGAATTTGAAAAGTTGATTTAAGTATGGCGTTGGGACGAGAGAGATGTGATTAACAAACCTCCGTTATCACGCTGGTAACTATGAGGTGGTGGGCCGTGGGGGCTCAATCTAAGCCCTGTAGGGGTGAAGATAGATTGCTTGGCAAAACTCCCAGATGCTGTGGGATGGCAATTCTGCACTTACTGGGAGAAAATCAAGCTTTTCTCAGCTGGATGGTACAGGAGAGATGTTAGGTCTCTGCAAGTCCTTGGCATACTTCTTTTTTGTTTAGTCTACTTTAGCTATTAGCATCTGATTTACTGGGAATCATTTTTATTTCTTTTTTCTGCAATGATATCCATGGAAAAAGCTGCATTTCTTGCTAATTGACATAAAGAAAAAAAAAAAAAGAAAGAAAGCCCTTTCCCCCATGGAGTTGAAAGGTGGCAAATTTCATGAGAAGAGAGAGATAGAGCTCTTAGTAAGTAAGGAAACGATCTTTTTTTCTTCTTTTTAATCTCTCCAAGGGCAAAGAATTAAAATAACAAACTACTGATTAATTGAATTAGAGAAGTATCTTTCTTGTGTGTTGGACCTTTGCCAAGAAATAACGGCCATATTTGCTCTTTTGTTCCTGGGACTCTTGGACCCCTGCCAATTTATGGAAGAAATTGAAGAAATATGGGAAACATTTTCAGCAATACAGACCTCTTTAATAGCCTTGCAACTTTCCCAACAGGCAATAATAATGCAGCAGAAGAATGTTTTAATTAAGCAACTTGACTGTTTCTTGATTGAACAAAAAGCTGGCTTTGATAAGCTAGATTTTTCCATTAATCAAGCTTTGCAGAATATGCAAAATATCCAGCAAGTAGAAGAAAAGTTTGAAACTGGGAAGATAACAAGTAAATTATTATGGGATGGGCTTCTAAATAGACAACAAGCAGATGGATATTTGGAAACATCAGGAATAAATAAGCCTCTATGTGATTTGCTTGTTATGCTGGAAAAACAGAAGATAGCTCGGCTACAGTCCAAGACACATGATCTACTGCAGACACTAGGACATTCTAATATACACAAAGAAGCAACGGGTGGACACGATTTATTACATGACTTAGCACAGGCATTTTTTTTGTACGAGCAGAAAAGTTGGCACAATCTGTGGAGCTAATTAGCATGAGGTTATTGGATTTGCTTGCTATGTTGGAAAAGGAGGAAACAGTTCACGATTTAAGAGAGGCTTTGTTCATGTGGCTACATTTGAAAATTCTATTATAGATATTACGATGTTATAATGTAAAGAAAACAGAAAGGTTTGGTAGAGGTGTAAAAAAAATCAAAGGGAAGATAACTTGTTATTTCAGAAAGGGGTGATGCATAGAGGTTGGTATGCTCATATGTAACGTAGAAAAGCTAAGCTACTGTTCTTGGTGAAGCTTTAGTAATTCACTTTAAAGAAATTTCGGCAAAAAGATATTATAGGTACTAATTATCACCAAATAGATTAATCAATGGTGCTTTTAAAGATGTTAAGTGGATGTTTCTGATTTTATCTGTATTTGAAAATAAGAGAATTCATTATAGGTATTAATAATCACCAAATAGAGTTGTTAAGCCATTTTTAGAGATGATAAATGGATGCTTTTGATGTTATTTATAACTGTAGAGATTTTTCTCTTTCTTTCTTTTTGTTCTTCTTTTCATCTTAAAAAGGGATGATTTAAATAGACTGGTATGTTCGCATGAGATACAGAAAGGCTAATCTAATATGGTTGGTGAAAACTTAAAAATCTAGATTAATGAAACATTGTTAAAGGGATATCCCTGACTATATCTGTAATTGAAAATAGGAGAACTTACTATTTAAAAAAAATATGAATGACTTACATGGGTAAGCCTATATGTGATACTGTATGGAGTTAACTATATTTGATTAAATGGAGTTTAAGTTAGATGAAACATTAGTAAGTGAGTTTAAAGAAAATTGGCTTAAAGTTATTACCAAGCAGAGTAGTTAGGATGCCCTTTGAGATGTCAATTAGATCTTTTTGAATTTACTAGTAATCGTGGTAGTGAGGAAGTTATTTGATAGATTTTGAATTGTTCAGAAATGTTTAGATGAAACCTATCACTGAAGAAGAAAGAAGATGTTGTAATTTCACCCAACTTGGAGCAGCTTCCCTTAAATAATGGTCAAGAGAAACAGGACTTTCTAAGAAAAGATGGGATTGATTTCACCAATAAAGAAGAAGAAAGAAGGAAGATAGTGACTTCTATCAAATTTGGAATTACTTTTTTATTTGGCTGGAGAAACGGGACTTGGTTTTGATCTAAAGATGTTTTCACGTTATTATAAAAGGATTTTAGTATGATGATAGAATGTTAAAAGATACGTTGTAGGGGGCTGACCCAGTAAATCTGATGCGTGTGATGATTGATATGTGTAGTTTTAGTTTAAAATCTTAATTAAAAAAATTCAAAAAAAAAAGAACATAATTTGAAAAGTTAATGGTTCCTGCAGCACTTTTTAAAATACCTGTTCACTCTATGTTAAACTATTTTTCTCAGTGGATGGTCCTTTGCCAGCTATTCAAACTAAGAATCAAGGGATATCTTATTCAAATGATAACATATGGTTACACTAATTTACAAGGAGGGGCAACATAATTTCACTAGCTTTCAGTTACTTCAATGTAGCGTTTTGGATCAACATATTTGCATAAAATATGATACAGTCAGTACTAGATCAAATTGATGTATATGGGTATACTAAGCCTGATATAAAATATATCATCTCTGTTACAATCAGCAATGTTTACTAGAGAATTGACATTTCCTTGTGTATAAAATAAGTCAATACATCTGAAGGCAAACTGAGGAATAGGAACTGATGCCTCAAGATGCACAAACACACAGAGAGAGCCTGTGATGAAAAGATGTGGAGGAAGATGTAGCATTGCCTACAGTTCACCAAGATGCTGCTTGTTTGGTTTCATTTGTTGAAAGTACTGAATGCATTTGAAGGAATACATAGTATAGGGAAGAGACTGTCAGTATTTTACAGTGCTTTAAAGAAAATCCCTTAAGCCTTGTTACTGAGAATCAGTTCAGGATTCATAATGGGAGAGGGCTTAGTAAAATAAATTTCACTAATGTCCAGTTCCTGCTGTAGTGATTTTTTGAAGAGGTAAATGAATTGTTGGACCTTGCTTCTGCATAGTCTTTACCCATTGACTGGTGGATCCAGTCATAATAATTTATTGAGAGTGTCTCATGAACTCACATTTCCTTTTTTATTTGCTGCTTTCCACGTTTGCTTCACTTCATACACTCTGTTGCAAGGCATTGTGGACCTGAATCACCAAATTAAATTAATAATTTGATGTGAAACTTGATGGGGCAATTAAATTAAATCACTCTGATGGATCTGCATTAAATTAATCAAGATAAAAGGCATGCTGAATAAACTAATTGTATCTGCAGTGATGTAAACACCAATGTGGAAAGAGGTCCGTTGAGCTCACTCAAAATTCCTATCTGGTCAATAGACACTGGATCAGACTCCTCAAAGGATTAATGGAGTGAGTTTTTGGCATTTAGAGTTGAGACTCTTATTGTTCCATTGGTCTGTCCTGGTGACAGAATTCTACAGGTGGTTCAGAGGTGGCTGTCTTCCACTCACAACCTTCCTCTACTTCCCACTTCTTTTCTTAGGGCAAAAAACCCCTTAAATGGGAAAGGATAGACCAGCTGAACAGTATCTTTTGACTCAAACTGGGAAACCACCCATCCAGAAGCACATTGTCTTTATGAGGAGTATTCTCACAAAATTTCAGTCTCCAGGGTACTGACCTGAAGACATCCCTAAGGATTGCAAAACAAACATAGCCATAACTCTAAACAGACATGAGAGCCCAACACATGCTAAGCATTTTCATTTGAATGCAGGTTAGAAAAAAATGGGGGGAAATGGTGGTGGTTATAATAGATTGAATAGATTATCACAGAAAGGCTAGTATCCTGAACAGGAGTACTCGTACTCCTACTCATAACCTGCTCATATGGTTTAAAGTAGAGTGACTTCTTCTTCTTCCTTATACAGGAGATAATATATCAAAGATAAAGATGTCCAGTTTTACCTTGAAGTCTAATTTTCTGCTGTTGGAATTCTCTGAGATCCGGGAACTGCAAATCTTATACTTCATTGTATTCCTAGTATTGTACATCACCACAATAACTGGGAGTCTGCTCTTCATTGCTGCTGTAGTGCTTGACTGTCACCTGCACACACCCATGTACTTTTTCCTCATGAACTTGGCCATGATGGACCTTGGCTCCATTTCAGTCACTGTACCAAAATCTATGGCAAATTCCCTTATGGAAAGCAGGTTAAGTTCTTGTTTTGGATGTGTTGCCCAAGTCTCTTTTTATTTGTACTTTGAAACATCTGATTTTGTCCTTCTCACAATAATGGCGCACGACCGGTATGTCGCCATCTGCAATCCACTTCGCTATGAAGCCATTACGAACAGAACAGCTTGCATTCAGATGGCATTTAGTGCATGGCTTAGTGGTCTACTCTATGCTGCAGTTCATACTTGTAGCATGTTTTCCATCACTTTCTGCTCTATCATTGTCAATCAATTCTTTTGTGAAATCCCAACATTGTTGAAGCTCACCTGCTCAGACTTGTACCTAGTTGAAGTTGGGCTTCTTGTGCTTAGTTGTTGCATGGCATTAGGCTGTTTCATCTTTATCATTGTAACCTATGTGCAGATCTTTGGGATCCAAAAAGCCCTCTCCACTTGCCTTCCTCGTCTCACTGTTGTTTCTGTCTTTGTGTTCACTGGGGCTTTGCTTATATGAGGCCTCCAACAATCGCTTCATCTGACCAGGACCTGGCTTGTGCTATTATATATACTATAGTTCCATCCATGATGAATCTGGTGGTCTATAGTATGAGGAATAAGAAGCTTAGGGATGCCTTGTGGATGTTTTTAAGGTATTTAAATGCCACTTCCAGAATCGTTCTATGAAGATACTGTAGCTCAACATTGGTATATGCTACATGGTATGGAGTCTTGAGAAGACTGGAGAAATAGCTCCACTACTCTCTTCGGTGCTGCAAAACAGTGCCATTATACAACAGTGCCATGATGGTGGCACCTGGCTGCCACCATATTCACACTCAGTGTGTTTGCAATGATGCTATGACTTTGGAATGTAGCCATGTCACAATGAAGCATTGTTTCAGAGTCACAGTGAGGGAACATAGCAACTCAACCTACTCCTAGTACCATCACATGGCACAGTAAGCCCTCCTCTGCCTCTAGTATCCTTTCTCAATTTCTGCTCCCTCCCACTCAGGAGCATCAATAAAACTTTTGTCCCATTTTCACAGCTGGAGAATGTGGCTGCTAACATGGGTCAGCACTTTTGACTCAGGTGTAGCTAGTAAAGTGATGATTTGGGGGGAAATGCAGCTACATGGGAATATGCTGATTTAACTTTTTTATTGTATCAATTTTAAGCTTTACACTTCTTTGGTTGCCTTTGAGGTACCAGTGGACAATTTTATCAATCAGTCTTTCACCTAATCATATATGGCATCTTTCAAGCTGTTCATTTCAACTGAATTTCTAGTGTATCACATACCAGTCTCTTTCTACTGGTATCTTGGGATACTTCTGGAATCAGTTGCTGCAGAGCTTGGGCAGGTGGCACTCTTACACCCATCTTGCTTGAGTGATCCTGTAGACAGGTGGTTTGCAATCATGTGAATGAAATGCTGGATGGATGGACTATTGGTCTGATCCAGCATGTCTTTTCATGTTCTTATGTTCTTAATATACTGTATATGTGTCTATAGAGGAAGGGAGGGGCATGGTAAACTGTGTGTTCAGTGGACCCTACTGGAATATGGCTGTATGTAAATAGACAGCTTCTGACCAATGACTTGAACTCTTGGAATAATTGATGCACGCATAGAAATGACTGCACAGAGCCCCCTGCTTTCATAGTTTCTACTGAATTTGCAAGGATTGGGAAGAGGGATGGTGACGCAGTTCCACTTCTCCCTCTATGCACTGGCCTTAAGAGACAAAAAACAATTTTCAAGTTGCTGGTCTAATAGTTATTTAACAACAAAATATGTGCTACTGTAATAGAGGGATCCTGTTTGTATTAAATGGTTAGCCAGTATTAGTAGATTAAACATCTCTCTTCTTTCTCCCACAGGTAGTACAAAAGTAATGAAGACAAAATGAACAACCAGAATTCCACATCTATATTCCTGTTGCTTGAATTCTCAAATGTCTGAGAACTACAGGTTTTATAATTGTTGGTTAAACTTTCATTAAACCTGACAGCAAATATAGGGAATCTTCTCATTTTCATTTCAGGTTTCCTACACATGCTCACATACTTCTACCTAATAAATCATGACTTGACTGAAAATAACAGTTTAGGAATTTTTAAAAAGGTATTTTGATATTTTCCTCACACCCTCTTGGATATCCTTATTCCGGAAGCTGTAAATGATGGGATTCAGTAGTGGAGGCAGAACTGTGTACAAAACTGCAGAGAGCAAGTCCACAGTTTTAGAGGAAAGTGACTTAGGCCTCATGTATGAAAACACAGCTGTGCTGATAAAAAGAGAAAAGACAGCCAAATGAGGAATGCAGGTAGACAGAGCTTTGTATCTGCTTTGAACAAATGGAACCTTCAGCACAGCAGAGAAAATGTTGGTGTAAGAAACAAAGATGAATCCAGTACAAAATAAATCCACAATGATCACAGTGATAAAAACCACAATCTGACTAAGTTTTGTATCTGTGCAAGAAATCTTTTGCAGCTGAGGGATATCACAGAAATACTGACCAATCATGTTGGACTCACAGAAAGTTAAACTGAAAGTGATACCTGCATGCAATGATGCATGCAGCAAGTTGCTCAGCCAGGATGCTGCTGCCATTTGGATGCACACCTCTATGTTCATGATTAGGAAATATTGCAGAGGGTGGCAGATGGCCACATATCGGTCATAAGCCATGATAGTGAGCAAGGCAAGCTCCGAACCTGCACAAACCACAACTGAGAAAACCTGGGCAACACATCCAGTAAAAGAAATCTGTTTGTTGTTTGTCAAATAAGTGGATATGGATTTAGGTACAGTTGTTGATATGTAGCAAATGTCTGCCACAGATAAGTTGACCAAAAAGAAATACATAGGGGTGTGAAGGTGATGATTGAAGCTCACAACAATTATTATGAGGAAATTTCCTATTAGGGCTATTAAGTAAATGAAGAGAAATATCACAAAATGCAAAAATTGTGTGTCATGGTCATTGGAGAATCCCATCAGAAGGAAATCTGTCACACTGGATCGGTTGGCCAAATATTTCATTTCTTGAAATCAACCTGTAGAAAAAAGACAATGATGGTTAAATCATAGACTAAAAATGCATTGTGGAAATCTTATAGATGTCAACTTAATGTCAGAACAGAAATAGGTATTTAGTAAAGTCTGTGACCCATTTCAGGTAATGCCATGTCTATGGTTTTCCCACTAAAAGAAGAGAAGGAATTGAAGTGATAAGAAAGACCGGAAATGGGGAAGGCAGCACTTTTCCCAAGCAATGGCAGAAAAAATTATTATTATTATTATTATTATTATTATTATTATTATTATTATTACTACTATTATTACTATTATTACTATTATTACATTTCTATGCCGCCCCTTGCCGAAGCCTTGGGGCGGCTTACAACACAGTAAAATACATTGAAATACAATAGAACATAATAAATTACCACTAAATACAAAAATACACAGAGATACAAACATAATAATATAAAATTAAAATTAATAGTATAAAATAAGTAAATAAAGAATATAGGAGGAGAAAAGAGAAGGAAGAAGAAGTTGCCCTGGCCAGATCATATATTTTAACAATTAAAATGATGTTTAAATAAAAAGGTCTTTGCCTGGCGCCGAAAAACCAGTAACGACGGTGCCAGGCGGACCTCTTTGGGGAAAAATGCAACTGATAAGAAGGGACGGGAATCAAAATCTGGAAGGAGATAGTCAAGGCTATTAGAGGGCAAAGTGCTTTTTGTCATGAGACCAAAAAGAAAGACAAAATGGGGGCGGGCACCGAAAAATGTTAAGACTAAACATCTGAAGCAGCAGGGAGGAGACAATCAGACAGAGGGACAAATGGGTTCTCTTAACAGATAAAGCATCTAGTATTGGAAGAACCAAGGATGTACACTTTACATTCAAGCTATTGGAAGCTAGGTTTTCCCATTTGCACATTTAAAGCCACAGACTGTTCCTTTGCAAAAGTTATTTATCGTCTGAAGTGCATCCAGTAGTGCAATAATTACAGAATCAGTCTCTGAGCATGCACAGCATGGTTTGTCAAACCCAATCTGGCAGCTACTTCCAAGAACCTTCTTTTTGAGTACCCCTTGGTCCCATTCCTCTGGAAGGGCCCTTTCAGAGATGGACAAGCATCTTCTCTGTCCAGTGCCTATTTTCTATCTAGTTGGCTAGCCCTTCTCTCCTGATGATGTGTCATGGGATCAAGAGTAGTATCAGGCCTGGTTGGGTTCTGGAGCTCCTGTCCCACACCCCCTCCCAGTTGTAGATCCTAACTATTTTCAGAGCCTTGAGATAAGTTTCTCCCCTTCTCCCATCTCCCACATCAATATTCAGAGGTGCCAGTTCCCAAGTCCCCTCTTCCTCCTCATCTGTCCAGTCTAGGTCTGACTGTTCCTAGAACACATACCAAAAACTCCCTTCCCTTTCAGTCCCAGTAGAGAGTCTACTTGCATACAGCCACGCACAAGTGGGGTTCGTTGTCATTCATTCCATCCAGTATACATTTCATCTCCTCCTCCAACATACATGTATGGTATCTAATGACCTAACATATTGAACTGAAAAGATGCACTGTTGCAATTCAGTAGATTTTCTGTCCCCTGCTTTGATTGAAAGCATAATGAGCATACAAAGAGCGGGGGGGGGGGGAGTCATAGAAGACAGAAATAATGGGAAAAACAAAAAGGGAAATTGAGAGGAGACAGTTGAGAGAAAGTACATTAATCAGAGGCACACAAATTCAGGGCAAAGTACTCACTGGCATCTGAAGAAAGAAAAGATATAGGTCTGAAGTAAGAAGACATGAAGGGATAAAATGTTTTCTTTACATTGTGCTCCCTCTCTGCAATTCCTATTGCATAGAGTCATATATTCTCTTAAAATCCATTTTTGAGAACAGTCCAAGATATCAGGAATTGCATTTTTTTAAAAAAATTCTCTATAGATAGAAGAAATAGTCCTATGCACACTTGCTTTGGAGCAAGTCTATAGAAATCACTTGTGAGAGATGGTTGGAGGTAAAAAGTTCTCTTTGCTCATTCCAGTATCAATCAACGAGGTCTGAGCCTCTTGATGAATGTGCAGACTAAACAGAATTTAGCTATATACACAATTGAACATGTTACAAAGCAGGCATTGCCCTGCTTGTTTTGTTTTTTTTACAGCACAGTTAGAAATAATTTGCCTCTAAGTTTGTAAAGTGTCTAAAGAAAACATTGCAAAATGAGCACTCTCTGGTGCCTGAATTGGACACCTTGTTCCCCCACATCATTCACAGAATGTTGGCATTTAAAAGATTGTGTGTGCAGTATGTGTGTTGTGCTGAAGAGCTGATCAATGGAGGCATTTCCTAAGCAAAAATGATTTGGGTCTACAGGATTCCATGCACTGGATATTGGCACTCAGTGCATTGGGTGCTGAGAAACACATGGCCAAGGAACATTTAAGCATAGTGTGAGCTAACAAGGAACTCTGCATGTACAAAAACTTGCTGTCTTCTCAGCATCCCATTTGAAGTGGATGTGGGAAAAGTAGAGATGAAATGCTGGCTTTTAGGGAGGGAAAGGCTAGCATTTCCATACAGTGTGTGACTGCAAGGCAGGGCATTTAGTGGATGTCCTAATTCAGTAAACGCTGGGTTTTGCATTTCTTTCTGAGCAAATTTAAAGCCTCCAAGCTAGCAGCAGCATCACTAAGAAAACTGTGCTGGCTCCATCTTTTAGACATTTCTCATGCCCAAGTTGCTCCATGCAGTGAAGTGCTTACTTACATTCTGGTAACTGCCCAAAGCCCCATCATACAACTGGATGGATGGGTGGATGGATGGATGGATGGATGGATGGATGGATGGAGCTTGCCACCACATAGCATATGAAAAGGTGCCAACAGAGCCTTGATAATAATCAAAGCAATGATGCTCAGCTCCAGATACAACCTCTTCTCTATCATTCATCATCATCATCATCTCACCCCTATAAAGATCAACTTCACTAGCAGTTAGACATGAGGAATATTTTTATTCAGCTGTACTACACACATAATATATACATTTGAAAAATCATTTTAGAGCACTGTGTATCTTACAATCTTCTCTGTGACTTCATTCATCAACTTTCTTGTACCTTTTTTGAAAGGGACCGGTTGCTCTGGCAATAGGTAGCTGTCATGGGCTGACACAATTTATACATGATGTCTTCCTGGTGACACATTCTCAAGAGGTCAACATAACAAAGCAGCAAAGGTGTACAGAAACTCATTAACTCCTTGTGCTATCACATTTAGCATCGCATGGTTGGAGTGTTGCTGGTTTAGAATAATAGAGCAGTCGTGTTATAACAAAACTTAACATGCTGCATGATAGCACAGATCAACACGTTCTTCCTTTTCAAAACTAAGCAGAGAATGATTCTGTGGCTTGGCCTTCTGTATGGAATAGACATTGTATAGAGACAGTGGAGCACTTTGAAGAAAATTACTGTTATTATTTTAAGGTCAGGATGTTGCATGTTCCTTTGTTGAGACTCATTTTTTACAATAACTGCTCTGGATGCTTTGATCATATTATAAAACATGGCTATCAAATAAAATCCTGCCAGTTTATCATGAAGGTGGAAAATGAGTAAATCATTTTCCTTTTAATGGCAACTGCACTGCATTCTTTTCTTAATTTAGCAGGATCTTTCTATAGCTTTTCTTTAATATATAGCTGTTGGAAAAAGATAGGGTTTCCTCTTGGAAAAATGATGATCTCCACAAAATAGCAGAAAATTGATTGAAGAGAATTTTGAGCTGAGTTGATGAAAGTGCAGATGAGATGATCACTCTAAGATCAGGACAGATGCACAACCATTTGACACTCAGGGACATTCTGGGTGCTTTCTGTGGATACTCTGTCACACACTATAATATTTTATTTATTTATTTTAAAAAAAATATGCCTCCACCATCGCAACTAAGCCTCAGGGCGGCTCACAACAGAATAGGGAGATCAAACCTTCTCTTTTCTTCTATGATTCTCTGACCCCCATGCTGCCCCCCTAGGATCATCACCAAAATTTCAAAGTAGGATAGCAGTGGGGTTGGAATATATTTTCATTTCTCCCATTCCACAGTGGTGCCTGGTAAGATTTCTGCCCCTTTGCTTCTAATGGCAGTATGGGATCTCTCTCTCTCTCTCTCTCTCTCTCTCTCTCTCTCTCTCTCTCTCTCGGTCTCCTGTCCCCAACATTTCAGATGTGGATCTGAAAATCTATATGGGATCCCAACAGCTTTGCAAAATGCACAGTGACCAGCTGGAACCTGCTAAAACCCCACATTGTAAACCATTGCTCAAAGGAAAGTGTACCCTTTTCTAAGGATAAGAAAACACTCCCCAGTGTCTGATTGGTAAATATCTTTGAAGAAAGGGAAGGCCCTGAGCTTCAATATAACAGATTGTACAACGAGAAATGTGCTAATGTGATCTTAATGGCTTTCCTAAATTGCTACAGTTGCAATAAAGCCTTTTTCTGAATGTATGCATTAAAGACAATTAAACCGGGTCAACATATTTATTGTGAGATCAGTTTAAATGACTCAGGTCCAGATTTCTTAGATATATTGGGATGGTTCTTAAATATAAGAAAAGTTCCTCAAATGCAGGAGTTTTGACAGAGCAGTCTTGAACTCCTTGTTCCTCATGCTGTAAATCATTGGATTCAGCAAGGGTGGAATCATGGTGTAGATTACAGCAAAGGTCAAGTCCACATGTGATGTGGTAGTGCAGATGGTGCTTATATAGGAAAACCAACCACTGAACACAAATATAGAGAAAACAATGAGATGGGGAAGGCAAGTTGAGAAGGCTTTTTGCCTTCCCTGCCCAGAGGGCATCCTTAACACTGTGGTGAAAATCTGCACATAAGACACAATAATGAATATAAAGCAGCCTAATGCAATGACACCACTCATTAGAACAACCCCAATTTCAATGAGATTTACCTCCCAGCAGGAGAGTTTAAGTAACTGAGGGATTTCACAGAAAAATTGGTTGACAGCACTGGAACAGAAAGGTGTGGCAAAGGTTCCACTAGTGTGTAATATTCCAAAGACAAGCCCACTAATCCATACACTAGCAATCATCTCCATGCAGGCTCGCCTGTTCATCAGAATCTCATAGTGTAACGGCTTGCAAATGGCAATATAGCGATCATAGGCCATGACAGTGAGAAGGAAGAAATCAGATGATAAAAAGAAAAATAACAGGAGAACTTGGGCAACACATCCAGAATAAGAAATGTATCTGGTGTTCATGAGGGAATTGGACATGGATTTGGGGAGTATGACTGTCACTTGGCCAAGATCTTGCATGGCCAAGTTCATCAGAAAGAAGTACATAGGGGAGTTTAGATGGTGGTCGAAGGCTACTGCAGCGATGATGAGAAGATTTCCTGATACAGCCACCAAATACAAAACCAGGAACATTAGAAAATGCAGAATCTGAAGTTTGTGAACATCTGAGAATGACAGGAGCAGAAACTCAGAAAAGGAGGCATTGTTGGACATCTTGTAGTCAATAGTCGGTTCTATAGCATCTGTAGGAGGAAACACAAAGAAAACTGTGTGCCAGGGGGACATTTTGGCTTGTTTATTAAAAGTTAGCCTGCCTTTGCAAGTTTGTTCACTGACCTAAAGTTAAGTTTCTGTTCTTCATTTTTAGAATGCGTTTAAGGATGCACAGAGATCTGCTTTAAGTAATTTTTGAAAATCCACACAAACCCCTCTCCATGCTACTTAGAGCAAGGGCCTCTTTCTCTTTTTTCTCATCCACATATGTGCAAAAGAATGGCATGCTATACCAACACATGAATTGACTCAAAGGTCAGCATGTGGCTTATGGACCTTTTCAATGTGATGCTAGAACATATGGACTTGGGTTCAATTCAGATATTTTACTTGGACATTCAGATTAACTTCTTGGCAGTAAGAAATTATGGAACAAAAATAAAAATTCAAATGGGTCCAATTTAGAGCAGAGACCCAAGAAAGCCAGGGTTATTTTTGTTCAGATTTGGTGGTAATGTTCTAAAGCAAAGAATATTGTTTGAAGATGGTCCATGATATTACATATTTTACTGGCTTGGGATACAACTAACTCCCAAAATAATGCTGTCTTCATCATCCATAGTTCAGCCTTCAAAACTTTTGAAGTGTTTAAATGATAACTTAATTCTCATATATAACTTAATTTGGAACTATCAGTAACAAGATACAATTAAATTCCAAAACACTGAGTTAGGATGGCCAGTTCTTCCAAGAGTAGTTTGTTAAATTTTCATAGCAAAAAATCATTTGATTCATTAGTGTAGCAATTTGCAGTTATTATTTTTTTAATGGAGAATAAGTAATGGGGTTTTGTTTTCTACGTATATTTCCCAACTGTACAAATTTTTGCACACATTATTCAAAATGTGTACATAGGATAAAATGTGGCACATAGATTCCCAAATGCAAATTCACAAATTGTTGTATGCATTTTCAAAACTGATGTAACTTAAAGGCAATATTCCAAGAAAGTGCAAATTTCTGGTGCTCTGTTCAGGTCTTTGGATTTGGGGTTGGAGTTGGAGGTACAAATTAGAAACATAGAAACAGAGTGAGTCAGAAGGGACCTCCCGGGTCATCTAGCCTGACCTCCGGCAACAGCCAGCTCCGCTCACGACATGCTCACCATGTGGACGTCCAGCCTATCCTTGAACACCCGCACCGATGGGGCCTCAACGACCTCTTAAATTGCTTAATTCAGCATCAATATGCAGGTACAGCAAAATTTCACCCCTTCCTAAATGCTTTGGAAGCAAGTGGGTTAGTTAGAAAGAAATATATACCACCAGTTGTATGTTGATGGTATCTTGAATGTAGTTGACCAAGTTGTAGTTGGCCTTTTGCCAATGGGAACTTTTGGCAATGGAAACATTTCCCCAAATTCCATGTCAATATGGCGGGGGGGGGTAACTTTTTAAATTTAGAACATGACTGTAGAGTGGCAAGATAAGCCCCTCTTCACCATGTACCTAGTTTAAATTAAGATATCACTTTCTTCTCCCAGTACACACAACATGTAGGCTAGCTCTAAGGTAACATAAAAACTTTTTGTATGTATGTGCCCACAAACAGTTAAATGTTTCTAATGTTGGAACTTAAGCCCAGGGCCCCAAAACATGAGGGGTGGAATCATGACCGAGAAGTAGCAGTACAGAAGCAAACTCAATTTTATCTCCTTACCCACTGTGGTGCTGTTATTTAACACATTGTAAAACCAAAAATTCCACATGCAGAGAGTATACTCCCCACGCCTTAAAAATAGTTTAAGTAAACAGTTTTGTTGTTGTCATAACATGACAGAAATGTAGGAGTGATTTGAAGCATGGAGTGGCGGGGAGAAAGGAAACGTCACTTGTGTGCTTAATGATTGAATACACCGAACCA
>NW_025335415.1:272353-275354 GCF_004798865.1 Varanus komodoensis | reverse complement strand
CTCTCTCTCTCTCTCTCTCTCTCTCTCTCTCTCTCTCTCTCTCTCTCAGTTGAAGAATCCTATATATGTAGTAATTGGAGAAGAAAACAATTCCCGGAGTGTGTTCCATCCTGCCAGTCCAGTAAATCCAGAGTGAATATGTCAGAGTGGCTATGAGTACAGGTCTGGGACTCTGAAGATCTGCCTTCTAATCTCCACTTGGCCATGCAGTCAACTGGGTGACTTTGGACCAGTCACAGACTCTCAGAGAAGCCTACTTTACAAGGTTGTTGTGGGGATAAGATTGAGAGCAGGAGGAGGAGAATGATGAAAGCCATTTGAGTTTATTGTAAGAAAACTGAGAGATATAACTCTAATACATTAATAAAACTAAGTTTACTTCTCATTGACTTAGCACAAGCACGTATGCACTTTCATAGAAATGAGGAATTTGTTATATATTCAGCACGGCTGCCTATTTGCAACACATTGCAACACATTCTTCAGAAGTGTTGCATTTTTTATCTTTCCATGTGCAGTGGAGTAGAAATAGATGATTGCACACATATATTGGCTTCTTTGGGCTATGACAATAATACTTTGCTGGGCTTCATTTTATCCCAGGAACTAATGACCCAGTAAGAGTTTTTCAGCTTTATCTAGGATACAATTGCATAGAAAGCAATCAGTCTGGAATCAGGGTCTAATACTGTAGCATTTAATAGAGTACTGCTATCTTATGTTCGGGCAATAGGAAAAGCAGTAGCTGGATACTCATCAATTATCAACAGCCTCAGATCAAACAGGGTAAGATTCGGAATGGAAAAGGAACTGTCAGTTCTAGCTTCACACTTATTTTGATTAGAATAAAATTAGTTACCTCAGTTAGTTTTCCAGTCTTGGAAATAATACTGTTTAGTTCTTTAAGAAATGAGTCTACAGAGAACTTATGAACCTTGGATTTACCCACCTTTTTGTTTAACATCCTCCTTTTTGTTTTTGTGGTTGTAGCGAATACAAAGGAAAAGAGGAGACTCACTAAGCGTAGTACGGGCCATCATATATTTCCAGCAGGCTGTCTCCCAAGTTTTGAATGTTTAGTTTAGACTCATATGATAGGTGGGTACCACATTGCACATGTCTCCTACACACTCATATCATGTATTAAGGCTGTAATTCTATACCTTGTGAGCTGGGACTCATTTTCATCAAAATCAATGGTTTCATTTTACTTTATTTTTAGACAGGAATAGGATTGCAAGGTTACAGAATTTTTCTCCCCATGCTAACTACAAGCTGGCTGCAATTAACCAAGAAGAAAATGAGCAACCAAAGCTTTGTGACTGAGTTCCAACTCTTAGGAGTTGCACATATTATACTTTTTTTGGGTTTTTGCTGATCTTTCTGGCAGCCCTGATTGGGAATCTTCTCATGATGATCGTTGTAGCCCTTAACCGACCTCTTCAAACCCCAATGTATTTTTCCTTGTTAATTTAAATGTAGTTGACCTTGGTTTCATATCTGTCACTGTTCCCAAAGCCATGGCTAACTCTCTGATGAAAACTAGGAAGATTTCATATTATGGATGTGTGGCACAGGTGTTCTTCTTCTTTTGGGCGGTATTATATTCAATGGTTCCTCCCTTCATGAATCCTATCATATACAGCATGAGGAACAAAGAGATTGCAGCAGCACTTTGGAAGCTTTCACACAGAAAACAAAACCTGGTTTCTACATAGAAACTTGAGTTCAGGTACTTAAGTCCTAATCCAGTTAAATATGATTAAGTCCAGTTCTACATAATGGAACAAGTTAGAAGTAGCTAAAGTCATGTGAGCTTTCAGTGGGCTTTTGGACCAAACTAGACTGATGGCATTGACACAATTAGCTGATATGAAATGACTTTTCAGACTAAGAGTCCAAATGTGCAGGACTCAGTCTGGATCACAAACCTGTCCAATATTGGAGGAAATTAACCCTTTGCCATGGCTTGGGGATGGTCCTAATCTGGACCAATATCTACAACTGCCTTCAGCGCTGGAAGAAAAACTTCCATTTGTGCCAATGGTAATGTTTCTTTGAATGGAGAGAGAGAGAGAGAGAGAGAGAGAGACCCCACCCCCAGTTCTGACTGGGACCATAGCAAGGGGAAAAAAGTCAAAGTGCTACTGTAACTCTGCAATAGTCCTGATGTGAACTGGAAGCAACAACCTGCCTCTCACTTTAAAAAAGTCATTCATTAGCCAACCATTCATTAAGGTTGTTGCTGTGAGAATAAAATAGAGTAGAGGAGGACTATGTGAGCTACCTTGGATTTCTCATAAGGGAAAAAAAGGTAGGATATAAATGCAATGTTGTCATCATCATCATTGTCATCATCAATAATAACAATAACACCTCAAAACCTCATTCAGTTTCTCTGCCCATAAGCATCTGAATCTGGAGGATTATAACCTTCCTATAAAGGGTGGAAGGAGTGTGGCGTGGAGGTCTCCTCCATGTTCTTCCCTTCCTGCCAAAGACCTAGCCGGTTGATTTTGGCCATCCAAGCCTTTTACCCTGGAGCATGAGAGCACAGCCAGGGATGTAGCTGGAAAACTAAGTATTGTGACCAAGTCTCCTCTTCTTCTTCTGCCTTCCAGAACACTCACAAACTTCTGGCTCTCAGCATGGTTTGTGCAAGCTGCAAAGGCAGAGAATGGGTGCTACAAGGTCAGAATTGCAGCTTTAACCTCACACACGCTCCCCAAGGTGAGATCTAGGATTCTCACCTCTTCAGTGGCCAGACTTTGTCTAACAGCCATAAAATTGTGTCTTTATGGACTGACCTGATTTCAGCCCCTGCTCTAAGAACATGCTGGAAAGAAAGAGCTGGTTAAGAATTGCATCTGTTGGGCTTTTTACTTAAGCAAACAAAAATCAAAGCCAAGCCTTGCCTTGCCTTGCCTTGCCTTGCCTTGCCTTGCCTTGCCTTGCCTTGCCTTGCCTTGCCTTGCCTTGCCTTGCCTTGCCTTGCCTTGCC
>NW_025335415.1:98399-272253 GCF_004798865.1 Varanus komodoensis | reverse complement strand
TTGCCTTGCCTTGCCTTGCCTTGCCTTGCCTTGCCTTGCCTTGCCTTGCCTTGCCTTGCCTTGCCTTGCCTTGCCTTGATGAATAAACTCCAGCAAACACTTTCAAATATGCCATAGTACATTGCTACTTGTTGGTATCAATTATATGGACCATTGGCATCAATTACACTGGTATAAATTAAATTGTAGTGCTGTAGACTACAACTACTCATGCTTATATCGCAAGCTTCTACTTTCTTGTTTTCACAAATAAATGAAGTCATCGTCATGATCTTAATTTCTCTTCTTTTTCTGAATATCCAGGATCTGAGTTAAGTTATATGGCTGCATGCACAAGGAGCAAGGATTTGGAAATCTTTAACAATCAAGTTCATTGTGTTCTATGATTCTCACTTCAAAGCTTATCTCTACATTAGTTTATTGCAACACACTCTGTGTGGGGCTGCCCTTGAAGTCAGTTCAGAAGCTGCAAGTGTTGGAAAATGCAGCAAGCAGATTAATAACTGGGTCGCATAGGTCCAAACATATAAGATGAGCTTTGGCCCACCTGCATTGACCGCCTGTATGCTCCCAGGCCCAATTCAAGGTGCTGGTTTTGATGTATAAAACCCCACATGGCTTGGGACCACAATACCAGTTGAAGTGCCTCTCCCATCCCTGACCAATCTGGACACTATGCTCAGCTTCCAGGTTCCCTCACTGAGTGTTATCCCCTAGAGAGTCTTAGAGGATGGCAGCTAGGGGGAAGGGCTTTTCTGAGGTGGCCCTCCATCTTTGGAACAACTTCCCTGTGGTGACCCACCTGACACCAAAAATGCCATTTTTTCAGCACCAGGTTAAGACAGCCCTCTATGTAAAGGCCTTTAAAGATCTCCTTGGTCTTCTGGGAGCCTGAGGGGATTACCCTGGTAATTCTTGCTGGGTCTTTTAATTGTATTTTAATGTATTTTAAAGCTATTTTAAATAAGTTTTAACTCTAAACATTGCTGTTTTATGTAATTTGTATTGTATTTTATTGTTTAGTTTTATTCCTTCTTATAAACCACTTTGGCTGTTGGGCTGTATGGAGAGGAAATTAATAATAATAATGATAATCCCAATTTATGGCTAAATCCAGATGTGAGTTTTGGCACATTTGGGTGGTAGGGAAAGACCATCAGCAGTTAGCCCCTTGGCAAGAGTGGAAGGTCTTTCTGCCAGTATTGCCACAAGTTTATCTGATTTATTTTACTTGACCCAGGCTTCGGTGAATGGGGCGGCATGAAAATGTTTTAATAAATAAATAAATAAATAAATAATTTTACTGTTGGTATTTGGACAACCAATAGGCCATGGAAGGTTTCTTAACCCCCTCCCCACACAAGCCATGTCACATTGGGATGTTCTATAAGCCACACCAATAAGAAAACAACCTTTCTAATCATTTCATGACATTGGCTAATATGCTCCAGATACCTGCAAAGAATTGTATGACTATCAAATGTCACCTTGAAACAACTAATATCACTAAGTGTGTTTAAATATCTGGTAAAATATAAGTTGGAGTAGAATGTGAATTGCAGAATATAAGACTGTGGCAAAATCATTAGAATCAACAGAAGATGGGTAACACAAAGAGGCTGAAGCTGACATTTCAAATATTTCAGTAAATGTTTATCTCTATTTTAAGCATTAAATTCCTTCTAAGAAAAAAAAGTAGCCTTTTTGTCATTATTTCATACTTAAGTATTCTCAGCTAAATTAGTACAAAAGTGCAAGACTATCCCCAAAGCAACAATTAAACTTAATTTTGCCCTCAAAGACCTGAAAACCTGTGTTGGTAATTACTACACTTCATTATATTGATTGGAAAACACAATCATCTCAAGAATGTGAATCAATTTCCTTTATTTTCTTTCTGAATTCTCTTCAGAGGCAAGATGGATGAAAACATCTATTTAAAAATTGCCATTGAGGTTATGATTAACTTTTCACATTAGAATAATCAGCAGACAGAACTTTAATTCAGGTTAAAGTTAAATGAACTCTACTTATCTGGAAAAACTCCCAGTATTAACATTGAATGACATTATTTTTCTCCCTAGGAGATTAATTAAAACCTCTTTTAGACACTCATGATTGTTCACTGTTATTAAAAAAAATTGATGAGGATAATTTTTGTGAAAAGGGAAAAGCAAGCTACACTCAAACATATTATAACAAGTACAAACTCCTACACAGTAAGGGCACACAGTAAAATAATAATTTCAATTTCAAAGGAAATTATTTTCTGATATTTATTAGTCAACTATTTGTCATCTGAATTTAAAAGATGCAATAAATAAACCATCTAGCCCACATGTTCTCATTAGAAAAGAAAGAAAATGATGACCAAGAAAGAAAGGGGAAAAAATGCTTGGGAGAGGACACAGATGGGGCAAAGTACATTTTTAATTGTGCACGTGCAGTTTCTGAAAGAGAAATAACAGCATGTTGCATCTTAATGGCTCCATATGAAATTTCTCTGAAATAAATATTACCATCTTAGCTGGAGCTAAATTTCAAATAAGAATGCTTAGCATTGCAACCTTATCTTGGTTTATTTACTTTTATTGTGAGTTTCAAAACCAAAACCTAAACTGAAATAAAGTATTAGAATTTACATGAAATGTGAGTGATTCATGAAATTTGATCGATGTTGTACATGTATTTTATTTATCCATACATATTTGGGTGCAGCAAAATACACTACAATTGCTACAGATAATTATGCATATATTTTAGTAAAGGCAGCCTAGATATTCATGTACTTCTGTATTCATAAATTATGTTCAAAACTACCCATTCAAAAATCAAAAGCTTGAACAAATGTTCAGTTCATTGTTTTACTGCAGGTGGCCATTTATTCTTCCAATGTTGCAGTATTCGTCTTTTAGCTGTCAAAAGTGTACTGAAAACCCATTTCTATTGACCTTGCATATAGTTTCAAGAGTTAGGTAGACAGTTAAGAACATGCATATTCATGCATATTACACAGTTTTCCATTTTTTAAAAAATATCTAAATTATTACCTTAACCCCAAGAAAACAGCCATTGATCATTGCCAAAATGTGTGAGTAAGAGAAGCGGTCATTGTATTACAATTTCAACAATTGCGTGATATACATAAAATACTAAAAAGAAATTGTGATATCCAATAAATATACTTGAAAGATCTGGGGGGAGGGTGCTTAATTATCCAGATTCAATACCCATTCTTAAATATATGTCAATGAAGCACTGCATTGATTAGGCAAAATAGGCCACTTCATTTCATTCTTCACCAATTCTGGCTGGACTAATGTTGTAATAACTTGCTGTAGTCTATCAGGTACAAGTGAAGTTTTCATAAGTTCCCGTCAACATCTTTTCATAAAATATGTGGGTATTTAGCACAACAAGTATGATTTCTGTCAGGCTTAGGAATTGTGGTATTATAAACACTGGTAAGTATTGATCAAAGTGAGCTCAGAGATTAAATTATACAGATAATGAAGGTCAGGAACTAACAAGCTAGGAAATGTTTTATACCATTCAGTTGGAAATCCTTCCAACCAAGTTGATTTCCCAATTTGCATATTAGTTATTGCTTTCATAATTTGTTTGATGCACACAGGCATCAATATTGCCTTTGCAAAATATTTGAAGAAGTAATATTAATGTGAGAAACAAAAGCTTCCATATCCTTCTCTGATATTTCATATATTTCTGATATTTTATCTGTATAATTTAATCTCTGATCAATACTTACCTTTAAAAATTGGGAATTTATGCTTTAAGGATCAGTGTATATCTTGCTACTGTTACCTTTAATCACAACATAATATTTCAATCTTTTTGTTGTTTGAAAGCTCTACTCAATGTGACTTGGCTTTCAGCTCAGTCCATTATAAGGTTCTGTTTCAACATAAGGAATAGCTATGCGCCAGCTACACTTCAAGTTTTCAGAGCAAAAATAACCACAAATATTATATGGTGTCCCTGTTTGGCTAAATGCATTCGATTGTTCAATTGAACAGATACAGTTCTCATTCCTGCTGAAAATCCTGGCTGGAGACAATAGTCTGACTAAACTCCATTAGGTTTTGACTACACATATGTTATGAACCAGATTGTACCAGCTTAACACATTATCTTGTTTCAGATTTTGTACTTCCAATAGGGATCTCTTCACTAGTCAAGAAATTGGGGATATATCAATTAAGTCAAAAGCAAGCTTTCCAAGCAATTAAAAGGAGAATCTTAGATAAAGAATGCCAGGAGTTGTTGAGTGCTGCCAAAAAAACATGTTCCCCCATGTGCCCACATATTTAATTCAAGATAGGGCAAATGGACACATTTTTTGCCATTCTTAAAGGGCCACAAGAGTGCAGGGTGCATTCTGGGTCAGGATGCAATGCCATGCCATCTGCCCTAATGTTGGGTAGATTCAAGGGGGTGCCATATACTTAAAGGCACAGCCAATTTAAGTGAGGTGTGGAAGCAATATCACACATGCTTTCGGGCAGCTCACTTTTCAAGGAGTTGTACACCAAGTATCTTGATTCTGATCAATATGAGAGCTCAGTCAGACCAGGAAAAGGTCCAATTTGTCCTATCCACAGAGTGGGCAGACATACTGGAGAGAAGAACAGCCTTTCTGTGGGAGATTGTTAAGGATTGGTCTAGTGCCCTTAACTATGCTGTGTTGGGGGTTCTCCGTGAGTCTTATGTAGATTTGTATTATTATGCCAATAAAGGTACCTATTTCTGCTGCTGCTAAACAGCATATTTTCCCTTTTTGTTTCCCTATTTAAATTGCCTCTCATCAAAAAGAAGAGTAAATTATGGGTGCCATGTTTTTAAAGGAAAACAGGTTTCAGAAGATTCTCCTCCTCCCTTCCTTTGCTGATTCACAATACCTTAAAACCTGGAAAAAAACAATTGTAGGAAGAGTCTCCATTGGTATAGGAAGCTTTTCACTTCATTAGATCACCCTCCTTGAAAGATGGGTGGCAGGATTGTGAGAAGGGAGTGGGGAATTAGCACCTCTTTGCACGTTTGGCAAACTCCTTTTAGTAATACATGAATGGAGTTATCACTGTTCTATTGTTTTAACTCATTGTCCTAAGAGAAGTTCATCACTTCTCAGGTAGTAACTTTCTTTGTTATAAACATGTGACATGCATCCATTTTTATCTGTCTGGATCTCACCTCCATCTATCTAACTAGATATCTTCAAATTTGAAGGGGAAATCAAGCCTTCCCTGATTAAAGCAACTGCCAGTTCATTCTTAGCCATGGAGGTAGTAACACACAGTTTCAAAACTAGTGTTGGGTTAGAAGTTTCATCTATCTTTTGCATAAATATGTTTGGGTTTTTAAAATGTACAATTCTTTGTTTTTAATGCACTATCATATGTCTGATTTAACTTTTCCCCTCATAAATCCCAGTGCTAATTTGAAGGTTTGGTACTCATTAACCAACTCATGCTGAGGTGTGTATTTGATGGCACAAATCATTGGAGGAATGGAGTATCAGCCAGGTGGCTGGTTGGCTGCTTCCCCTTTGGCAAATTGGCCAGCCAGGGGAAAAGATGACTTCATCCATTTAATGCAGCCATGCCCCAGACACTGCTGTGGTTCTTATATAAGGTGGCACTCTACACACTCACCTGGTTTTGGTGCAATGCAAGATGGGTTGCACTCATTCTAATTTGGCCGCATGATTTTTTGGGTTTAGGTTTGTTTGCTCTGTACTGTAGCTTCAGGATGTGAGTAGGTCACAATGGATAGGATCCATGCTGGTTCAGTGGATGGAGGGAGACAGTGGTGAGTACTTTGAAGAAACAGAATATGTTGAAAGTATGATTACCTCAAGCATCCTCTCAGGGCTGATTGACAGGAAGAGACCGGGAGTAGCTTGGGGCCTGATAGTGTCATGGACCTTAGAGGCTTACTTGTTTGGGAGCTGATAACTTTGACGGGGTTTTCTTTGCAATATTTTCAACTATGTAAATGGAATGAAAAGTAAAGAGCTGAGGTTATGCTTGGGGCAGCTCATCCCATGTGATCAATGGGCATAGAAGTTTCCGGTCCTCACCTTGGTAGTAAGTACATCCACACATCAGTTTGCTCTGATTTCCACACTTTAATCAGGATTCAGACAAATTAGAAAGTTGCCCAAAAAGATAACTAAACATATCAGAGGTATGAAAACCAAGGGTTGTGAAGAAGGTTAGAGAAACTGTGTATGCTTAGCCCAGGGAAGGGAAGACTGCAGGGGAATATGATAGCACTCTAAAAATATTTCAGGGACTCTGTCATGTAGAAGAGGGCAAAGATCACAGCTGTCCACAGAAGCAAGACTAGATTAAATTGATTTAAATTACAGGAGAGTAGGCTAGACATCAGATTAAAATTGGTAGAACATTTGGAATAAGAGCAGTTGAGCAACAGAACGAATTACTAATTCGGAAGTGGGTTAGCCCTTTCCGAAAGTCTTCAAGCTGAGCTTGTGTTGACACCCATTGAGGATGGGCTAGCTCTGGATATTCTGCTTTGGTCAAAGAGATGGTCTTGATACTTTGCAAGGTCCCCACCAATCCATGAATCATTCTTATCAAAAGCATTGCAGATCAGTATGTAGACTACTAAAGTTAATGCAGCTAACAAACCATTTGGTGTTTTGCATCTTCTGGCTTGTGTGAACTCTGTGACATGTTTTATGGAGCCCTTCCCACATTCCCAGTTCTGTAAAGATGCCATCTTTGGATTTTTGTTGTCATGAACTCATTTCCTATAGATATGTCTTGGCTCATGTGCAAGAAAGAACTACTGTTCTGCTCTGAGAAATAGTAAAGTTCTCAGTGTCCTGTCACCTTACTTTATGGCATTTTCATATCGTACCTGGGCATGCCACATGCTATTGAATTGTCAGATATTAAAGGCGATTGTGCATTAAAGCAAACGATGTGGTTTGTTATGTGGTTGATGATATGAAGCAAGAAATCTTACCTTGCCAAGTTAACACTATGTCAGCTCTCACACTTCATTTTCTCCTTAAGACATACCTTCCTTTTCTATTCATACTCTACTCCTTTTCATTAGACAGTTCAAAATCCATCAACATTTTGTACCTAGGTGATATTGGGTAACCTTCCAATAGTCTGTCCTACCAGTAGTGCTCAAATACAGAAAGGCTTGTGTGTTCTTCCATGTGTTTCTTTGGAATAAGTGTCCATGGGTTGATTCACACATAACTGTTGATGGCTAGATTTCCCACAATTTTAGTACTGGTCACTGAATACATGAATGAGCTTTGTGTGTGTGTGTGTGGTTTTGAGGCAACATCAAAGATCCATTGTCATGTGCCTTTCACATATATTGGCCCTTATTTCACACTGCAACCATTACTGGATGACAATCAATTTAGCATTAGGAAATAGCCCTCTCTGAAACCCTGGAGACCAATCCTCAGTTAGTGCAAGCAATAATAACCACATTTAGTAGTATTGGTTCCTCTTTACTCAGCACTGGTTAGGCCTCATTTTGAGTATTGTATCCATTTCTGGGCACCACAGTTTAAGAAAGATGCAGACAAGCTGGAAGGGCATCAGAGGAGGACAACAAGGATGATCCAGGGACTGGAAACAAAGCCCCATGA
Source organism: Varanus komodoensis (assembly GCF_004798865.1). Classification (NCBI taxonomy): domain Eukaryota; kingdom Metazoa; phylum Chordata; class Lepidosauria; order Squamata; family Varanidae; genus Varanus; species Varanus komodoensis. The sequence goes on along the minus strand of NW_025335415.1, from coordinate 264,590 downwards.
GGATAGATTGAAAGATCTGGCCATGTTTAGCCTAGATAAGAGAAGACTGAGATAGCATTCTAAAAGTGCTTGAATGGCTGTCACAAAGAGGAAGACCAGGATCTCTTCTTAATCATCCCAGAGTACAGGACACAGAACAATGGACTCAAGTTACAGAAAGCTCAGTTCTGGGTAGATATCAGGATACATTTCTGACTGTTAGAGCAGTGCAACAATGGAAGCAATGACTTAGGGAGGTTGTGGGCCCTCTCACATTAGAGACATTCAAGATGAAACTGGACAGCCATTTGAGAAGGATGGTATAACTTGGAGCCCTGCACTGAGCAGGAGAAGATTGAACTGATGACTCTCTGGCCCCTTCCAACTCTACTATTCTATGAATTTTTGAAGACATGGGACAATAGTTTCATTCAGTAAAAAGGAACTTCAAATGTTTCAAGTAACATTGGGGGGATTTCAGGAAAGAGGTTCTACCATATGCCTAGTTGAGAGGTCCTGAAAGACATTTAAACGGTCATTGTGGAGAACCTGAGATTGATCACATACCCTTTTCATCTCCAGCAGTACTTGTTATACATTCAAAACAAAGCCAGAGTCATGTCTGTATGACTACACAGTCTCTCTACACAGTCTCTCTCTTCTTCTTCTTCCAGATGAAAAAATGTTCAATCAGACCGTTTTCCTTCTCCTGGGATTCTCTGATATACGGGAGCTGCAAGTTTTACACTTTTCACTGTTCCTTCTGATATATTGGACAACCATAATGGGGAATCTTCTCATAATTATCCTTGTGACCCTCAACCAGCAACTTCACACACCTATGTACTTATTTTTGATCAATTTATCCGTGGCCGACATTGGTAACATTTCAGCCAGTATCCCCAAAGCCATGAGCAATTCCCTCATGAACACCAGAATTATTTCCTATTCAGAATGTGTCTCCCAAGTCTTTTTTCTCATGTTTTTCACAATAACTGACCTGTTCCTCCTCACATTCATGGCATATGACCGATACATCGCCATATGCAATCCCCTGCGTTATGGGGCAGTGATGAACATGGGAGCCTGCATGCAAATGGCAGGTGTTGCATGGGTCTCTGGTATTTTCTGTGCCATGTTGCACACTGGAGCCACCTTTTCAATGCCTTTCTGCTCCAATGTCATTAACCAGTTTTTCTGTGAAATACCTCAGCTGCTCAAACTCTCCTGCAATGGTAATTATATGATAGAAAGTAGAGTCATTTTATTTGGCTCATGTATAGCTTTTCTTTGCTTTATCTTCATAATTTTTTCTTATGTACAGATCTTCACAAATGTCCTGCGAATCCCCTCAGTTCAGGGCAGGAAGAAGGCCTGGTCTACCTGCATGCCCCACCTTATTGTTGTCTCCTTGTTTATCTGCACTGGTGGTCTGGCCTACTTGTGTCCAACTAGAGGGGTCCCAAAAGATCTCATTATGATGATTTCAGCCCTGTATTCTATGCTGCCACCCATGATGAACCCACTTATCTACAGTATGAGAAATCAGGAGATTAGAACTGCATTGTTCAAATATTTTGGATGCAAATTATACTCCAAGCATTAAATGGCAATGTATTCTATGTAATGTAGTATACATGTGGTTGTTTGGAATAAAAATTTATTGAAAGAGATGAGAGGTCTTCTGTCCAGACCAATGGGGCCACATCCTGAACTCCAATGGTGGTTGGAGTTAAATGCCATTGTATTCATAGTTACAGTATGTGATGTTATTTCACATTATTGGGGTTATTCTTGCTAACATTATCTGTTAGCTGCCTAGAGGATGCCACAAATAAAGAAATACATAAACTGTTAAGCTTGATGAACTCACTATTGCCCAAGGCTGTCCTGTTTCCCTGCTTCTTCTATGCCAGCAAGCCTAACAACAACTCAACAACAAAAACAATCTAAAAAGATAAATTAAAAGAGGAAGTAGTGACTCTGGAAAATTGGAAGACAGAAAAAGGAATCTAGTCAATATAACTGGTATACATTGTCTGAAACATTTGTAAGGAAGTATAATTTCATTTTTCAAATGAGAGAAAATGGATATTTTAGGGTACTTGGAGAAAGAGAAGAATAGTAAGTGATGTGAAAGGGAGCTATGGATTGATGGAAAAAGGTAGTGGGAGTGAAACCATATAGTGACCAAAGTACAGTAACCAATCATACTACATAGTATCTATACATTTATTTTCAAGTTTGTCAATAAATAACATACTGCCATCTTCTTTGCATAATTATATGAATATATTCACTTTTTGCCATATTAAGATATATTCTAATTATATGAGCATGTACTTCTACTGCAACTGTGCTGTCTGAATCCAAGCATTGATCAAACAATCCCACATCATTTTCCATCATATAAGTCAGGGGCTATAGAGATTTGTTCTACCAGGAAATCTGTTATATGATCTTAAAGTTACTGAATAGATTTTGGACCAAGTGTAATACTTACATGCAAGGTTATTTCTTTCCCTAATATGAAGAAGTTTTCAAATGTTGGTAAAATTTTATTTAAAATGAAACAAAATGAAATTCTCAGCTCACTGCACTAACCAGTATATACAGCTGTTGCCAGCACCTTTCCATATTTCTTTAAAGATAATGGTCCAATCAAAAAACAAACAAGCGGACTGTAGCCAAACAAGAAGAGGTGGCAATCTTGGCTGAACATTAACATAGCTGAGTAGATTGGGATTCAAACCCAGACTTTTAAGAGCAAAGACAACAACATATGAGCAAGAATAGATGGATCTGAAAGTGCTGGTTTCTCCCCTATTGCAATTATTTATATCTCAACCTCAAGATCTTTTTGACTGGATTATGAAGAACTTTGAACATTAAGGAAAACCCTTTAAAACAAGCAAACTAAAACTCCCCACCCATCCCTGAGTGATTTCAATCAGTGCCTTCCAGGAGTGGAAAGAGAATGTGAAAGGAGATAATTTTGGGAATTTTCCTTCCCCACACCTGACCCAAAGTCCTCAAAAACTCCAAAGAGTTGGGTGACCCTTTAGAACATGAGTCCTCAAACTACGGCCCGCAGGACGGATCTGACCTGCCATGCCCATTCATCCGGCCTGCTTCTCCCACACATGTGCGCTTGCTGCTGCCTTGCAGCATGGACTGGAGGCAGTGGCTTGCTCGCTTGGAGATGGTTTTGGACTCATTGGGAGATCTCTCAGCAAGGGAGCCGCCGTGCGCCCAATGCCACCTTGCATGCACCCGACGACGCATGTGGGCTGCCTTTCAACTGGCCCCCTATTGAAACAGTTTGAGGACCCCTGCTTTAGAACATTATGGAAATTGTCATAGGGGACCCAAGTGAGGGAGACAAAATAAAAAAAACAAAACACATTTTTCTAAGAATTGAAAGGTTCAACCACCCATTTCTGAGCAGTATCTATGAATCAGATAGTGTCATGGTGGCGCTTGGATGTTTGGAGTACACTGTAATTTTCATGTGCTGTTGATTGTGCTGTAGCCAAGTATTTCTCAGAAATATCAAGCTGAACATTCACTAATTTCCTCTATTGTCTACTCTGTTGGGTCATGCTAGACTCCTGAGTTACATCTCTCATAGGGTTAGACCAAGGTCTCATTGGCACATGACAGGAATGAAATCTACTAGGAGACCTGGTATAAATTGTCACCTGCAGCTGGACAGAGATACTATGAGCTAAAACTACTGAGGAAGGAAGTATATGAGGAGTTCAAAGGAATATTAAAGTAGTAAGTTATTAATTTGCACATAATTTTAATTATCACTAGCATGTTTCATTACTATGTGAAACAGATCATTGAGGGTGAATGCTGTCTACTGAAATGAGAAACAAATAAAACGGCATTCATGCATTTGTGTTCAAAACAGCTAGTTCCCTGCTCTCTGTTGTTACCTCATTTAATTTCTTGTAAAACCTGAATATATGAACTTGCTTTAATTTCTCATTCTTAAGTAAATTCTTAGCTATCAAAGTAAGTTGGTGTTGATTTCTGGTCAGAAACAGCTCCCAATATTAGGTTTAAAAAATAACTACAGTAAACATAATGTTTACTGCACATTGTAAATTGTAACACAATTTACAATGAAACTAGAATGAGAAGTGATGCAGATGTTCCAGGTGGCTGAAAGTGCATATAAGAATGGCTGATGGATCAGGAAGGCAGGAGATGCATTTCTTCTCAGGCATAACACAGGGATGTAGGAGCGGTGGTAAGTCACACATTCTGATGCTGACAATCAGGATCATGCTGCTTCATATATTTTTTAATGCTGCTTCATATATTTTTTAACTTAAGAGAACTCATCTCTTCACTGTATTGCTGGACATGCTTTTATCAGGGCACATGATAAGCTGATACCAATATGCATTTGATGCAGAGCAAAGATTTGGCTGTACTTCTAGGTGGCACCAAGAAGGCTGTTTGCTTTCACGTGTGACTACATCCTTTGGGAAAATAAACCATGGCCAATAAAGGTGAGATGATCTGTTGCACAGAAGCCAATGAGACATAGAATGTCCATCTTTCCATAGTATTATAGAGCAGAAAATCTGGCAAATGTTATGTGGGGGCAGGGGATAATGGCCCTCCTGATATAAGTTAAGCCTCTCTTCCCCCACTAGGCTAATAGGGCTAGCTGTAGACCAAACAATGCTTGGAACCTCCTCTATTTGCTTAACTGTTAGACACCTCAGTTTTTATTGAAGCTGTATTTTGTCCGCATGGTTTGCAGGCATGATTAAGTCCTGTCATAATATAAGAGTAATTTGCTGGTATGGATCCAGTTATAGTCACTCCCATGTATGCTGTTTCCTGAATGGACACAGATGCTGTAAGCATTCCAACAAGTAGCGCAACTACTACAGGATGATGATGGTGATAATGATGATGGTGATGGACCTGAACAACACATAAATCTACCTGTCAGTTGTGTTTTGTTTTTTTTTTCCAGAGGACCTGCTCTTAGTTCCTCCTTAAAGTGAGGAAGGGTTAGTGGGTAGACAAAATGCAACCTTTTTGGTGACACTACCCTCTCCCACAGTTGGTTTCATTCTCTTCTGAGTTTTAAGCGGCAGATGACAATATATTAACTTTTCCAAGCATTTAGCTTATTTTAATCCTGTCTGTTGCAGATTATTTTATTTAATTAACCATGGTAAGTTTTAATTTTCTTGGATGTGTGTGAGACTATGTGTATATGGGTGTGCATGTTTCAACAAGATTTTAAAAACGGTAATTCATTTTTGGGACTCTTTCTACCCTGTTCCCCAAAACTTTTCGTAATTGTAATATGTAAATATAATATCTGTATTACATGTTATAACACCCAGTAGCTAAAAGTTGTGAAGGCAATTTTTAGAGAAGATAATACTGATCTACATTAATCAAAGCTGTGATTCCATATAAGGAAGCTTCATGTATTACTAGTAAGTATTGATCCATATTTGTTGGGGGAGAGGCTTATGTCCTGTGGTGAGCTTCTCAGAGACATCTAACTGGCTACTGTGAGAAGCAAGAGCTGTCCTGAATAGCCTTTTGACCTGATCCAGAAGCACTCTGCTTATATTCACAGCTTAGCAAGTGTTTGGAGCAAATGTGGTGTCTGCATGCATTCAATCTAGCCTAGCCCAACCTAGCCTTATTGAATCAAATCCCTCTCTTCTTTCTCTCCTGCTTTCTTCTTACAGATGACAAAATGTTCAATACAACTGTTTTTCTTGTCCTGGGATTCTCCGATATTCGGGAGCTGCAAGTTCTATATTTTGCACTGTTCCTTCTGATTTACTGGACAACTGTAATGGGGAATCTCCTCATAATAATCCTCGTGACACTCAACCAGCAACTTCACACACCTATGTACTTCTTTTTGATTAATTTATCCCTGGCTGACATTGGCAACATCTCAGTCAGCATCCCAAAAGCCATGAGCAATTCCCTCATGAACACCAGAATTATTTCCTATTCAGAATGTGTCTTCCAAGTCTTTTTTCTCATCTTGTTTTCAGTTACTGACCTGTTCCTCCTCACATTCATGGCATATGATCGATACATTGCCATATGCAATCCCCTGCATTATGGGGCAGTGATGAATGTGGGAACCTGCATGCAAATGGCAGGTGGTGCATGGGTCTCTGGTATTTTCTGTGCCATGCTGCACACTGGAGCCACCTTTTCAATGCCTTTCTGCTCCAATGTTGTTAACCAGTTTTTCTGTGAAATACCTCAGCTGCTCAAACTCTCCTGCAATGGTAATTCTATGATAGAAACCAGAGTCAACGTATTTGCTGCATGCTTAGCTTTGTTTTGCTTTGTCTTCATAATTTTTTCGTATGTACAGATCTTCACAAATGTCCTGCGAATCCCCTCAGTTCAGGGCAGGAAGAAGGCCTGGTCTACCTGCATGCCCCACCTTATTGTTGTCTCTCTGTTTATCTGCACTGGTACTCTGGCCTACCTATGCCCTACTAGTGAGGCCCCAAAAGATCTTGTTATGATGATTTCAGCCCTGTATTCTATGCTGCCACCCATGATGAACCCACTTATCTACAGTATGAGAAATCAGGAGATTAGAGCTGCACTGTTGAAATTTTTTGGATGGAAGTTATACTCCAAGCATTAAATGACAATGTTCCTTACATAATGTAGTCTACTTGTTTTATACAATCTTCTGCCTCTTTGGAGGTTCTCCATGTCAGTTGTGAGAGCCCGATTCCTACGCTTGTACTACTAACTTGTGTTCAATTTCTGAGCTCACTGATTATGGGGATCAAAACAAACACTGAAGAAGGATCTCTGTGGACATGAAATTGATATTAATGAACTCCTCTTAGATGAAGACCTCTTGCTGCCAGTGCAGGACAGGCATGCCTTTCACTGCCCAGAATAGGGTAAATGGACTTTCCCGGCCATTGATGGACACAGCTGGTGACTTGAGGAGCTGTTCCTCAAGCCTACAACTAAATGGTTTACTTTCCCAGTTAGAAAAGAGAGCAGTGGGCAAATCGGATTCAGTCCTCCTTCCCTTGAGGGCACTGGCTGCTCTGCTGTCATCTTCCATGACTTGGGGAAGCAAGAGGCACAGAGCTAAAGCCTCAAGGTCTGCTTCTAGAAATTGTGGTTCCATTGCTCCCTTGTCTCCTCTCCTTTCTCAGAGAGAGCGGAGCTGCAGGGAGAGAGAGGGGTGTTACCAGAAGCCACAGGTGCAGCAAGTGCCAGGCAAGATGCAGTAGCTGAACCACAGCTCACGGGTTACTGAGGCAACACAGCAAGGGAGGTTATGTGGGTGAGGCAGGTCAGACAAGAGGCTGGCACAATGGCAAGGTGACATAGAAAGGCACAAACCAGGAGCTGAATGGTTGAGTAAGGTGGACACTCTGGTCCGAGTAGAATAGGGCCATTTGGAACTATAGGAAGCAATCTGATTACGTGGGCTCCAGTTCTGTAGGATTCTATACAACAATAATAATTCAGAGGAGAAGGAGCTGATCCTTAGCAATAAAGAAGCCCATGCAGTCTCTCAGCACAGGTGGTATATGTTTCTATATGGGCTTTAAGAGGAGTCTGAAATATAATATGTTACAGTCATACAGTCTTAAGGTACCTAGTACCTTTACTAGTAGCCAAGTTATTTCTGCCCATGAAAGGTTATAGATTTGGCAGAAAGCAGCCTCGTTTCCTATGCCATGAGAATCCAATATTACTAGTTACAAATTAGGTTGTCCTATTGTCCCGGTCAATGCCTTGTAACTTCTACTTATGAGTGTCCTTCACTGGGAAACACTCTCTGTACTGATCTAGCCCAGAGTTTCTTGTGTAAAAAGGAGTGTTTACAGCCAAATTAGGGGAAAAACTTAGCACATAATGCCATTCAGATTTCCAATGCTTTATTTGCTTAAGCTATGGTAGCATAGCTTTAAGTTAATGCTTAAGCTATGACCTGATCTACAGACTTGTAATAATTGGTTTTCATGTCTGGAGAGGATGAGCACACACTTGGCTTTGATTGCAAATGGATTCCCAAGGGAAAATTCCAGGGGGTGTGGAGGAAGCATCCTTCCTTTTTATACCAGCTTACTCAAGAAGTGACTGCTCAGTTCTCCATTTAGAAGCAGTGAGCAATCTACAAGAAGAGGTGAGGTAAATTGTGCATCAGTCAAGGCAAGGTAAGGACATTCTTCCTGGCTTCTTCTGGTTAGGGCAAATGAGGATCCCCCTAAAGGGATGGAAGTGAGTTTCATTCCATTTTCTGATTTCTTTTCCCATTACTTTAAACCAGGAATTTTCCCCAAACAATTATGCCTCTGAATGAGGTATGGAAGCCTCTATTTAGAATATCATTTCACTCAAGCCTTAGGGGAGTTTAGAAGTGGTTTGTCTGGATTAAATCTCAGGTTAGTGGCCATCTACATCTGGTCTTGTCCACTGGCCTCAGTGGTTGGACTGAATGTTTGGGGTGGTCTGAAATAGCTAGTAAATAGTGCAGGCAATCCTTCAGGGGAAGTTTGTGCCATCTCTATGCATTGCATACTTCTTCCATGAGTTCAGGTTGTACACATATTCTGAGGAACCATAGCAACTCAGAAATGGGTGCTGTTTGGACCGCTTTGAGCTTTCCTCAGCACCTCTGAGATGCTCTTCCAGATGAAGCTTCAGACCTACCATAACCTTGCTTCACTCACAGCATATTGCAGGCAGTCCAGACATCAACCCCAATTTTGAGCATGCTTATTCTCACTACAAAAAACCTATTGAGGACAGAACGCAGGGGACTGTCCTAGTGCCTGTGTGCTCAACACATGCAAACCCATCCTGCAAGTAAGCTATGCTTTGTGGGTTGTTCAGGCTCACACCAAGACTTTTTGGAACCCTAGAATTTCATGGAACTCCAATAACCTCCTCCTGAAAAGTAGTCATGGAAAGGCAAATCCACTATCTTCCTTTTCTGCAGCAGCTGGAGTGTAAGAAATATTGAAAAGATGGAGAGTGCTGAGCTGCAACATCCCCCACCCCAATTTTTGTCAGTTTCTGGTTGACATCTTGAGCAACTGGCCCTAGGCAACTGTGTACACATTTGCTTACTTGCAGACTCTCCAAGTCGCTTTCCAGGTATGGCTCCTACTCCACTTCACTGACTCCCATGGCCACTAAAACTTATATGGGAGCCTAAACTACACTGCTCTGATTTCCTTGTTATGTATGCAGAGCCCTTTTAGGAATCTTCTACACTTTGCTAGAGCATTAACATAATTCAGCTCACTTACTGCTCCCCTATATTACTTCATCCTGGATATGGACAAAAGAGCACACAAAATACTGATGTGGTTTTATATGAGTGCAGCAACATTTTGTTTAGGGTATTTGCAACATGTATCTGCAGAATGGAAATGCACTATTGATTGCTTGAATCAATAAAAAACAAACAAATAGGTGCATCCAACCCTTACCAAATTAGTCTCATTAACTCCCATCCAGCTGCCTCACTGGATTTGAACCCAAAAATATTGGTCTGTGTGCATTTTTTGCAGGGTGTTTCTGTAGAATTGTAAAGATTAAGTATATGTGTCTTTATTCTGGTGAGCTTTATTAAATTATGCTTATATTTTACTATTGCTACATATTAAACTGAGTCAATTTGTTTCATGTCTGCATTTGTACAGGTTGTTGAATAAGCTGAGATGGGAAATCAGACTTTACTAACAGAGTTTATACTCCTGGGACTCTCTAGTGATCCATTCCTACAGCTTTTCCTGTTCTTCGTATTTCTTATTATATTTATAGTGACATTATTAGGAAATGCAGCGATCATGCTGGTGACAAGGACTGAGTCTACCCTTCAGACACCCATGTTCTTCTTTCTCGGCCATTTAGCCTTTGCTGACATCTGCTATTCAACTGTCACTGTTCCCAAAATGTTGGGAAATCTCATAACAAAACAGAAAGCTATTTCTTGGGAAGGATGCCTTGCACAGGTTTTCTTCTTCTTTCAGGCTTCTTGTGCTGAAGTGTTCATCCTTACAGCAATGGCTTATGACCGATATGTTGCTATATGTGACCCACTGCATTATGCAGCAGTTATGAAAAAAGAAATCTGCAAGCAGCTGGTGACTGGTGCCTGGGCAGTTAGCTTCTTGATTGCTTTGGTGAATGTACTGCCTTTGTTAAATCTGCATTTTTGCAGGAACAATGCTATCAACCACTTTAGTTGTGAGCTTCCATCACTCTTGGTGTTATCTTGTACTCAGACCCTCACCAATTACATTGTTCTTCTGATCTCCGTGTTGGCTTTTGGTTTCAGCTCATTCCTCCTCACTCTTATCTCTTACATCTACATCATTTCCACCATCCTGAAGATTCAATCAAGGGAAGGCAGAAGCAAAGCCTTCTCCACCTGCAGCTCCCACCTGATAGTGGTGGGCTTATTTTATATTGCCGCTTTCTTCCGATATGTGAAACCAAGTTCAGCATCCCTCATCGATCTGGACAAAGTGGTTTCTATCCAGTATAGCATCCTAACTCCCATGCTAAACCCAATCATATACAGCTTGAAAAATAAAGACATCAAAGCTGTTCTAGCAAAAATGTTTGAGATGTATAATTTTTTAAAATAAATGTAATCTGTAGGAAAGTACAGAACACAATTTCTAATGTTGCCAAGCGTATTATTAGCTTTGATACTTTAATATAATAAAGTATTTCTCCTCATTTGAGAAATGGCAAAAATGACTTCGTAGTTGTCCATGTTTTCTCCCTCAATCTGCATTTATCATGTAGAGGGAGAGAGAGGGAGAGAGAGGGAGAGAGATTGATTGAAATTGTGGGGGGACATTGCAGATGCACACACACACTCTGTTTCATGATGAGGAATCCTTGTTTAGTGCATTCCAATGTTGAAAAGCAGCCTATGTCATACGGGTTCTCCTGTTAAGGAGTAATGCACTTCTGAAATTTTCCTTTCTGCATTCCTCAAAGGCTGCATATTCAGTTCGTGTTGAGAAGCCCAGGGGCTCAGGCATGGTCTTTGATTTGGAACGTTCTCTTTCCATCTCCACCAGCCATTTTGGATGATAATGCACGGCAAGGAAGATGTGTGAGAAGTCCCCCACTGAAGCTGACTTTATGACCCACTCATTGCATCATACCATCACTATCCATAAGACAGTCCCACTTATGGATTGCTTGCTTCCATGGGTGCCCTATCACCCCCAACTGCATGTGGGTGGCACCTTTGCATACCTTCCCATACTATCTTTGTCTCCGTGATCCTTATCTGGGGTTTCTATACAAAATGCCTTCCTTGCCTTTCTAAAGTATGGCACAGTAGAACATTGTGTGCTCTCTTACTCTACATGGTTCATTCAAGGTTTGCACTATCTACTTTTACTAATATGACTGGATGGGTGTTTTCCAGAAATTGGTTGCTGCAGGAATGGAATCTTCTTGAAAGTTCCTCAAACTGGCTTGCAATGACAACCAGACATAGCCTTCATGTTTGCAGGAGGTTTTTCTCTCCCTCCCTGCAAGAGAAAAGAAGTAAGTCTTTACACACATTGTCCCCTTGAGAGAGCTGGAAATATCAGGGATCCATCAGTCACAGGGCTAGGGAAGTGGCCACTTTAAAAACAGAGGTGCAGTTTAGTATTTTCAGCCAGCATTTCCTGAAATTAGTGACAATCCAAAGTGAATCCTCATTTGAACATGGCTCAGTTCATTAATACTCTGAGTTCATTGCTGGAGGGAACATCATACTTCAGTTTTTGTCCAGCTGAGACTTTGGCTCTGGAGGTATCAGCGCTCAGCCTCCCAGTTGCAGGAAGGATTCATCAATCCTAAGCAAGCACTAATAGGGCAATCTTGTTCATGTCTATTTGAACTTGAAGTTAGCGACATGTATTTCCATGAGGCTTTTTCTCATGTAAGCAAATATGGTAGCCTAAGTGGAAAATTTTTCTTATATTATGCTATTTCCCACCTGAAAGTCTGCTGTGACCTGCTGGTGTCCCCCATCCCACAATTAGGGAAATACTGCTCTTAAACAACTGAGATACTAAGCCAAAAGTTGGCAACATTTCCACACCACAATCTGGGGAAAGTTCTGAATCCCCAGTCCACTCCTTAGGCTTGTTCACATGCCAGCACTCACAACCATTGACACCCTGAACTTTTGAGAGGGGTTGTTTTGGCATATACTGGAGGGAAAAATCTGATAATATCCAAAAAGTATATGCAAAATTGGAAAAGGTGTTTGTTCCTCACACCTATCCTTCGCACATGCACATACACACACCAGAAGTTTGTGCCATTCCTCCCTGCTGTTGAAAGTACTGGATGAATTTCAGAACTGAGGCAAACCTCACAGTCAGCTGGGGCTCACTTTGAGGAATGCTGCTTAGAGCCAGATGAACCAGGAAGAATTAAGAAAAGACTTGTGTTCCCTTAGACTCTTATCCTGAGGATGTTACTCAGCAATGCAAGCACCCACTGAGAATGTTCCGTAAAACACCTTAGTCTCTCCATAGCAGAAATATCATGCCAAATATATCTATTTTGAAAGCAGAATCAAAAGCTTGTTTGAAATCAAAACTAAAACCTACCTTTCCAGCAGGACTAACCAGATTCTTGACCAGGGTTAAGCAGGCTTTTTAGTCAGGCCTTGGGCACAATCCGCAATTGCAGAAGGCTACCAGGAAAGCAGTTCCAGAGGACTTGAGGACACATCCTTCTCTGCTTACAATGACAACCAGACAGAATTTTCCTGTTCAGAGGAGGTTTTCCTCCCTCTGACTGCAATAGAATGGAAGCGCTCCTTGAGGGAACTGAAAATATGGAGGCCCATCAGTGACAGAGCTAGGAAAATGGCCACTTACAAAATGGAGGTGCAGTTTAGCATTATCAGCCAGCAGTTCCTGAAATGACTGACTCTCTAAAGTGAATCATGGTTTGAACATGCCACATCTCACGTTTCTGACCCCCAGGGGGCTCGCAGCCACCTCAGCCCCACTACTCTTCTATGTGACTCCCCCTTTGAGACAGAAGTGGCAGGAAGCTCTTCTCCATTTCCTCCTTCCCTTTCCCTGCTGCCTGGGCATTCTGTGGACAAAAGCACCAGCTGGCAGTTCTAGTCCAACTTCATTTCCGGTGAATGTCCCTGAGCCTGGTATGTGCATTGGTTTGAGATACCTTCTGCAACACTTCTCCTGCTCCTTTTCTAACTTTAAAAAATCCCTGTTTGCTTAGTTGAGATAAAAGGCAAAGACACAAACAAACAAACAAGTTTAGGAAAAGGAACACCTTGATACCACCTTGATCTCTTATCACTTGTGCCTTCTCACATTTCTCTCTATGTTCCTAGGTTGTCATCAGTTAGAAATAGTCTATTCTCTTGTAACTAACACCAATCAAGAATGGCTTGTTTTTACAGAGAATTCCATCTTTTGAGCCCTTTCATCCATCCCCAAATTCCTTTGCAAGCATACTAAAAACTTTAATTGCTGGCAGATTTCAATGACATGCATCCATTTAGCTGTGAACATTTCCACAGCAAAAGTTGAGAAAACTCTGAATCCCCAGTCCACTCCTTTGGTCTGAAGACATGCCAGCACTTCTGACAGTCTGATTTCAGCATAAACAGGAGGGGAACAATTTGATAATATACAAAACGTATATGCAAAATTGGAAATGTGTTTGTTCTTCACACCTATCCCTCGCACGGATGCACATACACACACCAGAAGTTTGTAGCCTTTCCTCCCTGCTGTCAAAAGTACTGGATGAATTTCAGAATTGAGGAAAACTTGAAAGTCAGCTGAGGCCCTCTTTAAGGAATAATGCTCTAAGCCAAATGAACTACGAACAATTAAGACAAGATTTGCGTATGCCTCCCTTAGACTCTTATCCTTAGGACGTTGCTCAGTAATGCATGAACCCACTGAGAACATGCAATAAGAAAAAATTAGCCTCTCCATAGCTCAAACAGCATGCCAAATCCTTATTTTGAAATCAAAACCAAAAACTTGTTACATTTCCAGCAGGACTAAGCAGATTCTGGGCCATGGTAAAGCAGCCTTTTTAGTTATTTATTTTATTTAGAAAATTTCTATGCTGCCCCATTCGCTGAAGCCTCATGGCGGCTTACAAATAAATCAATTAAAATACAATAAATTAACAATATAAAACAAGTTAACAATATAAAATAAGTCACCCTGGCCAAAAAATAAAATAAATAAATACTACTAACAGTTAAAATGATGCTTGAATAAAAAAGTCTTCACCTGGTGCCGAAAAACAAATAACGACGTGCCAGGCGGACTTCCCTGGGGAGCGCATTCCATAAATTGGGCGCCACCTCAGAGAAAGCCCTCCTCTGAGTACTTACCCTCTTAATTTCCTTCACGGAGTGTTCCCGGAGAAGGGCCTCTCCTGCTGATCTCAGGGGGCGGGAGGGCATATATGGGCCTTGGGCACAATCCACAATTTCAGAAGGACCTTTGAGTGCCACCAGGAAAGCTGTTCCAGAGGACTTGAGAACACATGCCTTCTCCAGAAGACTGGCTACAAGGCAGAGGTGGAGTCTGCCTGGCCCTGGATGCATTAAGCAGTTCCTTTGAAAATGAGATGAGCTGCCAGTGGGGAAAGGTGTTGCTTATTTATTTAGTGGGAGTGGAAGGACTGTGCCAAGTACATTGGTGCCTGCAGATACCACCTTCCCTATACCTGTACTCAACATTTTCCTTGAATTAACCAATGAACAATGTAAGGTTTTCTCCCAAATGGAGAACTTCACTTACAAATTTGGCCCACAGCAAGAATACAAGAGACAACTAAGAACACCTATCAAATAACTCATCAAGTTTTATGTTCTTATAAATAAACCAATTCTTACATCTTCTAAGAATAGACCCAACATATCCAAAATCCTGTCTCTCCTATAACCGCCCCCCTCATTCTTTCCTCTTTTAATCAACACATTAAATTGTGTCCTGAATATATGCCTAGTGCCTTTGTTGCCCACACGATCAATTAAAGTAACAGGATGCAATTGAACTAGTTTACACTTAAGGTATGGCTTCAGCTACAGACATATAATAATAGACTTGCATGTCTGGAGAGGATTCACAGACACTTGGTTTTGATTCCACATGGTTTCCCAAGGGAAACATTTCCAGGGGGGTCAGGGGAGAGAGCATCCATCCTTTTTATACTACCTTACTCAAGAAGAGACTGCTGAGTTCTTCGTTTAGCCACAGTGAGCAATTTCCAAGAAGATGTAGGGTAAATTGGCTAGGAGCAAATGAGGATCTCCCTAAAGTGACAAGGATTTCAATCCAGTTTCTCATTTCCTTTCCCATTACTTTAAAGCATGGATTTTCCCCACACAATTTCCCCTTTGAATGAGCTATGGAAGCTTCTATGTGGAATATCCTTTCACTCAAGCCTTAGGAGAGTTCTAGGAGTTGTTTATCTGGATTAAATCTCAGGTAAGTGGCCATCTACATCTGGTCTTGTATGCTGGCTTTATCTGTTTGAATGAATGTTTGAGGTGGTCTGAAATAGCTAGCAAATAGTACGGACAGTCCTTTTAGGGGAATGATTGTGCCATTTCTATGCATTACATACCTTTTCCAAGAGTTCAGGTTGTACACTTCCTCTGAGGAAACATAGAAACCCAGAAATGGGTGCTGTCTGTACTGCTTTTGAGCTTTCCTCAGCACCTCTGAGATGTTCTTTCAGATGAAGCTTCAGTACTGCCATTACCTTCCCTCACTTATAGCACCTTGCAGGCAGTCCAGACATTAACTCCTATTTTGACCATGCTCATTCTTATTAGAGAAAACCCAATGAGGGCAAAAATCAGGAGAGTGTCCTGGTGATTGTGCCCTCAACTCATGAGAACCCATCCTGCAAATAATCTATGCTTTGTCGGTTGTTTTCCAGGCCCCCCAAGCCTTTTGGGGATTTTTTTCCTAGCACTTAAAGGAACGACAAAGTAGCAATGAAAGGGCCTAACCACTCTCCTCCCTTCCTGAAGCAGCTGGAGAGTTAGAAATGTTGAAAAAATGGAGAGCACTGTGATGCAAGGTCCACCACTCCACATTTTGGCACTTTCTGTTTATCAACTTGGCAGTCTCTCCAAGTCTATTTCAATGTATGGGTCCCACTCCACTTCAATAATCCCTGTGGCCACTAAAACTTACATGGCAGGCTAAACTACACATATTGATCAGTTGGAACAAGACACTTGCACATTTGCAGAACACCGTCACTGTCACTATTGTATGCATTATTTCAATATACGATATGTATTGACAGAAGAGAGACATTTGTAGGCAGAATGATTGCTCAGATCAATAAAGCATAAACAGATAGAGTGCAGCCAACACACACCAAATCAGTGTCATTAACCTCGCCTGAATTTGAACCCAAAAATATTGGTCTATCTGCATTTTCTGCAGGCTGCTTGTACAGAATTGATTGTGTATCTATTTTAAGATGTGCATTATTAAACTTTATTATTATCACATATTAAACTAATCCAATTTGCTTCATTTTTTCACTTGTACAGGTTAGTTGAATAAGCTGAGATGGGAAATCAAACTGTAATAACAGAGTTTATACTCCTGGGACTCTCCAGTGATCCATTCCTACAGCTTTTTCTGTTCTTCGTGTTTCTTATATTTTTCATAGTGACATTATTAGGAAATGCGACAATCCTGCTGGTGACAAGGACTGGGCCTACCCTTCAGACACCCATGTTCTTCTTTCTCAGTCATTTAGCCTTTGCTGACATCTGCTATTCAACTGTCACTGTTCCCAAGATGTTGGGAAACCTCATAACAAAGCAGAATACTATTTCTTGGGAAGAGTGCATTGCACAGGTTTTCTTCTTCATTCAGACTTCTTGTGCTGAAGCATTCATCCTCACAGCAATGGCTTATGACCGATATGTTGCTATATGTGACCCCTTGCATTATGCAACAGTCATGAAGAAAGAAATCTGCAAGCACCTAGTGACTGGTGCCTGGGCAATTAGCTTCTTGATCGCTTTGGTGAATGTACTTTCCTTGTTAAATCTGCATTTTTGCAGGAACAATACTATCAACCACTTTAGTTGTGAGCTTCCATCACTCTTGGTGTTATCTTGTACTCAGACCCTCACCAATTACATTGTTCTTCTGATCTCTGTGTTGGCTTTTGGTTTCAGCTCATTCCTCCTCACTCTTATCTCTTACATCTACATCATTTCCACCATCCTGAAGATTCAATCAAGGGAAGGCAGAAGCAAAGCCTTCTCCACCTGCAGCTCCCACCTGATAGTGGTGGGATTATTTTATATTGCCGCTTTCTTCCGATATGTGAAACCAAGCTCAGTATCTCTCATTGATCTGGACAAAGTGGTTTCTATCCAGTATAGCATCCTAACTCCCATGTTAAACCCAATCATATACAGCTTGAAAAATAAAGACATCAAAGCTGTCCTAGCAAAATTATTTGAGAAAAATAATTTTCTTAAACTTATTCTGTGGGAAAGTGCAGAGCAAAATAAATTGTAATGTCGCTATGCATTATATTAGCTGGTTGGATCCCATTTTTTCTGTAGGCTGTGTATGAAAATTATGAATGAACATGTGAACTTATATTTGTACTTAATTGTTTTTTTCAATGTTTTCTTGTATACATGTATTTCTAAACATATTGTAATATTTAAACATTAAGGCATGAATGGATGGATGGTTAAAGAGTAGATAAGACAGACAGAGGTATTATAGCATGCTATATATCTGCATTAGGGACAATATTTGAGAATTTCTTCTTCCAAAATAAGTTATTTCTCTTTATTGGAGGAACGGCAAACTAACAAACAAAACCTTAGATAATAATTATCTGTCATTTTTCCTCATCTGCTTTGGTGACTTCAGTGAAATAGTACTTGAATTTTGTCTTGCTATCAGACATCTTATCTTGCATATCCAAAAAAACTGAACTTTAAGCTTAATGCAAATAATATTCATTCTTGCTCATTGTGATTCATGGGGAAAGTGCACATAATCTGTTTATGGACAGGGAACCATGTACATTGTCTGGCGATTGTGCATAATCTCCAACAAGTCTTATAGAGAAGGAACATATTCTCAAACCTCCAAGACCTCCCTTTAGAGTGCCTTCCAGTACCCTCTCCCAGGATATTTCCTTCAACCTGCTGCTCACTCCTATTCCCCTGATTTCAAAGCAAAGGATGGAATGGTCACTTGCATCCAGAGCTCTCCTAATCTGCACACCATGTATCAGCTACTCCCTGTTGCTCAAGACCAAGTCAAGGTTATTTGCCCCTCTCATCACCTCCTGGACCCTCTGCATGAAAAACCCTCCCTCTATAGCATCTAGGAAGCAACGTGACCTGCTGTTGCTGCTGGGTGGGAGAGGTGCACCCAATCCCTCACCATTGACAAGAAACTGGGTGCCATGTTGAGGAACCCAAAGCATTCCTTCTGACACCATGCTCTGAGCCAGTTGTTCACCTCTGCAACCCTCCTTTCCCCGGATGGCCCAAATCCCCAGGCAGGCAAGAGAAAGGAAAAGGCCACCTGGGCCTTTAAGTCCCTGAGTGTCTTGTCCAGAGCTTCAAAGTCCCTAGTGATTTGCCCTCTCCCATCATCTTCAGCAGTCTAAAATGCTTAGGGATATCTTGACAGTGTCTTGTACACAGTTTGGACAATATGCATATTCTCCAAGCAACACAAGATTTATGGAGACACAGGCCTGAAACTATCCACACCACTCTTTCTTTCCTCATCAACCCCCACTCTTTCTTGTGGATTTATTGAGGAACACTTTAAAAATTCAAGATGTCATAAAAGGTGATATAAGAAGCATAACAGACCTTGTCGCATGCATCTTTGTCATATTTTTTCAGCTCAAATTTGCAGGTGTGACACCTGTATACAACATGGGCAATTTGTGTGTGTGTGTCCCTCCCCATCAATGTAGTACTCTAGAAAAATAAATATTTACTCTCTTCAAGACCAGATTCTTAAAATCTGGGGGACAAGCATTGCAAACATATTTTATTGAATGCATTTTGGCCTCCATGTTTGAAGACATGAATTCACAAATTCTATTTCATAATTAACATTTTATTGATGATGTGACCTTTCTGTTTTGCAACAAAAAACATCATCTTCCTCAGCCTCCCTTCTGCTTTTATATGTGCAGTACATAACAATCTCTCATGCTTTAATACAGGCAGTAATATCAACTAACATCGATATGTACTGCACATAACATATGTCACAGCCATATTAGGATACAGCTTTGGTAGAAGCGATGTGAATTTTTGCAGTTGTGCTAACACCCCTACTACTCAGCTGCACATTTGTACCAAGGATTGAACAAAACAAAATATTAAGCAATCAATATTTACTTTACAGTCACAGAGCCATGGGAACAGTAGAAATAGGACAATAAAATGGCCATTCAAATAAACACATGCTTAAAAATGCAACCTAAAAAGAGGAAAATAAAAAGTTATATTGCAAGTGAGAGAATCCTCTTATGACAATGAATTATAGTGGGAAAAGGGGAGCTTACTCACTAGCTATTTCATTGTCTGATTTATGCCAGCCAAGGGAAAAAAGAAAGAGAGAGAGAGAGAGAGAGAGAGAGAGAGAGAGAGAGAGAAATTTTAGTGACCTCCCAGGACATTTGCTCATAACAGTGCTAAACAATCTACTACATTCTTCATGTGATTACTACATTTTAAAAAGCCATAAAGAAAAACCCTATATATGGGTCACCCTGTTATTCCCCTTCCAGAATTGATATTGTGGGGGAGGGGGATTAAACCTGACCCTGCTGCCCCACTCCACAAAAAAGCTGATATTTGGAGAAATTCAAATTATTAAGATATCTAGCATATTTAGGAGTTTTAAAAGTTAAATTCAGGAACATTAGGAAACAATTTCTGCAGCCATTTGATTAAATAATATTAAAGCTCAGTACATTCTATCTGTTATTTTAAAATTAGCAATTTAAAGGAGCAAAATCATATGTACAGAAAAAGTCAATTGTCAGTCCAAGTAGATCCAGTTTATTAGTGAGCTTTACACCCTGTCACAACAACAAATACAAGGGTATCCCTGAGATGAATTGGTGCAGACAATCTTTAACCTGTTTTGGAAAGCAAGGATCTGTGCCTTCAGTTCGATAGGGGTAAGTACAGGCTGTAGCCTTAGTTCTATAGTCAGTACACACCTAGGCATTTGTGGGGAAAAGAAAGATCACAGGGAGGCCAGCTGGGTTGAAACCATGAAACCATATTGGGACACCTTGTAGCAAGTGGGGCAAGATTTTGACCTTGAATGGCTGTCATGGAGCAGGGATAAATTGTGCTCCTATAGTATTAACATACACATGCATTGCCTTAGTGGTATTCTGTGCTACCAGCACTGAGGTCCATCTATGACTGACCCAAGAGAGTGAGGAAGAGAACATTGTGCCTGAAAGTCTTAATTTGCTCTACATGTTGACCATTATTTATCCATTTATTTACTGATCTGCATTTCAAAAGGACAAACATCTTAGATTTACTAAATTTAATCTTTTACTATCTCCACAGTAACTCACAAAAGCATGTTATCTTTTTTAAACAATGGACATGTAATAACCTTCAACTATGCCATGGGGAGCTGACCAGTGTCATAAATATGCAAGAAAGCTGTGCTAAGCAGTTGCTTTTGGGATTTTAGAAGTTATTGCATCTGATCCTTGGGCCTTTCCCATTGTAAGATGAAAACTCAGAGCCTTTACCTCTGCATGGGTTATCTGATCCCATTCTAATGAGTAAAATCCAGTGAGGGTAGATTGTCAGATGACCTAATCCTTAGATTAGGATTTAAGCCCTCTGTACCTTACAATAAGGCCAGTGGATTCTATGGTGCACCTTTTTTAGATGACAAGTTGTTTATTCCATTATACATTTATTAAAATATTATTCCATTCTCTTGATGGAGGGCATTGTACTTCTAGCATAGTAAAGGGACTATTCCAGAACCTTTATAAATAACATGTATAAATCCATAAATTCAAATATCCCTCTCCCTCTTTCTGTTATCCACACATAAACAAGCACCATCATACAGAAACTAAATTCATGCTTGTGCTTATGAATTAAAATCAGATATTGTACCCTTAGAACAGGGGTGGGCAATTAATTTTCCTATGGGGCCACATGAGAAACTTTGATAGTTGTTAAGGGCTGGACCAATACACTTACAGCTCTGCTCAATATATATCTCTATAAAAACAGTAAATGAACCTCATGCGGGCCAGTCAGGGTCAGTCATTGGGCCGGATGTGGTCTGCGGGCCATACAATGCCCAGGTCTGCCCTAGAAGAATCCTTTAAGTCAGCAGTTTCCAAAGGGCACTCTTGATCTCTTTGTTTCTCAAACTATAAATCAATGGATTCATTAGGGGTGGAACCACAGAATAAATAATTGCACATACCAAACGTAGGTCTGACAGGGAGCTTGAGGAGGGTAGCAAGTAGACAAAAGATCCAGTGAATACAAACACAGAGACCACTATAAGGTGGGGAAGGCAGGTAGAGAAGGCCTTTTGCCTCCCCTGAGCAGAAGGAATTCTTACTACTGTAGTGAAGATAACGACATAAGTTATGCTGATGAAAATGAAGCAACTGAAAACTACAGCAACACTGAACACAAGAACACCAATTTCAACTAGATATAAGTCAGAGCAGGAGAGCATGAGGAGCTGGGGGATTTCACAGAAGTACTGGTCCACAACATTGGAGCAAAAGGAGTTGACAAAAGTGCAAGTAGTGTGCATTACAGCATAGAAAAGGCCGCTCACACATGAGCTGACAATCATCCGCATGCAGGCTACTTTGTTCATTATTGTCTCATATCGCAGTGGGTTGCAAATAGCAACATAGCGATCATGTGCCATCACTGTGAGGAGGGCAAAATCTGATGCTACGAAGAAGAGCAGAAAGAAAACTTGTGCAACACATCCAGAATAAGAAATCAACCTGGTGTTCAAAAGAGAATTAACCATGGATTTGGGTATTGTGACAGAAATTGAGCCGATGTCCAGTATGGCCAGGTTCATCAGGAAAAAATACATGGGAGTGTGCAGACGATGGTTAAGAACAATGGCAAGAATGATGAGCAGATTCCCAGACACAGTTGCCATGTACAATGTCAGAAATACAAAGGCATGGATGATCTGCAGGTCTCGAACCTCAGAGAACTCCAACAGCAGAAAGTGAGACACAGAACTTGCATTGTCCATCAATATAAGCTGATTGAATGTGGAAGAAAATAAAGATATGGTACTATTAATCAAGATCTCTTAACTAAGCTGGAGTTATCTTTTTATAGTAGTTGCATCTCAAGGAAAGGGAGACAATGGTCAATAGATGAGGAAAGAAAGACTTACTGAACCTCATTAAACTCACCCCTACTGCCTCATAGCAAAAGTATAGCTGTATGCTGTCTGGGCAATGGCCGCATTTTCTGCCATTCTCTGTACTCAGTAACCTACATTGCAATGAGTGGTGGAATATGAAGACTAGTCTGATATAGTTATTGGTCTGTAACATCACTAATGGCCAATATGGCTTTGCATCCCTCCAAAAAGCAGTAAGCTAGCCAATAGATGTCCTGGATGCTGATGAATAAAAGAATTGACTAGTGGTAGAATGTGAAGACTGTGATAATCATTATGCCAGATATAACATGACATAACCATTATCATGTGGGTGTTGGAACAGAGGATCAGTTATCTTAATTTGAAGAATGTTTCTATCCACTTATTCTTCACATAGTTTCTTTGTTTACCTTATGATATAGGCTAGGATGATTTCCTAGAACTATGCATTCATAGCAACATTAACTTTCAGCACAATCAGTGCAATAGAGTCAAAACAAAGTATATTGTTATTTATTTGTTGGAAGCTGCCCCGAGGCGTATGCGAATGGGGCGGCATACAAGCATTCCAAATAAATAAATAAATAAATAAATAAATAAATAAATAAATATGCAGATGCTTCTGCACACATGCACACACACACACACAATCAGTGAAACTGTTAACACATCAACAGATCTAAGGATTCCAAGATGCCCGGATGCCTCGGCATTATTGGGTTAAATCCAGTGTGTTGTTAACAGAAATTTTCTAGCACAGCAGGACTTGCCCCTGTACTCCTTTGGCTGAAGTCCACTGCAACTCTGCTTTGTAGGCTTGCCAAGGTCTCCATAGCCAATTTTGAGATAGGTTTTGTGGAAAAAACAACAACTCAGTACTTAATTGTCCATCTCCTGATTGGGAAATTTTTATATCTATATTTATATCTATATGGATATCTACATTTATATCTATCTATCTATCTATATATATATATCTACATATACCCATATCTATAGATCTGTGTGTGTGTGTGTGTGTGTGTGTGTGTGTGTTTGTGTGTGTGTGTATAAAATCAGGAATTGCTTAATATGACACAGGTTCTTTTTGCAAAGCATGAAAATGCTCACAGAAAACTACCATGGCAATTCCTACACCTGGATAATGGAAAGAAAAGACTGACTTACTTAATCTTGGACTCCACTGTGGCACTGTCTTCTATAGCTACACTCAGGAAATGTGTAACTATCCACGAACCCAGCAAGCTTTATGCATCATCCCTTCTGTTCTTTACTCTGCTTTGCCCCTAATAGAGATCTGGTTAAATGGGAAATCCAGAAGCATCACAAGGGAGCATTGCTTTGTTCTTTTTTTTGGGGGGGGGGGGTTGCTGGAGTTTTGGCCTCAGGAGCACCAAATCTTTCAGCATCAGAAGAACACAGAGAAAAGGTAACTTTCCGCTCTGTACTTCTGTTTATATTATTATCCAGAGACTGCTCTGTGCAGAAGGAGAGAATGACAGAAGAATTATGGTTCCTCAGCACTTTTTTGGCTTTATGCCTTGTGTCAGGATGTCTTTGTCCTTTTCAAACATAATCAACTTGCATTACTGGATAATGCAATTGGAAGTAACTGTATCAGGAAAAAAAGTCATTTACAAAAACAAAAAGAGAGTGATGATCTACTCTTGCAGCTGATCTGCATCTAGGGCTGAATCTGCTCCTTCCTTGAGGCTTCTTCCATTTCATAGTTGGAAGAATCATATATCCTTTGCACAGGTTTCTTTGCTGGGGTTTGCATTCCTCTGCCTTTCCCTGTATGCCATGAAGCAAGCACAAGGTGGCAGTATGTTATAGTGAAAATATAGTGGTTTGTGACCACTACACATGGAGTTTCCCAGTGTATTGCATTTTACATGTTAACACCTGACTTTTCAGACTTCTCCACACAGGCCATGCATGGTGCTCTGGTGATCTTCCCCCAAGGATATGTGTGGGACCTTTTCCCCATATCCGCATGGTCCAGAGCCTCTCCTGTGTTTTCCAGCCTTTTAAAAAATGGTTTATTTTTAGACGGCATAAAGTTGGCAATTAAATTTGAAAATGCAATCAACTGGAATTGCCTCCCTGGCGAAGGTTGAATATCTGTTATACTGCAAATATAGCACATCTCGACCTTGTCCTTGGTTAATAAAATATATAGAAAAGAAGACAACTACAAATCCTAGGAAAAAGCCCAGTGGAAAGCAGGTTTTCTTCTTGCAAAATAAATAGAAGAAGAAACCTCAGTAAAACAGCTGATGAATCCCTTGCATAGAGTAGTGCTCCTTACTCTTCAAAAAAACAACCTGTAAAGGGGCTGTTAAACACAGCAGACACCATCCACCTGGCAGCTGAATCTTCCTTAAACACCCATCTGAACTCAAAAGGCTCAACAAGCTTTGAGGAAGCAAAGAACACCTAGAGAGACCCTTGATGACAGTGGAAGAAGGGCCAGATTCTAATCAAGCAATCAGAAGGCTACTGGCATGGCTAACTGCCACAGGATGTGAGCAGCAGCTGGGAAGGGCGTTCTCACCTCCACCATGAACATGGCCCCTTTTGGGGGCGGGGGGGGGTTCCATTGGTTTGTTTATTTGTTCATTTGAGGTTGGAAAAGTGTGACATCAAAGCCTATGTGTGATCGCAGAGGAGGACCCACAGTAGCAATGAAAGGACACCTGGAAATCTGTGGAGCCATGAGATCCATGAGCTCTCCCACAAAGAAAAGAACATCATGCTGAAGAGAGAGTGGAAGGAGCTGCCTCTGCAGGATCTGTCAAACCACATGTGCCTGCCATGCTGGAGGAAGGAGATGTGCTCACCTGCAGATCCAGAGTAGTGGTCATGTAGTTTGTAATAACATTGCCATGGACCACATCAGAAAGGGTGGACATGGAGAGTTCATTCCTCCTAAGAGTTAGAAGAAATTCAGAGGCTCAATATCAAGGGTTACTCAAGGTCCAGAGTTAATTGGGCACTAGGTTGCAGTCTCACAACCTGCGAAACAGGAGCACAAGCTTTTCCCCACCCACCACGACTGCAAGCCTCCAATAGGAACAGCCATGGGGGTGTTCCTTCAAGGACACCCAGAAGTCCCTGGAGGGGATGCCCAAATACCCCTTCTAAAACAAACAAAAAAATATCAGTGGTCTCTTTTGTGCAAATAGTGCTCTTCCCACCCGGCCCCAAGAAGTGTAGAGCATGCAGGGGATAAGCCATGAGAACCTGGGGCAGGTGCTGGCCAGGATGGGGGGCTCCTGGTCAAAGTCATTGTCTTCAGGTGAGCACATCCCCTTCCTCCAGTATGGCAGGCACATGTGATTTGGCAGATCCTGCAGAGGCAGCTCCATCTACTCTCTCTGCAGCAGAATGTCCTTTTCTTTGTGAGAGAGCTCATGGACCTCACAGCTCCTCAGATCTGCTGGTCTCCTTTCATTGCTACTGTGCGTCCTCCTCTGTGATCATGCAAGAAGGTTTGACATCCCACTTTTCTAATCTCAAACAGACAAATAAACCAATGGGGGAAAAAACCTGAAAGGGGCCATGTTCATGGCGGAGGTGAGGAAGCCCATCCCAGCTGCTACTCACATCCTGCCACAGCATTTCTGTGACAGCCATTCCAGTAGCTCTCTGATTGCTTGATTGGAGTTTCTGGCCCTTCTGCCACTTTCCTCAAGGGGCTCCCTAGGTGTTCTTTGCTTCCTCATAGTTTGTTGCGCCATTTGAGTTCAGATGGGTGTTTAAGGAAGATTCAGCTGCCAGCCTCATTGGTATTGGTACGTGAAAATGGAGGTGGGGAAGGGGGAGGCAACATTTTGTTCTTCATCTCAGGAAGCAAAAGGCAGTGTGGCTTGGGGATTAGTATTCAACCTCTTCTGGATATAATCCTGCTTCCCCTGCAAGAGCAGGTTCCAAAATCCTATTCTGTCCCTGGATGTTCAGAGGAAAGTGGGACCCACAAGAACATTGCACAGCTAGATTGAGTGTGCCAGGTGGAGTCTGCCACCATCAGGGCCAGTCTGATCTGGCTGCTCTCCATGTTTACATTGCAACATGGTTAGACTAGAGCAACATGCCTTATATGGCACTACCTTGATTAATGTGTGGATGCTTTGATTAGTGTAAAAGCTAAGCTGGTGCATTACATCTTGTTGTTGTCATCGTCGTCATCATCATCTTCATCACCTCTATACTGCTCAAAACTGAAGATCTCTGCGTAGTTAACCACAATGTGTGAATTTAAATAAAGCACAACAAAACACAAAAAAGATGCAATAAAATATTGTAAGATTCAACACTAAATTAAAAAAATGTCCAGGTAGCAACATGTATACAGTAAATTAGATAACTGCAAACAGACCCCCCCATCAGTTAAGAACATTAAATATAAAGCTTGTTCCACATGATGGGTGTTGTGATCAGGCTACCATAGGATGAAAAAGATCTGCCCTGGTTATCAGTTTTTTTCTGGACTTAGTTCAAGAACTTGCTTTTAAGCTCTGAGCTGCAACTGGCTGAGGTCCTGGGGGTTTGGAATCACCCTGCTCAGTGATTAAGATCAGCAGGACAGGTTGATCTGAAGACACCACCACTTGTGGGTTGCAAATTTAAAACATGCTCCCTTGGGGGTTGTGACCAGTCCCTACTCTCTCTGGAAACAGGAGTAGATCATGAGAGATATTTTAAATTGGCCTTCAAGATGGGTATTGTATTTTGTCGGGTAGTTTTTGTTATTTTTCTATTTATTCTATGAGTGCTGTGTTGCTGAACTGCATTGGGCTCCTGAGAATAAATCTCTAGGAACAAAAAATGGTGATTAATGAACCTCCATCCAACACCTGCAGTCTTCCATAATAGAGGGGAGTATCTCAGCAGTTCCATGGATGCTTGGATATACACTGCAGAGTACTCCAAAGTTAAGCTGCTTCACCACCCCCTGATGGTAATGTGTGTAGGATGAACTTTGCAGATCCCGGCTGCACATTCTACAAAGTGGGGACCTAGACATCTTCCCCCATATCTTTCCTTCATGGCATTAATGAACTGGATATTTTACTGGAGCAAAATGAGCATTTGAAAGAGGAAGGGATACAAATAAAGGCAGCCTTGCTGGTTAAAACATTCAAAATCCATGTAGTGTAGCACCTCTTTTAGGCACACTTATTAAAAAGTGAGCTATTTGAGATGTCAAACTCTTGCAATCAGGTAAGATCGTGTGTGTGTGTGTGTGTGTGTGTGCGCGCGCGCGCGCGTGTAGAGAGAGAGTGAGAGAAGTACAAGGGAAGAGAGGCAATGGCCAATTGGATATTGTAGTCAGGCTGTCTGTATGGACTGAGTTTTGACATGGCTTGCAGAGATATAGATTTCCCCTATTGTTTTAAAGATGCTGTTCAGAACACTGCTTTTAGTATTTGTGGGTGGTCTTCACATCTGCATGTTTTACAAATTCCTAATTTCAATGTCCCTAAATTGTGTTTATTTAATGTGCATCAAAATGCAAACAATTCCAAAACTGAGGAATTGGAAATTCAATGTGAACAATTCCAAAACTGGGAAAGGGGGATCAACTACAGTTAACATTCGCTTACCAGCATGGACACTCTATGAAGTGTTCACAGACTTAAACAAAACCAAATTCCCAACATCACTCAAAGATCCCTGGGCTGGGATGAGGGGAGTAAGTATTACAGTAATGCTTATTCATGGAAGATTCAAAATCTAAACACAGCAGCCAGCCTAACTTTTGCAGATGCTACCACACTATTTTAACAGCTGCCTTTCTGTTTTCTTCAACAGGCAGGAGAAAAACAGCAGGTACTGCTTGCTATGGCTAACCAGTCTGCCATATCAGAGTTCCTGCTCAAGGATTTTTCACAGCTAAAGGAACTGCAAATTCTGCACTTTCTTTTTTTCCTGATATTGTACTTGGCAACAGTAACAGGGAACCTTCTCATCATCTGTACAATACGCTTTGACCATAAGCTGCACACTCCCATGTACATCTTTTTGATGAACTTGGCCATCCAGGACTTAGGCTCTGTTTCAGTCATTATCCCCAAATCTGTGGCCAATTCCCTAATGCATACTAGACACATTTCCTACTGTGGCTGTGCTGCTCAGGTCCTCTTATCTCTTTTCTTTATATTCTCTGATTTCTTCCTCCTCACAGTCATGGCGTATGATCGGTATGTTGCCATTTGCAGTCCACTGCAATATGAGATGTTAGTGAACAAGCACACCTGTGTCCAAATTCTTGCTGGTGTATGGAGTGCTGGTCTTTTTCTTGCCGTTCTACACACTGGCATTACTTTTGCTATCCCCTTCTGCTCCAATGTCATTGATCAGTTCTTCTGTGAAATCCCACAGCTACTGAAACTCTCCTGCTCTAACTCAACTGCAGTGGAGACTGGAGCAATTGTGCTCAGTGTTATCATTGAGTCAGCTTGTTTCATCTTCATCATCATAACATACGTCTATATTTTCAGTACAGTGTTAAGAATGCCGTCTGCACAGAGAAGACAAAAAGCCTTCTCCACATGCATTCCCCACCTCACTGTCATAGCCATATTATTGTTTACAGTATGGTTTGCCTACCTAAGTCCAGTGTATAATACCCTGCCATATATGGATACACTTTTTGCCGTAATATATTCTGTGATTCCACCTTTGCTCAACCCAGTGATCTATAGCTTGAGAAACCAAGAAATCCAAGCAGCATTGTCCAATTTACTGGGTTTGAAGAAGTATCCCAAGACTCCATTCTTTGGTTTCCTTCTGTAGATGTGGATGTTGTTCTTGCTGTATTGCATTCATATCAGGACTTTCTTCTTCTCACAAAGAACCCAGGATAGCTTACAAGGGTCTCCATCTTTGCAACAACCCTATGAGATAGGTTAGACTGAGAGCCCAGGGCTTGCCCAAATTTACCTCCAGTGAGCTTCATGGTTGAGTTCAATGGACAGTGGAACATGGATCTCCTGAGTCCAAACTCTAACCAACATGCCTCACATGCTTTGTTGCAAGCAGAAGACTTTAGGAAGGCTTCAAAAGTAAGACTTTAAAATATGACGGGTGAATATTTTGCTGTCTATTCACCGGTGCTAAACTACTGAACACTGAGAAACTGTTGTCATTGTTGTTGCTTTCCCTTCCCTTTGCCCCCCCCCACCTGATATCATTTCAATAAATAATTAAAATCCACCCACAGATTTTTCTTTTATGTAAAATTATTTAGTTAAATTTAAGATAGCAAATGGACTCATGTGCTGATTTTATCTAAATTTACCTTTCATTGTGTGCCTCAATCCAATAGCCTTTGCCAGCTATGAGGGACACTGGTTAATTAAACTTGGACTAGGCAGCAAGGGGGGAGAAACTGACATCCTCGTCTGATAGAGGGCACTACATTTCATTAAAACATATTTGTTTTTTTTTCCTTTGCCCAACATGAAATGCCAGCCATTATGTGCAAAAGCCTATTGCTAGAATGCTGCTTCAGTTTCCCTCTAAGTTTAGTCAACTTGTTGGTCATGAAGGGTGGATTTTGCCCTGGGGATAGTAATTTGTGAAGATCAATTTACTCACAGAACTGTATTTGATTCCTGTGAGAATGAGCATGCACAGAGATAGATCACATTCTTCAGTCATTTTGGGTTTTCTGTGATTGTAGTGAACAATTCTCAATACAGGACAAATAAGCACTAGAGTCTAGGGCACATGAGAGCTTCTCATGTATTTTATGGCACTGCTGCCACACCATACACTGTTTACTGAAGCAAACTGGGCTACTGAACCAAGTTTTCAGGAGGAGCAAAAGGGGCTAACTTAAGACTTTGCTAAGAACACATGAAGAGCCAGGCTGGATCAATAAAGGCTCTCTGTACTCCAGCATTCTGTTCACACATTGGCCAATGAGATGCCAATGGAAAGTGCTGCTGCTCAATGCCAGGTCGGTCAATAATAAATCTTCCCTCATCCATGACTTGATTGTGGAGGAGGGGGCCAACCTGGCTTGCATAAGGGAGACCTGGGCAGGAGAGGGGGGGATGTTGCCCTTTCTCAACTGTGCCCGCCTGGGTATCTGGTTCAGCACTGTTCACGCCCAGAGGGGAGGGGAGGGGGAGTCGCTTTGGTTTACCGAGCCTCCATCTCTCTCACGGGACTTCCGGTCCCTTCGAGGCCAGGGCTGGAGTGCCTCTACTTGGTGTTGGGTGAATGAGACAGATTGGGGATTCTGGTGGTGTACCGTGTACCCTTCTGCCCAACAGTCTCCCTGCTTGAGCTGACGGAGATCGTCTTGGACCTGGTGTTGAGGACCCCCAGGATGTTGGTCCTGGGGGACTTCAATCTCCATGCCGAGTCTAGTCTGACCGGGGCAGCTCAGGACTTCATGGCCTCCATGACGGCCATGGGGCTGTCTCAACATGTCTCCGGCCCGACCCATGAACGTGGACACACTCTGGACCTCGTTTTCTCGACGGGGCAGGAAGAGGGTGGTCTGAGGGTGAGGAATTTATGTTTGACTCCCCTGTCATGGTCAGATCACTTCCTGGTGAGGCTTGTGCTCGAGAGCGGCCTCTCCCTCTGTAAGGGTGTGGATCCGATTGTGTGGGTCCGTCCCCGGAGCCGGATGGATCCGAATGGATTCCTGAAAGTCCTGGGGGAGTTTCCAGCTGACAAGACTGGTGCTCCTGTCAAGGCTCTGGTTGAACTGTGGAACGGGGAGATGACCAGGGCTGTGGACACGATCACTCCTAAGCGTCCTCTCCCACCGGGCAGAGCCCACTCTTCCCCTTGGTATACACCTGAATTGCGGGCGACGAAGCAGGTTGGGAGACGGCTAGAGCGTAGGTGGAGGAAATCACAGGATGAATCTGACCGAACACACTTGAGAGCCCACTATCGGGCCTATGCTGTGGCGGAGAAGGCGGCGAAAAAGTTTTTTTCCACTTCCATTGCCTCCTCAAAATGCCGTCCGGCAGAGCTTTTTCGAGTGGTGCAAGGCCTGGTTCGCCTGGGTCCTAAGGAAGATCCAGTTCCACCCTCAAAGGCCCGCTGTGATGACTTTGCCAGGCTTTTCAGGGAGAAAATCGCTCAGATTCATCACGAGCTGGACACCACTAATGAATCAGAGGTTTCTGGGGAGATGCCAATGCTGCCGTCTGGTCCAGAATTATTGGACGAATTTCAGTTATTGCGGCCTGATGATGTGGACAAGGTGCTTGGACGAGTACCTCCCACCACTTGCCTATTGGATCCTTGCCCGTCTTGGTTAATAAATAACTCCAAGCACGGGATTGGGACCTGGATCTTGGAAGTGGTTAATGCTTCTCTGAGGGAGGGTTGGGTGCCTGACCCTTTGAAGGAGGTGGTAGTCCGACCGGTCCTGAAGAAAGCGTCACTGGATCCAGAGATGGCCACTAACTATAGACCTGTGGCCAACATCCCATTTCTGGGCAAGGTGTTAGAGCGGGTGGTGGCAGGACAACTCCAAGCACTCTTGGATGAAACTGATTATCTGGACCCATTTCAGTCCGGCTTCAGACCCGGGTATGGTACTGAATCTGCCTTGGTCACCCTGTACGATGACCTGTGCAGGGAGAAGGACAGGGGGAGTGTGTCCCTGTTGGTTCTTCTGGACCTCTCAGCGGTTTTCGATACCATCGTCCATGGTATCCTTCTGGATAGGCTAGCGGGATTGGGGGTCGGAGGCACTGCTTTGCAGTGGTTCCGCTCCTATCTCAACGGCTGATTCCAGAAGGTAGTGCTGGGGGACTATGGCTCTGCGCCATGGCAGCTATGCCATGGAGTACCACAGGGCTCCATTTTGTCCCCTTTGCTGTTTAACATCTACATGAAACCGCTGGGAGAGGTCATCAGGAGGTGTGGGCTGCGGAATCATCAGTACGCTGATGATACCCAGCTCTACCTCTCGTTTTCCACCAATCCAGGTGAGGCAGTGGCTGTGCTGAACCGGTGCTTGGCTGAGGTAATGGGCTGGATGAGGGCCAATAAACTGAAGCTCAATCCAGACAAGACAGAGGTCCTGTTGGTTGGCGGATCAGGCTTCGGAGAGGGTGGATTTGACCTGGTCCTGAATGGGGTTGCACTCCCTCTTAGGGACAAGGTCTGCAGCTTAGGAGTACTCCTCGACCCGGAGCTTTCATTGGAAGCTCAGGTGACAGTGGTGGTGAGGAGCGCTTTCCTTCAGCTTCGGCTGATTAATCAGCTGCGCTCCTACCTGGAGTACGACTGCCTGGCGACAGTGACACATGCATTGGTGACCTCCCGCCTTGACTTCTGTAACGCGCTTTACGTGGGGCTTCCCTTGAAGACAGTCCGGATACTTCAATTGGTTCAAAATATAGCTTCCAGGTTGCTGACGGGGGCAGGACATTATGTTCACATGACTCCAGTCCTCCGTCAGCTTCACTGGCTTCCCATTGAAGTCCGGGCCCAATTCAAGGTGTTGGTGATGACTTATAAAGCCCTAAATGGCTTGGTTCCTGGTTACCTGAAGGAGCGCTAACATCCATATATGCACGACCACCCCTTGAGATCTGCGGGAGAGGCCCTTCTCCGGGAACCCTCCGTGAAAGAAATTAGGAGGGTGGGTACTCGGAGGAGGGCTTTCTCTGCGGTGGCGCCCAATCTATGGAATGTGCTTCCCAGAGAGGTCCGCCTGGCGCCGTCATTATTTGTTTTTCGGCGCCAGGTGAAGACCTTTTTATTTAAATGTCATTTTAATTTTTAACAATATTTGCTTATTTATCTGGCCAGGGTGACTTCTTTTATATTTTTTATTTATTTTATATTGTTAATTTTAATTTTATATTGTTATTTTTGTATGTTATTGTATTTTATTGTGTTGCAAGCTGCCCCGAGGCTTCGGCAAGTGGCGGCATAGAAATGTTTTAATAAATAAATAAATAAATAAATAAGTCCACAAGCAACAGCATTCTCCTGTTTGCATATGTTGCCCAGCAACAAACTTCTACAGGCATCAATTCTTGTGACACTAGTGTCTATCACTATCACTTGGGATCCACAGAGCTCCCAATTTTGTTTTTTCCTCAATGCCTTATTTTTCCAAACTTAGGTCTAGCTCATCTTGAACTTTGAGAAATTCTCCAGTCTCCAGTTGGGTTATTCATGCATTTGAGAAAAATGTGTTTTGTTTTAAGTTTTTAAGTTGTGTGTTTGTACATGTTTCTCTTTAGTACATGCATTGTGTAGTCATTTTGCAAACAATATTGTGCATGTTTTGGGCATTGTTCCTCCTAATGTGCATATCTTGCATTAATTTTTTGACTGGACAGCTCCATTGCAAAATGCAGAAATTTATGGATTTAAAAGGTTGAATGAATTTCATTTCAATTAGAACGTGGATTTCACTAATCATGACACATAGCCAAGAATAGATGTAGTGGTAAACCAGAGAGTAATCTCTCTCTCTTCTACCATTGTTGAGCAATACCTGGCTGAAGTATGGATGCAGTCCCACAACCAAGGGACCAGATTCAGCACCATGACTCATGCAAACACCCAATCAAAAGATTAAGAGGAGAAGAGGGATGTGGGATGCAGAAAGGAAGGGGAAAGGGCAGGTGGAGAGCAGCAAAACCAAGAAGCAAGAAAGTTGCTAGTCCAAGAGGCTGCAACTTTCCCAGTTGTTAACAATTCACACCTTCACTGACCAAAGCCAACATCCTTTGAATCCAGCTCAGTGATAATGGGAGAGCTTGGATCACTCCCATGTTCTAGGGAGCTGAATTTTACTTTGATCGCTTAGAATTTAGTTTAACCTTTCTTGGGCCTTCATTACAATAGCTTTATCCTCCATGAATTAGTTGAATCTGCTTTAAAAGCTATCCAAGCCACCACTGTATTTCATGGCAACAAATTCTGTACATGATGTCTGTCCTTATTCTCATTCCATGAAGATTAATAGCATAACCCCATTCTCTGGTATTATGAACCCTAGAATTAGCAGGCAATAATCTAAGCATGCCCTTCCTAGCATGAATACATGGAATCCCCAGGCTTGTTTATACATACATGTCTGTGTTTACATGTATGCACATACATCTGTGGTCCACTGCCCTGCTCTGCTATTCAAAGCACTATCAAGGGCCAAAAGATTATTGCTGCGTGATTTCAGACAAGAACAAAGTACCAATGTAAGTCCACATAAAAATGGCCACAATCAGGCTTGTTATACCCTTGCACTCTCAAAGACTCTCACAGACTCAAAGGCTGTGATACCTTCCCAGGATTTTTTTTGGGGTGAGTGAGGTCTTAGTTTCCAGAAGGTAAATCACCTGAATAATATGAAATATTTTCAGTCTATTGTAATTCTTTAATGGGTATCACCTCAGGAAAATTTACACTGAGAATTCTGCTCACAAGAAACTAAACTTTGCCAATTATTCATTGCTATACTTTAGAAAACTTGAATGAAAACTTGTATATTCTCTATATTTTCTTCTGTGTCTCTTCTGATTAGATGGGTTGGGCTCCTGAGAGTTAAGTCTTCAGAAACAAAACTGATACCAATAAGTTTCCTTCCCATCTGGAAGTCTCTTACATTCCATGTAAATGAACACAAATTCTTACTGCCTTTCTGGTACAGTGTTGGATAGATTTCCATGAAGAGTTGGATATTTACCAACACCTAAAGTGCTGTGCTTCATATTATGCATTATGAGATTTCTGAATTCCTAGAAATGGAAGAATATATGTTTTTCAAAGTAAACTAAATGAAGCACATTGACATGGATGGCAAATCATTTTTATTTGGCTCTAAAGATATTTATGAAGTAAAAAAGTAAGTCCTTTCTTTCTTGCTTTTGGTAGAATAGAATGAAAAGTACCAAGATAGAAACCTTAAACATTTCTTCTTCATTCCACTGGGTTACTTTGAAAGTTATTTAGTTTAGTTTTCTATGACCCCCCTTTTTTTCTCTTTTTGTAGAGAGAAAAAGCAAGGACATTGATTCAAAATGAGCAAGCAAAAATGCAGATATTATTTTATTTTTTATAGAAAATAAACCTTGGTCTTCTGTGAGCAGTTAATTGTGAGCAGTGATTTGCATGATGAACTTGACTGCAGTAGCATATCTACTCCTGAGAAATTGTGCATAGAGCAAAAGAGTAATCATAAGATCACATTCCACTGGACACTCTTTTATTAAAACTGCTGAGAACAGGATTTGGAGGATGACAGTTGACAATCACATCTTCTCTGTGTCATTTTCTGCACAGCCCTTTGGATCTCTCTGTTTCTCAGGCTATAAATTATGGGATTCATGAGTGGTGGCAAAACTGCATACAAAAGGGCAGTCAGTAAATCCAGAGATGGCAAGGACAAGGCCTTTGATCTCATGTAAGAAAATATAACAGTGCATATAAACAAAGAGAAGACAGAAAGATGTGGGATGCAAGTTGAGAAGGCTTTGTACCTTCCCTGAGCTGATTGAATCTTGAAAACTGCAGAGAAGATGAAACTATAGGAAACCAGCACAAACACAAAGCAAAATGATCCCACACAAAACACAGTGGCAACAGCAAACTTCTCATTGGCCTCTGTATTACTGCAAGAGATTCTTAGGAGATGCGGAATATCACAGAAATATTGTTCAATGACATTAGACCAGCAGAAATGCAGCCTGAACGTGTTCACTGTGTGTGCTGCAGCATTGATCAAGCTGCAGAGCCAAGAGGCCACTGCCATTTGAAGGCAGGCTTTCCAGTTCATGATGAGCCTGTACTGCAGAGGATGGCAGATGGCCACATAGCGGTCATAAGCCATGACGGTGAGGAAGGACAGCTCAGCACCTGCCAGTGCTACAACCAAGAACACCTGGGCCACACAGCCGGGGAATGAAATCAGGTTGTCAGCCATCAACGAGCACACCATGGATTTGGGCACAGTGGTGGAAATGTAGCAGACATCGATGGCAGACAGGATGGCCAGAAAAAAGTACATGGGGGTATGAAGATGGTGAATGCAGACCACAGTCACAATGATGAGGAAGTTTCCCACCAAAGTTGCACAATAAAGGGAGAGAAAGACGAAAAAATGTAATAGTTGCAGCTCTCGAACATCAGAAAAGCCCCGAAGGAGGAATTCTTTCACAGATGTTTGGTTTTCCATTTCTGTATTTGGAAAAAATGGAAGAAAAAGGCAAAAACATTGTTAAGAAATGTAGCATTCTAAAAATCAATCCTTCTTTTCTGCTTATATGTCCAGAATGTGTAAGACAAAGGTTTCTTTGCTTAAATACCAGGCAAACTTCCAATTGACCTGACCTTTCCTACCCAGCTTTAATTTTTTACCTAATGATGAATGATTGCTTATGATTCAGCCTAATCTTTAGACAAAATAATGAATCACCTTGCCTTATCACACTGAACTACAATCAAAAGAAATATCCAGGAAAGCAACCAATTAAATATAAGAACTGATTCACTAACACAATCTAGTGCTCTCCAATTGCATAGCATCTGTCTTCGTAATTGATCTCTCCCATGCAACTCTCCAAAATCCTGTCCTGGAGGATTGAAAGATCTCTGCTTACATTTGGTAGAGTGCAGGGGTGTGTCAGGAAGGGACAGGAAGAAAAAATTATTCTGTGCAACCAGATCTGTTTCTGTGATGTTGGAAGCAATTCATGCAGTTTAATGGATATCCCTTGGAAGGGATATAAATGCATCTTTGAGAAATCCACATGGTTTCCATAGCCCTGAATGAAATTAGGACACCAGTAGGTGCTCCTTGGCTCACTGTTCCCTCTTTTCTCTTGATAATCAGTACCTTGGTTGGTTAGACTGCTTTTGGACAAGCATTTATATTTGCTATGACTGAAGAGCTAGGAGTAGAGCAGCAGCTAAATTTAAAAGATCAACTTACCTCTTTTTACATCTTTTCTGCAGAGGGCATCCGGAAGTAAGAACACAAAGGACAGACCAATGTAAAGGGGATTCACCATTTCATCCATTTTCACGGATCTCTTCTTCTACAATATATATATAGCAGCAGAGACCCAAGGGGTTTGAGGGAGGAAACCTTACTTGAGTATTAGAGTCATATTCCCAGGTGGCCTTGCCACAGCAAGAATACTCCAGATCCTTGTGAGAAATTTGAGTGTTCATTAGGAGAAGGAGATTTTAATAAAGGTCATGCCTTTTTGCTCATTGCGTACAACTATGAAATGTGGCTCTTCTTTGCAAGATCTCTTTCACTTCAGAGACAGACAGACACCTGCAGTCATTGTTTTGCATAGTATAACATGTATTCTGCACCCATCTGTCAATGTGAACTTCCACTCTTTTGGCCAGCAAAAGAGTGGTGGGTAGTTCCCTCCTTCTTGAGTAATGGAGGCTTACTTTTTCTCCAGGTGGACTTCCAGGAAAAAAGATTCTGCTGGGCTGCCACTTGGCAGGAAGAAGCTCTTGAGATGGTCTAGTCTGAGCCTCTGCTTGGGGAATTTCAGATCCCTCTTGTCAAGGCCCTCCCTTTAGTCCAGATCTAGAAAGGATGGAATGTACCTTGGTCATTCCTCCAGACCCAGAAAGACTGATCTTAAACACCTTCTAGAAGCCTTGAACCAAAGAGGTGGCTTTCTATCTACTCAAACTTTCATGCTGGTGGGAGAACATGGAGCAATTCCTGGCTAAACAACACAGCTGCATTTCCAAATAAAAAAATGAAGTTTATTTAAGGCAGGCAAGGAGGAAACAAATGGGGAAGAACCAATTCATCTTCTCGGGGGCATTGCAGATTTGTAAGATAGTTTTCTTTGCCTTTACCTAGGTATTATATGGTGTTGCTCACTATTAAAATTGGCACTAGTCATGCTGTAAAGGAATGGTTCAAATAAGCAGAAAGAAGGCACTGACTGTCTCCATTTTACTTCAACATTTCTTTATCATTTCAACCAAAAGACAGGCCAGATAATTAATGCCATTTCTGTACTCATCCATTGATGGAATCCCAGGGCAGCAACTCTCTGGGAAAATGAGTTCACTTCCAGCATTGACTGCTTTCATAATACCAGGGGATGAGAATTAATTAAATGGCATGGATTTAGGGATATATACACAGTCATGTAACATGTACTGCAGAAGAAAATGCATCTGAAACTGGGAGAAATATATGAAAAATAAGAAACAGTAAGTTTCTTAAAACCTTAAAACTAGGAATACACCCTTCATTCTACTTTTTCTTTTGTGGGTGGCCATTCCTTCCTCTGATTCTATATTGATGAAGCTAGTCCAGTTCACTTTACATGTGCGATCTTCTTGAATTCTGAAAAATGTTTGCTGTTTGCACATAATGTTGTGAATTGCAGCACAGACTGAGGCAATCAGTTGCATGGTTTCCTACACAGAGCAGCGGTCAGATGGAAATCTTGGTTAGGGCTGTTAGGCTTTTTCAAAAATGGCTTCTGAGGGATGTAAAAGAAAGGGGGGAAAGTGAGTTTATCAGGTAAAAGGGAGGGGAGGATTCACGTATCAATAGCAAATATTCTATGAAGTAATGGCATAATATATCAGATGTATCTGAATGATACCCAAGATTCCTATTTCAAATTCTACCTGGCCAGTCACTACAGCAAATTAGGTGATTCTTATCCACATCTGTGTGGCTTTTAGAAGTGCCCACTTCACAATCTCCAAACTTCCCCCATCTCTCAGCCTTCATAACCATCTCTCCATCAACAGTGTGCATCTGCTGCACGTACTGTCACCCCTTCTCTCTGCCTCATACAGCCAACATAGTGATTTGGGATGCTGCCTCACAATCAGTCAGGCTGTTGGTCCCTCTGGCCCAGTCCCACTGATGGGTAGCAGTTCCCCAGGATGCAGGCAGTGATGATTCCCAGCCCTGTTTCTGTTTTTGTTTTAACCTGGCAGTAGTTGCACGGAATCTTCTCATCATTTCTGCAGAATGTGGGACATGTGTTTGCTATTTTTTCATGAACCTTTCATGAACCTTGATGAACTGCAGAAACATTTCTTATTTTGGTCAGGTTCTCTTTTTTGTGTCTTTTACAGCTTTTGATTGCTCGCTTCTGACAGTTATGACATAGGATCAGGATGTCGTTTTTTTCAGCCCCTTGCAATATGAAAAATTGGCTACTACACAACTAATTCAAATTAGTAAATTACTGCATTCAAATTATTGCTATAGCATTGATCATCAGTTTTTTCTTTTGAATGTAAAATGTTGGAAGCCTCCCCTTTGTTGATAAATAAGCATGTTTGCTTTCGAATGATGACTACTGTATGGTCATCAGCTTTTTCTATTGGGTGTTACACACTGGAGGCACCTTTGCCTCCCTCTTTTGCTCCAGTGATCAGTTTTTCTGTGAAATACCAGCATTACTGAAGCTTGCCTGCTCTGATTTGTACCGGTTTAAAACTTGCAGAAGTTTTATTAGGTTGCATGATTGCATTCTAAGGTGCTGTATTTTCACTGTTGTGACTTTTGTGCACATTTTTGCTGAGGATCGCCCCTGGGCAGGGATAAACAAAAGCTTTCTCAAATTGCCTTTCCCATCTCAAGGTTTGCTCCATATTTATAATCACTGGATATTTTTGCTTACCTCAGGCATGCCCCTAATTCTGCTTCCAATTCTTCCACATGTAAGTACTTAGATACTGCAGTTCTATCAGTGCTGCTGAACCTGGCATGAATCTCTGTACATTTGTGCATGTGACCCCTCACCCCCAGAATGTTGGAAGGCTTTCTGAAATGTTTGGAAATATATGCAATTGCCAAAATACTTGCCTTCCATCTGTTGCCTTATCTCAACCATGCATCTCAAGATGAATGTTGATTTTCAATGAAACTGTCCTAATCACCAGCTGTCTTGCCAGATGAGACATTTGAAGAAATTTAACGGGAGTAATTTTTAGGGAAACATTAGAATATTGTCTAGTAAATATTCTCTAAGCTTGATTAATATTCTACTTGTTATTAAGCTGCTTTGATAGCTTGTAACTGTATCCCCTCCCTGAACCTGGAAAAATGTAAATATTTTTTCTCTAGTCAATAATTTAGAACAAAGGAGTAAAAAGGATTTATTTACCAAGCTTCTGTGCCATGCACAAAACCAGAGAAACAAAAGTATCATAAAATCCTCCTCACCAAGGGGCAGAATGTAAAAATGATGAATATGAATATTGCTACACATACAAATCAACATATTGCTACATATATAACATACTGCTACATATGCACATATACATCATAGGAGTGAGGACTTGACTTTATGGTACAGAGGGATAATATTCATACTTGTACTGTCATCATGAAATCAATATTTGCAGTACTCTGTTGAATTTCATACACTGTGAAGCCCTTATTCTTCTAACACAATACATTTGCTTGCTTTTGAAGGTAAGATGCTTCATAAGGAGCAAGACCGAGTCAATGAATCCTCCCTGTCTGGCTTTCTTCTCCTGGAACTCTCAGATGTTCGGGAACTACAGATTCTGCATTTCATTGGATTCCTTGTTTTCTATCTGGCTGCAGTTGCAGGGAACCTTCTCATCATCTCTGCAGTAGTCTCTGACCCTCACCTGCACACCCCCATGTATTTCTTTCTTATGAACTTGGCCATACAAGATGTGGGACAAGTGTCCGTTGTTTTTCCCAAAGCCATGGCCAATTCCCTCATGAGCCTCAGGCACATTTCTTATCCTGGGTGTGTTGCCCAAGTCCTCTTCTTTCTCTTCTTTGTAGCTTCAGATTTCTTTATTCTCACAGTCATGGCATATGATCGGTATGTTGCCATTTGCAATCCATTACAATATGAGATGTTGATGAATAAGCAATGTTGCATCCAAATGGTTTCCACTACATGGGTCATCAGTTTTTTCTATGGGGTGTTACACACTGGAGGCACCTTTGCATCGCCCTTTTGCTCCAATGTCGTTGATCAGTTTTTCTGTGAAATCCCAGCCTTGCTGAAGCTTGCCTGCTCTGACTTCCATTTAGTTGAAATAGGGGCTCTTTTTGCAAGTGGTAGCATTGGGTTAGGTTGTTTTATTTTCATAGTTGTGACCTATGTGCACATCTTCACTGCAGTGCTGAGGATCCCCTCAGTGCAGGGACGCCAAAAGGCTTTCTCAACCTGCTTTCCACACCTCGCTGTTTTCTGTACATTCTTAGTTACTGTATATTTTACTTATCTGAAGCCCACCTCCAATTCTCATTCACATCTTAATTTGGCATTTACAATGATGTATTCCATGGTCCCTCCATTGATGAATCCAATAATCTACAGTATGAGAAACAAGGAGATGAAACATGCTCTGTCAATGCTGTTGGGCTTGAGATACTCTGCTGGCCTTGAGACACTGTTTTAGACACAACTTCTCGGTTATTGTTCTGCAAAGATGAATTCTGGGTATAAACGTAACCAGGCTGAGACTTTACGGAGGATGTGCCAGTGGCCATAGGGTGCTTTGGATCTCTTCCTTCTGGGATGGGGAGGGAGGAAGGGAGCAAGGCCCTTATTTCACCCTTTCATTCATGACCTTCCAAACTGGTTCTGATTCAAACTGCATGCTGTCCACATCCAGCAAGGGCAGGGCTTTTTTCAGTAACAGTTCTTTGGTCTGGAACATTTTCCCAACATGCCTTTATTCACCAACCTCTGATCTGTCTTTCTGGACCAGGTGAAGAATGTTCTTTTCCCAGCATGCCTCTGGTTTTTGATGTCCTTGTTCTTGTTCCATTTTTTGTGCTGGTCCAGTTGCTGCTTGTGATTGAGAAGGGTTTATTTATTGAGTCTTCATGTCTTCCCTGGAAGCTACTTTTATTGTTCCATGAAATGCTGTAGAACTTAACAGTTTGAAGAGCCTTTCTTATAAGAACAGAACAAAAGATTCCCCCGCACCTTTTTTCCTTTTTTTCATAGTTGTGGCCTTGTAAGTCACGACACTGCACTGCATTCACTGCTCTGCAGTGAAAATATTGAGAGTGGCAGTTCCTTATTGGACTTCTAGAAGGTAAAGGGAGGAGATTCTATGGGCTTTTGGGGAAAGCACAGAGCAGAAGAATAGCTTTCTGTGCCTAAGAGCAGCTTGGGGGTAGCAGAGACTACCCCTTCTCTCCTTTTAAGCCTTGAGGCCAAATGTGAAATGAACCTTGCTTTTGAATGATGGTACAATGGTGTCCCAGCCGAAATGCATGTATAAGGCTGGGGTTCCCTCTCGGCTGGGTGGGTCTGGGAGTGCTGTTTGAACTGGAATAAGATCAACTTCCTGAAAGTCATGAAACAGAAGCACTCCAAGCCCCCTTCTCCCCTTTTAGCTCATGATTTTTTCTAGGTTCCAGTTTACATTACCCCCATTGCAGTCTGAGAGAGTCATAGTGTGCTTTCAAGAACTGAAATTTCACTGTATTAGCTTGCATTAGCCTCCTTAGTTCTCAGAGTTACGATGAGATTAAAATGATAGAAGGGAAGAGCAACTGTATATCTTCACTGTTTTCATGGCAAGTGTAATGAACCCTGTTCAATTTGTGTTGGTGTGCATTTTATATATAGCAAACATAACTATGAGTAAAATCTCAAATAAAAGATTTCTTTTTGAGTGTCTTTTAATATAAAATATGCCAGCAGTGCCCCTACTCCTCTCCACTCAAACTTTTCTGCCTAGCTCCATATGCCTGGGAAAGCAGGCAGCGCCGGGGGGGGGGGGGCTGTGTGTGCAGGGGGGACTCCACTATTCATCCATTCCCTTGCAGAGCAACTCATACATGCACTGGAGGCAACATGTTGCAAAGTTTCAGTAAGAAAGAATTTGCTCAGGAAGGTTGCTCAGGAACTCTGCCTTGAGTTAGCAGATTGGGCAAATAGAGATATCCCTCTGCTATTGTGCAGAGGAAGAAAGTGAAACACTATTTCCTGCGAGTTCTCAGATTATGTGAGACTGAATTGATTCTCTTTGTGCATATGCAATTGCCTTCCTCCAAAAGTTAGTCCCTGCACCATGGATCTGTTATAACCCATATGACTCTATGGTTTGTCTGGTCATGGGCCACTCAAACATTTTATATTACTGTAACATTTGCAGCTTCTTTCTGATGTCACCTTTATATTGTTCTATTGGTACTCTCATTACTTTCTGTAAATGTCCTCATATACCGTATTTTTTGCTCTATAAGACGCACTTCCCCCCCCCACTCAAAAGTAAGGGGAGATGTCTGTGCTTCTTATAGAGCGAATATGTGTGTGCAGTAAGTCTGTCAGATGTGCAGCCCATGGGGAAGTGATGGGGGATGTGCCTGTGATTATGTGCCCATTTGATTCAGAATATATTTTTTCTTGTTCTCCTCCTCTAAAAACTAGGTGTGTCTTATGGTCAGGTGCGTCTTATAGAGCGAAAAATACAGTACATATCTTCACTGCCCTGAAAACTTTGTACATAAACCACCATAAAAACAACAATTCTGTTTATGCTCTGGACAATTTGTAGTCAGTTCATTATATTGACTACCCAACAGATAGGGGCACCCGTGTGTTCTGCCAATAAATGGCTGAGAGTAAGTGTAGTATCTTCTGTGTGAAACCAAATGTTCATTCTCCAGGTCCCGCTAATCCAGTTTTACTGACATGTGGGAGGCACTGACAGGACAAATCACAGTACCAAGCAGCTGAACTCCTATGGGTGTGTTGGGAAGGGAGGGACAACTATTTTCCCTGTCAATCGCTCTTCATGTGAATGGCACCAACATGCAAAATGCCTCCCCCTCCCACACCTGACTGGGAAAATCCTGGGTACTCAGGAGGCAGGTTTGTGTGTGTGTGTGTGTGGGGGGGGGGGTCTTTCCGCCTGTCAAGAATGTGTGCATGGGGGGCT
This sequence comes from Varanus komodoensis, assembly GCF_004798865.1. Classification (NCBI taxonomy): domain Eukaryota; kingdom Metazoa; phylum Chordata; class Lepidosauria; order Squamata; family Varanidae; genus Varanus; species Varanus komodoensis. The sequence goes on along the minus strand of NW_025335415.1, from coordinate 220,221 downwards.
CTGAGTGTGTATGAGGAATCCATTTCGGCAGTGGGAATGCATTGGCTTCCATGGGCTCAGCTCCATGCACCTGGCTTATGGCCCTCATGCTGCACAAGCTGCAGAAAATGTTTTCTGGTTGCTCAGCCAGAGTCCTGCAACCATTTGCAGACATCCTCATAGCTCACTTCCTAAGTGAGGGCTGCGCATGAGAAGAATTCCAATGGAGAGAAGGAATGGATTTTGGGGACGATAATTGCACCTCAACCTAAGCAAGGGGCACTTTACTATTTGCAACCTGCTTGGCCACTTAAAACTAAGGATAGCATTATAGGAGGCCTGAGCTTCAAGTGCTGCATGGACAGACTCACTAGATTCTCTACTTCATCCTTAAATTTGGCTTCAGCAAGAAACTATTTCTTGGTGAGGACTTTTCTGTAATCCTGAGGCAAGGAGAGACCAGAAATTGCCAGGTATTAACACCAAGGAACTGAAGCACGAAGACTGGCCCAAACTTCCTCCATATTGTGTAGGATCTTCAGCTGTCCTGCAAGATCAAAAAATCCAAATCCAAGGGAATACGGACAACAAAGTCATACAAGACACAGTTAAATCTCTTCAGGTTGCTCAGCTACCAACTCATCTTCTTAGGGGAACTGCAGATCTGTAAGATTGTTTTCTTTACCTTTACTTAGGTATTATATGGTGCTGCTCACTATTAAAATCAGCACTAGTCATGCTCTAAAGGAATGGTTCAAATAAGCAGAGAGAAGGCACTGACTGTCTCCATTTTACTTCAACGGTGCCAGGCTTCTTTATCATCTCAGCCAAAAGTCAGACCAGATTAGTGCCATTTCGGTGCACCTTTGTTAATGGAATCCCAGGGCAGCAACTCTCTGGGAAAGCGAGTTCACTTCCAGCATTGACTGTTTTCATAATCCCAGGGGATGAGAATTAATTAAATGGCATGGATTTCTGGATATATACACAGCTATGTCACATTCACTGCAGAAGAAAATGCATCTGAAACTGGGACAAATCTGTCAAGTAGAAAACAGTAAATTTCTTAAAACCTTAAAATAAAATCTTTTTATTTCAGACATTTCCCTGAAGTGTTCACAATGCAAACAAGGATTACACTCTTGCTTATTCTAGTATTTTTTTGGCGGGCAGGCACTCCTTCATCTGAGTCTATGTTGATGAACCTAGTTCAACTCACTTTATGGGAGTGGTCTATCTGGATTCTGGAAAATATTTGCCGTTTGCACATAATGTTGTGAATTGCAACACAGACTGAGGCAATCAGTTGCATGGTTTCCTACACAGAGCAGCGGTCAGATGGAAATCTTGGTTAGGGCTGTTAGGCTTTTTCAAAAATGGCTTCTGAGGGATGTTAAAGAAAGGGGGAAAAGTGAGTTTATCAGATAATTTTAAGGGAGGGGAGGATTCACATATCAATAGCAAATATTCTATGAAGTAATGGCATAATATATCAGATGTATCTGAATGATACCCAAGATTCCTATTTCAAATTCTACCTGGCTGGTCACCTGGTTAGAATTGTTAGGCTTTTTCAGACATGACATCTGAGGGATGTTAAAGAAGGGAAGTGAGCTAATCAGATAGGTGAGTTCAGCTTCCCTATCTTACTTTGTGCCATTAGATCTATCGGATCACTTGCAACTGATTTTGGTCTTTTCTGTGTAGATGTCATAGCATCCTCCTCACCAACGGGCAGAATGTAAAAATGATGAATATGAATTTTGTCACATACGCAAATCAACATGTTGCTACATATATAACATATTGCTACATACGCTGGAGTGGAGATCTGACTTTATCGTGGTAAGTTTTCTCCTAAAGTTTAAATTAATATTTGCAAGATTACTGAAAAATAAAACAGAAATAGAACTGTTTTTTCCTTATCCCTCTAGCCCCAGAAATTCAACATAAGTAAGCCACAAAACTTAGACTATCAAAAAAGAAGAGAAAAGATTCAGGCTGGGGACTGCTATCAATATCAGAAACAAGTAGTACTATGGATATTAATCATACTTGTACTGTCAGCATGAAATCAATATTTACTGTACTCTGCTGAAAGTCATACACTATGAAGCCCTTCTAACACGGTACATTTGCTTGCTTTTGAAGGTAAGATGCTTCATAAGGAACAAGACCAAGTCAATGAATCCTCCTTGTCTGGGTTTCTCCTCCTAGAATTCTCAGAAGTTTGGGAAGTACAGGTCCTATTCTTCATTGGATTCCTCATCTTTTATGTGACAGCTGTTGCTGGAAACCTTCTCATCATCTCTGCAGTAGCTATGGACCATCAGCTGCACACCCCCATGTACTTCTTTCTCATGAACTTGGCCATGCAGGATGTGGGACAAGTGTCCATTGTTTTCCCCAAAGCCATGGCCAATTCCCTCATGAACTGCCAATACATTTCCTATGCTAGGTGTGTGGTTCAAGTCCTCTTTTTCATCTTTTTAATGTCCTCTGATTTGTTTCTGCTCACTGTCATGGCGTATGATCGGTATGTGGCCATTTGTGATCCACTGCACTATGAGATGCTGATGAATAAGCAGTCCTGCATCCAAATGGTTTCTGCTGTATGGGTCAGCAGCTTCTTCTATGGGGTGCTGCACACTGGAGGCACCTTTGCAACCCCCTTTTGCTCCAATGACATCAATCAGTTTTTCTGCGAAATCCCAGCCTTGCTGAAGCTTGCCTGCTCTGACTTCCATTTAGCTGAAGTATGGGTTCTCCTTGCAAGTTCCAGCATTGGGTTAGGCTGCTTTATTTTCATAGTTGTGACCTATGTGTACATCTTCACCGCAGTGCTGAGAATCCCCTCAGTGCAGGGACGCCAAAAGGCTTTCTCAACCTGCCTCCCACACCTCGGCGTTTTCTCCTTATATGCATTCAGTGTATATTTTGCTTACCTCAAGCCCACCTCAGACTCTGCTTCATTTCTGGATTTAGCATTTACCATGATATATTCCATGGTCCCCCCATTGATGAACCCAGTAATCTACAGCATGAGAAACAAGGAGATGAAACATGCTCTGGCCAAGCAGTTGTGCTTGAGGCACTGCTTTAGACCCAACTTCTCTGTTCTTGTTCTGCAAAGATGAATTTTGCATATAAACATAACCAGGCTGAAATCCTATGATCCCTGGGAGGATGTGCCAGTGGCCATAGGGTTTTTTTGGATCTCTCACTTCTGGGATGGGGCTGGATGGAGGGAGCAAGGTCCTCATTTCACCCTGTCTTTCATGACCTTCTGAGCTCATTCTGATTCAGACCATGGTGCCTTAAATCATGACATTTTGTGCTGTGTGGTGTAAATATTGAGAGTGGCAGTCCACGATCCGATGTGGGAAAAATCTTTCCCCCCTCCTAATCTATCATGAAACTCTAAGGGTAATGATGATTTGGCTTGGCCAAGAAATCCCTGGTCAGAACAGCTGTGACATACAACAGGTAAAGGGAGGAGATTCCACAGGCTTTGGGGGGATGCCCAGAACAGAAGAATAGCTTTCTGTGCCTAAGTGCAGCTTGTGGGTAACAGAGAATACCCCTTTTTTCTGTAATAGTTCTGTGGTCTGGAATGTTTTCCCAACATGCCTTTATTCACCAACCTCCATTCTGTCTTTTTGGACTAGGTGAAGAACATTCTTTTTCCAGCAGGCCTCTGCTTTTTCATGCCCCTTGTTCGTATTCATTTCTCATGCCGGTCCTGGGGCTGCTCATGATTGTGATGGGTTTATTTACTGAGTTGATTCATGACTTCTCTTGGATTTTGCTTCTATTTTTCTGTGAAATGCTGTAGAACTTAAACAATTTGAAGAGCCTTTCTTATAAAACTGAAATTAAAGCTGCCCCCTCTTTCCTTTTTTTCATTTCTGTGGTGCCTTAAATCACAACACTGTGTGCAATGTAGTAGTAAATATTGAGAGTGACAGTCCCTGATTAGATGTAGGAAAAATCTTTTTTCCCCTCCTAGTCTATCATGATACTCTCAGCATAATGATGATTTGACTTCACCAAGGCAACCTTAGTCAGAACAGTGTGACATCCAAAAGGTAAAGGGAGGAGCTTCCACAGGATTTGAAAAGCCCAGATGAGAAGAATAGTTTTCTCTAAGAGTAGCTTGTGTGTAGCAGAGAATACCCACTCTCCTTTAAAGCTTCCAGGCCAGGGGTGAAATGAAGCTTGCTTTTCCATGCTGCTATGATGGTGTCCCAGTCAAAATGCATGCACAGGGCAGGGGTTCCCTCTGGGCTGGTTGGGACAGGGGAGGGGGAACAGCTGGAATCAGAATGAGAGCAGCTTCTGCTTTAGCCCTGAAATGTAAGCACTTCCTCCAAGCCCACTTCTCCCCCTAAAACCCATGAGTTTTTCCAGGTCCCAGTTTGCATTACCCCCGTCACAAACCAAGAGTCTCATAGCATGCATAGTACGCAAGAAGTTGAAATATGCATGCAGCCTAAATTTCACTGTGTTCGCTTGTGTTAGTCTCATCAGTTCTCAGAGTTAGGATGAGATTACAGTGAAAGCAGGGAAGGATAATTATATATCTTCACCATTTTCAAGGAAAGTGTAATGAGCAAAATCTTGGCTACTCAGAGCGGGGAGTGGGTTTCTGCCTGTCCGAAATCTGGGCATATGGGGCACTGAGCAGCAGAATTGGAGGCATATGAAGAATCTGTTTAGCGGAGGGAATCCATTGGCTTCCATGGCCTCAGCTCCATGTACATGACTGATGGCCATTGTGCTGCACAAACTGCACAAAATGTTTTCTGGTTGCACAGCCAGAGTTGTGCAACCATTCACAGACATTCTCATAGCTCACTTCATAAGTGAGGGCCACCCATGAGAAGAATTCCAATGGAAAGAAGAGAGATGGATTTTGGGGATGATAATTGCACCTCAACCTAAGCAACCTAAGCACTTCTCTAGTTGCAGCCTGCTTGGTCACTTAAAATTATGGATAGCATTATAGGAAGCCTGAGCTTCAAGTGCTGAGTGGACACACTCATTGGATTCTCTACTTCATCCTTAAATTTGGCTTCGGCAAGAAACTATTTCTTGGTGAGGACTTTTCTGCAATGCTGAGACAAGGAGAGATCTGAAATTGCCTAAGACCAAGGCATTGGAGTGATATGGCTGGCCATATCATGTAGGGCATTCAGCTCTCCTGCAAGATCAAAAAAACCCAGTCTCATTCTAGTATAGTTGCATATAGTTGTGGCTTCTTCACATAAGGCATTTAGTATAAGCTCCTGACCCCTCACTCACAGAAATTCTCAAATCCTTTTCACAGTGTTGTGCTTCAGGACTTCTCCTGACTTCTAGCCTATTTCATGGGGTTTCTTACACAGAGGAACACCTGCTATTAAGGTTTAAATGCCCAGTAATCTGAACCATGGTCTCTTGAACATTTGAAATCCTCTGTAGTCGTGCTTTGCCAAAGTCAAACCTTGCAGTTGTATTATGCATTATAAAGAAAGGCAGCAAAGGACAAGGTCATGGGAAATGCCTCATGTAAAGGATTCATTTTTATTTCTGAATGAAATTGAAAGACGATGCCTCCATGGCAGCAGATGAAGCCCTCCATGCAGAGAAACTTCAGCAGTCAATGCTCAATGCCATTTCTGGCTTACTGCCAAGGAGGGGGGTGATTCTTAAGGAGAAGGTGGTTTGTGTCTTCCTACTGAGACTAGAAGAAAGAGCCCTGCTTTGACAAAGTGATCAGTGGACTCCACTTTCAGGAAAGATTATCAGAAAGAAGGTTTTGTCACACCATTCTCTGCATTAGATCAGTGCAATGGCAAAGGGCATTTGCTAAGAACAAAGGCTTACATGCCTGACATGCATGGTTCACTGTTTTAGAGTCGCAGGCATGCACCCTGCTACAATCCATATCAGGATCACAATCGCAGGAGAAGGATTACAGCCTCCTATGCAAGTGATCCAGAATGAGAGTCTACCATTACATTAGAGTAAAAACAAATATGGAACACTTGAGACAGCTGTTAGCTATAACTTCAAAATAATATCTGCTTTAACTCTTGGTCTTGATGAGGAATCTACCCTGGAGGAGAGAATAGGAAAAAGTAATGGAATAGCTCAAAAGATGCCTCCATGGACAAGCTCTGGGTTTGCTTCCAGAAGTATAGTGCTTCAGCAGATAACTCTGGTCCTGAGTTTTGCATGGCTGGAGAGGTGGAAGTGCAGACACTCCCAGAATGGTGTGGAGGTTTTTGCCCTCTCAGCCACCAACTAACTTATGGCTCTATTCCTAAATGTTACATTATTGTTCCAAAAGCAGATCTCAGCTCTAAAAATACGCTAATACAAAAGAAACAGATGATTAACGAGGCATTTAAATTGTCATGTGGCTTTCTTATTGGTACATATACCCATTTCCTTGTGAATGAAACATGCAGTTTACCCAGCGAAATATTAACTAATAATTATTTTACATTTACTAATTCCATTGAGTTGGGAATAGGAGACTGGATAAATAGTGTTTGACTCTTGAGTTGCAATGAAGAAATAAATACTGCTCTTAAAAATAATTGACTGGTTATTATACTATTATTAACCTACATTGAAATTGGTGCTTAGGGAGAAAGGTGAGTAATGAATATTGTGCATAGAGCAAAAGAGTAATCATAAGATCACATTCCACCGGACACTCTTTTATTAAAATTGCTGAGAACAGGATTTGGAGGATGACAGTTGACAATCACATCTTCTCTGTGTCATTTTCCACACAGCCCTTTGGATCTCTCTGTTTCTCAGGCTATAAATTATGGGATTCATGAGTGGTGGCAAAACTGCGTACAAAAGGGCAGCCAGTAAATCCAGAGATGGCAAGGACAAAGCCTTTGATCTCATGTAAGAAAATATAATAGTGCATATAAACAAAGAGAAAACAGAAAGATGTGGGATGCAAGTTGAGAAGGCTTTGTACCTTCCCTGAGCTGATTGAATCTTGAACACTGCAGAGAAGATGTAACTATAGGAAACCAGCACAAACACAAAGCAAAATGACCCCACGCATAACACAATGGCTACCATAAACTTCTCATTGGCCTCTGTATTACTGCAAGAGATTCTTAGCAGGTGAGGAATATCACAGAAATATTGTTCAATGACATTAGACCAGCAGAAATGCAGCCTAAACGTGTTCACTGTGTGCACTGCAGCATTGATCAAGCTGCAGAGCCAGGAGGCTGCTGCCATTTGAAGGCAGGCTTTCCAGTTCATGATGAGCCTGTACTGCAGAGGGTGACAGATGGCCACGTAGCGGTCATAAGCCATGACAGTGAGGAAGGACAGCTCGGCCCCTCCCAGTGCCACAACCAAGAACACCTGGGCCACACAACCGGGGAATGTAATCAGGTTGTCAGCCATCAATGAGCACACCATGGATTTGGGCACAGTGGTGGAAATGTAGCAGACATCGATGGCAGACAGGATGGCCAGGAAAAAGTACATGGGGGTATGAAGATGGTGAATGCAGACCACAGTCACAATGATGAGGAAATTTCCCACCAAAGTTGCACAATAAAGGGAGAGAAACACAAAAAAATGTAGAAGCTGCAGCTCTCGAATGTCAGAAAAGCCCCGAAGGAGGAATTCCTTCACAGATGTTTGGTTTACCATGTCTGTATTTGGAAAAAGAGGAAGAAAAAGGCAAAAACATTGATAAAAAAGGGGGATTTCAGAGATTTCCATGTGCATATTTTAGCATATATTTAACTTACAGAATCTTTGCTTTTTCTTTATACCTTCAAAATGTAAAAGAAAAAGGTATATTTGCTAATGCACCATAGGAACTATGATTTCTTCCAATTGACCTGACCTCTCCTGTGCAGCTTTAATTTATACATAATGATGAATGAGTCCTAGTGATTCACTCTAAGCTTTAGACAAAATTATGAATCACCTTGCCTTATCATGGTGAACTGCATTCACAAGAAAAATCCAAGAAAGCAACCAATTAAATATAAGAACTGATACAGTAACACAATCTATGTGGCTGAGTCTTGAGAGGTGTCCTCTGCTGGCATAGCATCTGTCTTTGGAATTGATCCCTCCTATGCAGCTCTCCAAATTTCTGTTCTGGAGGACTGAGGGATCTCTGTTCATATTAGGAAGACTGCAGGGGTGTGTCAGGCATGGGACAAGGAAAAAAAAAGTTATGCATTGCAATCAGATCTGCTTCTGTGATGCTGGAATCTATTCATACAGTTTGATGGATATTTCATGGAAGCGGTATAAATGCATCTTTGAGAAATACACATGGCTTCCATAGTTCTTAATGAAATTAGGACATCAGCAGCTGCACCTTGGTTTGCTGTTCCTTCATTTCACTACCTTCTGATAACCAGTAGCATGTTAGACTGCTTTAGGACAAGCATTTATATTTGCTAAGAACTGAACCAACTAGGAGCAGAGTAGAAGCTGTTTGAAAGATTTACTTACCTCTTCTCACATCTTTTCTGCAAAGGGCATCAGGAAGTAAGAACACAAAGGATGGACCTGTGTGGCGGAGACGAACCACTTCATCTGCTTTACTTTCACAGATCTCTTTTCCTGCAATATATAGCAGCCGAGTTCCAAGGGGTTAGAGGGAAGAAATGGTACTGGAGCATTAGGGACATGTTCCCAGGTGGCCTGGCGACTGCAAGAATACTCCATTTCCTTGTCAGAAGGTTGTATTTTCATTTGCAGAAGGGGAAAGATATGTTAACAAATGGCATGCTGTAGTGAGCTAGGTGTCCGTCCCCCCCCCCCCGCCAAATGAGCTGCACTTCAGCAATTATTAAAAGAGTCTTTATTCCATTACAGAAACAATATATTCACAAGTCCCAAAACATGCACTCCAGGTGGATAGTTGACCCCTCACTCTGCCCCCCTCACCCAAACCTTTGCTTATAAACCCTTCAGGCCAGTCTCTGGAGGGGGGGTATAGTATGGAAGCGAGCATACTTACGTTCTTCCCATTGAGCCTTTAATTGATCTAGCTGACGGATATGTTGATGGGCTCTTGTGTCCATGTGTCCTAGGCTGTCAAGTTCTTCTCCCAAGAACCCCTCTCCAGCCAGTTCTCTGCTGGTTTCTTTCCCACAATCAGGAGGGAGGGTGGGCTCTGTGGTTGCCCTTGAAGTCTTTGATCCAGAGCTGGCTCAGGCTGGCTCACCAGGATATTTTGGGCAGCCAGGGCCTCACTAGTCTCGACAACTCCAATATCGGAGTAAGAACTCTGAGCCACGGCTGGTTCAACCATTCACTCCCCCTCCTACGAGTCTGAGCCACCATTCCTACCAAAGCCCTCCATCTCTGGTGCGCGCCTTGGAATCTCATTCAAATGCACACTCATGACACATGCCTTTGTGCTGTTTGGCTACAACTATGGGATGTCACTCTTCCTGCTGTGCAAGATCTCTGCACCTTTCACTTCAGAGACAAACAGACACGTGCAGTCTTTGTTTTGCATAGTACAACATGCATTCTGCACCCATCTCCCAGTGTTTCCAGTACTTTAGCCAATGAGAGGGTTATCCTTTTTGAATAACAGGCTTTTTCTCCAGGTGGACTTGCAGGAAAAAGAGATTCTGCTAGGCTGCCACCACACAGGAAGAAGCTGCTGAGATGGTATAGTCTGTGCAGCCTCTTGGGAAATTTCTGAGCACTCTTGTCAAGCCTTCACACTTTAGTCCAGATCTAGAAAATATGGAATATATTTTGGTCGATTCTCCTTCAGGCCCAGAAACACTGATCTTAACAAAAGCCGTCTAGAAGGCTTGAACCAAAGAGAAGGCTTTCTAACTATCCAGCCTTTCAAGGAGGTGGGAGAACATGGAGCAATCCCTGGCTTAGCAACAGTGCCACATTTCCAAATAGAAAAATGGACTTTATTTTGGGCAGGGAGATAGGAAACAAATGGGGAAGAGTCAGCAGGGAAGGCAGCAATCACGCCATGTACAATTTCCAAATTAAATTAACGAGCCAATCCAACTTCTCAGTTCCTATCACCTCCTTGACTGCAATGCTGGGGTACTGATCATTTGGCACAAGTATGGAATAAAGGATGATCCTTATATATGTGAGAACAGAAAATGAGCCACACAGTGAATCATATGCCAGAAGGTATACTCAGTGTGCCATGGGGTAGATTTTATACCAAAAGGTATGGTGTACTCAAGCTCCAAAAGGGCTGAGTTCTTCTTTTTTATTCTGCCTTGTTACTTTGGGTGCAGAGGAATAACTACTCAGTAGCACCCCTGCCCTTAGTAGAGACTGATTTAGTCAGTCTAATGCCAGCACTGCCTCCAATTTTATTTCCCTGTTGTCATCAGAAAATAATAATAAGAAGACTAATTATCAATATTGTACCCCTAGTGGCTTGACTGACTTTCTTAAAAATTGGAACTTACACTTCAAAACCCCTGGGTGGTTGGAACAAGTCAAACTACTCAAGGAAAGGGAATAAGGACAACAAAGTCATACAAGACTCAGATAAAACTCTTCAGGTTGCCCAGCTACCAACTCATCTCAGAGGCATTGCAGATAGTTTTCTTTGTCTTTACCTAGGCATTATATGGTGTTGCTCACTATTAAAATTGGCACTAGTCACGCTCTAAAGGAATGGTACAAATAAGCAGAGAGGAGACACTGACTGTCTCCATTTTGCTTCAAAAGTGCCAAGCTTCTTTATCATCTGAGCAAAAAGACAGGCCAGATTAATGCCATTTCTGCACACCTCTGTTGACGGAATCCCAGGACAGCAAATCTCTAGAAGAGCAAATCCACTTCCAGCATTGACTGCTTTCATAATCCCAGGGGATGAGACTTAATTAAATGGCATGTATTTCTAGATATATACACATTCATTTAACATCCACTGGCAAAGAAAGTGCATCTGAAACTGGGAGAAATCTATGAAGAAAAAACAGTAAGCTTCATAAAAATTTTCTTTTTATGTCAGACATTTCCCTATAGCTTTCACAATACAAACTAGGAATACATCCTTCATTCTTCTAGACTCCTTCCTCTGAGTCTATGTTGGTGAACCTAGTTCAACTCACTTTACATGAGTGGTCTACTTGGATTCTGAAAAATGTTTGCTATTTGCACACAAAGTTGTGAATTGCAACATAAATTTAGGCAATCAGTTGCATAATTTCCTTCACAGAACAGCAGTCAGATGGAAATCTTATTTAGGTTTTTCAGACTTTTTCAGACATGACATCTGAAGGATGGTAAAGAAATGGGGGTGAGTTAATCAGATAATTGTAAGGGAGGGGAGGATTCACATATTAATAGCAAATATTCTTTCAAACAATAGCCTAAAATATCTGAAGTATCTGAATGATATCCATGATTCCTATTTCAAATTCTATCTGGCCAATCACTACATCAAATTAGAATTCTTAGCCACTTTGTGTGGCTTTTAGAAGTGCCCACTCCACATTCACCAAACCTCCCTTTCTTTTGGCCTTTATAACTACCCCTTCCACAACAGAATGCAAATGATGTGTCTACCGTCAGCCCTTCTGTCTGCCTTATATAGCCAACATACTGACTTGGGATGCTGCCTCACAATCAGTCAGGCTGTTAGTCCCTCTGGCCCAGTCCCACTGACAGGGAGCATTTCCCCAGGATTCAGATAGCGATCATTCCATGCCCTACATGGCATTGTTGTCAATCAAATTTGGGATCTTTTGTTTCACAACATGTACTCTGTGAATGCCCAAAGCTCTTCTCCCTTATCTGTGGAAAGAAGTTGCATGCTTGTTATTCCCAGGAAAGCTTGATATTTATTAATTAATTTGCCATGCATCTATGCCTGATCAGTTGAAATCAGTTGAACCAAAGGAATCGTAAAATCTGCCTTGCCTCTTGACAGAAAGTTGGCAAGCTTCTGTGTATACATTTTATGTGTATATTTTATGTGGTTTTCTTTTATGTGTACTTGACAAATGTTTTCAGAAGGTTGATGTTCTTCTTTTGTGAGTGTTTATTGGAGCTGGACTCCATGACAAATTTCACTGAAGAGAATGCAATGTTTGCTCAAAGACAGTGAGTTCAGCTTCCTGATCTTTCTTTTGCCATCAGATCTATCATCACTTGTGTTTGAATTTGGTCTTTTCCATGTAGATTAGATTCTACTGCCCAGTCACTTCTGGCATCCACACGCTTGGCTTCTTTTCTCCAAAGGATTGCACTGGGCTCTTACTGTGCTAAAATAGATACTACAACTCTTTAGCTGTGGTATCTAGAGAGGTACGTATGACATATATTTTCATGACAATTGCAGCCAGATTTCTTTTCACAAGCACATTAACTTTATGGAGAAATCCAGATGGCAAGAAAATGTTTATTGGTGGACTTGGACAAGCATGGTGATCCTTACCTAGGATCAGCTTGTTGGTCTTAAGGATAAATGTTGTTGGGGGGGTTTTTTTTGCCAATGATTGCAGCCATATTGATGGTGTGAGGGGAAGGCAACTTATTGATGGTGGGGGGATGTGTAGTAGGGATCTGGGAGATGATCCACAGCTGACTGAGAAATCAGCCTCCAAGGACAGTAGGTTGCCAGTTCTGCTCAGGCCCATTGCATGCATAAAGAAATACAAGAGGAATGCAAGAGAAGTGTGTGGTGTGCCAATCCCTAGAATGGCCACAATGCACTTGAAAAAACTTCTGTGTGTGTGTGTAATTTCATCCCAGCCATATTTTCCACAGTAAAAAAATGTATTTAAGAAGGGGTAAAATGGGGAAAATGTCTCTACCATCATTGTAATTTATAATTGTTCCCTCATGACCTACAGACAGCCATTTCCCTATCATTGTAATTTTTCTCGCATGCCGAATGAATGGAACCACATTTTATATCTTTGACCATGTAACCAGGTTTTTATCAAACTTCTGTGCCTCTGCACAAAACCAGAGAAACACAGTTGTCATAAAATCCTCCTCACCAACTAGCCTAATGTAAAAATGATGAATATAAACATTGCCACATATACAAATCGACATATTGCTACATATCCAGCAAGGGGGCCTGACTTTACAGTGTACAGACATTTTTCCCATTCTTCCCATTCTTGAATACTTTTTGCTACAATGGAAAACATGGCTGGGAAGAAATTGTTTGTTCTGATGCTGTGCTGGTGGCATTAGTTTTCCCAACAAGTGTTCCTAAAAGGACAACTTCATAGGAAAGCATCTATCAACATAGATGTGTATGGGGATCCCCAGGGCTATGGTACCAGCTCTACTTTTACTTGCAAACATTGCAAACTAGTGGGAGTTTAGCCACAACCTTCCAAGGAGCATGCAGAAGGCTTGTCAGAGAGTTTCTTGCCTATCACAAGAAATACTAAACAGCGTGTCATGGACACACATAAGGAAACATTTGCCATGCATTATGCATAAGGCACATATGAGGACCTAATACTCATGGAGGTCACTGGCCCAATCAAAGTTTTATGTCATGTGTCAGAGCCCAGTGCAAATACTTCTACATGTCCAGAGACCACTATCTGGCAAAGTCCAGCTGGAGAGGTTGGAGCACACTTGTGGTTCTTGTGGTGGGCAGAGCAAGCCCACAGAGTTCATGACACTCCCTCATGTGTGTAGTGAAACCTCCTAAAGACAGAATGAAAGAGTGAGGGAGGGAGGGAGGGAGGGAGGGAGGGAGGGAGAATTAGGTTGTGGAAAATGCCTCTGATTCTGTGAATGGTAAGGTACCTTCTAAAGTTTAAATTAATATTTGCAAGATCACTGAAAAATAAAACAGAAATAGAACTGTTTTTTCCTTACCCCTCCAGCCTCACAAATTCAACATAAGTAAACTACAATGATCAGATTGTCAAAAAAGAAGAGAAAGATTCAGGCTGAACAATAAACAAATAGTACTAATATCAGAACAATAAACAAATAGTACTAGGGATACTAATCATACTTGTACTGTCAGTTTACAAACAATATTTAAAGTATTCTGCTGAAATTCATACAATATGAAGCCCTCTTTCTCCTAACACAGTACATTTGCTTGCTTTTGAAGGTAAGATGCTTCATAAGGAACAAGAACTAGTCAATGATTCCTCCTTGTCTGGATTTTTCCTCCTGGAATTCTCAGAAGTTCAGGAACTACAGATTCTATTTTTCATTGGATTCCTTGTCTTTTATCTGGCAGCCATTGCAGGAAACCTTCTCATCATCTCTGCAATTGCATTTGACCACCATCTGCACACCCCCATGTACTTCTTTCTCATGAACTTGGCCATGCAGGATGTGGGACAAGTGTCCATTGTTTTCCCCAAAGCCATGGCCAATTCCCTCATGAACTGCCGATACATTTCCTATGCTGGGTGTGTGGCTCAAGTCCTCTTTTTCATCTTTTTAATGTCCTCTGATTTGTTTCTGCTCACTGTCATGGCGTATGATCGGTATGTGGCCATTTGTGATCCACTGCACTATGAGATGCTGATGAATAAGCAGTCCTGCATCCAAATGGTTTCTGCTGTATGGGTCAGCAGCTTCTTCTATGGGGTGCTGCACACTGGAGGCACCTTTGCAACCCCCTTTTGCTCCAATGACATCAATCAGTTTTTCTGCGAAATCCCAGCCTTGCTGAAGCTTGCCTGCTCTGACTTCCATTTAGCTGAAGTATGGGTTCTCCTTGCAAGTTCCAGCATTGGGTTAGGCTGCTTTATTTTCATAGTTGTGACCTATGTGTACATCTTCACTGCAGTGCTGAGAATCCCCTCAGTGCAGGGACGCCAAAAGGCTTTCTCAACCTGCCTCCCACACCTCGGAGTTTTCTCCCTATATGCATTCAGTGTATATTTTGCTTACCTCAAGCCCACCTCAGACTCTGCTTCATTTCTGGATTTAGCATTTACAATGATATATTCCATGGTCCCCCCATTGATGAACCCAGTAATCTACAGCATGAGAAACAAGGAGATGAAACATGCTCTGGCCAAGCAGTTGTGCTTGAGGCACTGCTTTAGACCCAACTTCTCTGTTCTTGTTCTGCAAAGATGAATTTTGCATATAAACATAACCAGGCTGAAATCCTATGATCCCTGGGAGGATGTGCCAGTGGTCACAGGGTTCTCTGGATCTCTCACTTCTGGGATGGAGAAGGAGGGAGGGAGCAAGGTCCTCATTTCACCCTGTCATTCATGACCTTCTGAGCTGGTTCTGATTCATACTGCATGATGTCCACATCCAGTTGAGCAAGGACCAGGCTTTCTTCTGTAGCATTTTTGTGACCTGAAACATTTTCCCAACATACCTTTATTCCCCAACCTTCGATCTGTCTTTTTGGACTGGGTGCAGAACATTCTTTTTCCAGCAGGCCTCTGGTTTTTAATGTCCTTATTCTTGTTCCATTTCTTATGCTGGTCCAGTTGTTGCTTATGATTGAGATGGGTTTATTAACTGAGTTGATCCACGTCATCTCTTGGATGCCATTTTTATTGTTTTGTCATATGCTGTAGAACAATTTGAAGAGTCTTTCTTATAAAAACGAAATAAAAGATTCTCCACCACCATTGTTTTCCCTTTTTTTAAGCTGTGACCTTGTAATTTGAATATTCTTTCTTATAAAATGAAATAAAATGAAAGGAGCCCCACCACCCCCTTTTTCCTTTTTTTTCAAATCTGTCATGACAGTGCATCTGTTGCCGTGTAAATATTGAGGGTGGGAGTCCCTGATTCCATGCGGAGAAAATTGTTTTTTTCCGCTCTCCTGGTCTACCATGCAGCACTTGGAGTAACAATGATCTGGCTTGGATGAGGCAACCTTGGTCTGAACACACATGACATCTAAAAGGTAAAAGAAGGAGATTCCACAGGCCAGATTCTGGGATGCCAAGAGCAGAACAGTTTTCTCTGCCTAGGAGTAGCTTGGGGGTAGCAGAGAATACCTCTTCTAAATCCTCCAGGCCAGGGGTGAAATGAAGCTTACTTTTCTATGCTGCTATGATGGTGTCCCAGCCAAAATGCATACAGTTTGAGCAGTTTGAATCGGAGTGAGAGCAGCTTCTGCTTTAGCCCTGAAACAGAAGCACTTCCTCCAAGGCGAATGGGGCGGCATAAAAATGTTTTAATAAAATAAATAAATAAAATAAGCCCACTTCTCCCCCTAAAACCCATGAGTTTTTCCAGGTCCCAGTTTGCATTACCCCCATCACAAACCAAGAGTCCCATAGCATGCATAGTACGCAAGTAGTTGAAATGTGCATGCAGCCTAAATTTCACTGTGTTCGCTTGTGTTAGTCTCATCAGTTCTCAGAGTTAGGATGACATTACAGTGAAAGCAGGGAAGGATAATTATATATCTTCACCATTTTCAAGGAAAGTGTAATGAACCCAACTCAATTTATGCGGGTGTGCATTTTATATAGCTACAAACCAAGCTATGTGTCGGAGGTAGGAGGAATCACTGTACCAAGCAGTTGAACTCCTATGCATGTGAACTGACATGCAAATGCCTCCACCCAACACACAGCTAACCTGACTAGCAAATCTTGGCTACTCAGATGCCAGGTGGGCTTCTGCCTGTCAGGAATGTGTGCATATGGGGCACTGAGCAGCCCAGGCTTGAAGATCAGTGCTTCCCTGCCTGACTGGCCCCTGCAATCCCAAGGCAGTTTCATAGCAGCCCTGAACTCTAAGTGCTGAGTGGACTTGCTCATTGGACTCTCTACTTTAACCCAATATTTGGTTTCTGTGAGAAAACAGTTCTTGGCGAAGGTTTTAGTGTAATCTTAAGTTAAGGGGAAATTTGAAATTGTCAGATGTTAACACCAAGGAATTGAAGCACAATGGCTGGCCTCAAAGTGGTAGGCATTTACATTTTAACTTGCTGCAATATCTTCTGTCTCATAGCCGTGGGTGGGTCCTTTGGCAAAGGGGAATGAGGTGTCTATTGAAAACAGCTCCCTTCCACCCAGGGACCCATATTGGCTAATGCAGTGGCATAAAAATCCAACAAATAAACAGAATGCACATAGGGGACATTCTGACCTACAGTTACATAGCACAGGCAAAATGTAGCTCCATAATAACACAAGCTGTTGCTCACTCTTACTATTGTAACTATAGGTTTGGGTGCGCAAAAGAATGTGTGTAAGTGCATCATAATGCACAAGGAAGGCAATCAGCTTTCTTCAATTTCTGTCATTCTTATTTGTCAAAGCAGTTCCATTGTTGTGTAATCATATTAGTAAATGGGCAAGCTTAATTAATGTACTTTTTGAATGCCTCACTTGAATGCCTCACTTGCTAAGCAGTGTTGGTTTCCCATGATAGCAAATCTCCAAGTACACCGAAGTGGTATTAATGAATTCCCAGCCACAATCTTGATGAATTCTTTCTGGGATGATAATTGCCTGAGGACATATATAGAGGGGTGTGGTTATCCGCACCAATACAGATTCTTCTAACAGCTCTGGATGAGAAGGTACATTTTAATTTGAGAGAAAGCTGAGGAAGGGTATATTAAGACGGAGGAGGAGGAGAAGGAGAGTAGGGTAAGAAGCTAGTAGACTATGGAACATGTTCTAATTCAGTCCTTGCTCCAATTTTCTCACAATGTAACCTATGAAGATACCTACCTAGCCTCCCTTTATTCCTAACCCATTTTTTCCTCCATAGATAGTCATTGTTTGTTGTATTCCTTTCTCTGCTGATGAACCTAATCATTTTGTCCACATGAGCTGTTTCTTCAGATGCTGGAATGGTTTCCTGAAATGTTCATGCAAACATGCAATGGTCAATCTGGTGACTGATCTCCAACAGACAACCACAGCCAGCATCGACAGCTGCCATTAAAACCAGATGTTAAATTAGGCTTTAATCTGCAGTTGTTGATTAATGGTAAGACATCTGCCTTATTTAAAAGAACATTTTTTTGGGAAGCATTATGAGTATTGATAAGACTGATAAAATTTCTCATGGCTGCAGGGTGGATGAGTGTTTTGCTAAATGTTCTCTGAAATGATGGATGAATACTATTATTATTCAGATGTTTTGATTTCACAGTACTGAATAACTTAGTGTATCCCCAGTCTGAGTCTGAAAATTTATAGTATCTTTTGAACCAGGATAGTATTTATCTCAGATGGAATTTAAGAGTTTGTCTTTCTCACTCCATTGCTTCTTTTCTGTTCCTGTCACAGGTGATAATTATACTTCAGTGCCTTTACCTTTTAGATCCTTTACTGTCCTTTAATGTGTGAACCACAAGAGTCCCATATCGCCTATGTACATCCATTTCCCTGTCTCCATAAACTCTTTCTCTTGTTGAATATAGGAAACTAGAATTTATTTATTTGATCATGCAACCAGATTACATGCCTATGATTTCCAGCATATTAATGAAGGAAATTTTGCTCAAGCCTATATGCCTGTGTAGAAGTCCAGAAGAGGCCCTCTTTCTTTCTTTCTTTCTTTCTTTCTTTCTTTCTTTCTTTCTTTCTTTCTCTCTCTCTCTCTCTCTCTCTCTCTCTCTCTCTCTCTCTCTCTCTTGTAATTGTTCACCATGAAAACATAGGTGAGAAAAATGTCTGATATCTTACCCCATTGGAGGTATCCGTTTTGTCCACATACTGTCACTGGAAGGAGAAAACATTCTCGCACCTTGTGGGGCAAAAATCTCCCCAGAATGTATTTGAAGCCCTTCTGCCATCTTCAACCATTCCAAGAAGATATTTATCAAAAAGGAGTTCACTCCAACCTCTCCAATGGCTACACAGAGTGGTTCTGATGGCCACAAAGGGTTTCCCTGCCCACCACCAGGATGTGTGGTGCCCATCTCTCTTGATTAACACCCCTTGGATTTCGATAAGAAAGAGTTTGTCCTGCACTGATCTTGTAGGAGAGATGCAGCCCCATGAGTGCCTCTTAGCGCATGTAGGGTTCAATCCAAAGTACATCCGCATGTGCGGAGGTAACTTTCACACAAATATCCAGTCATTTATCAGGGGAGGTTCAAAGATAGGGTATTTTTCCAGTGGTAGGCAGGGTTACTCGATATAGATCCTGCCCCTCTGAATTTGTCCAGTGTGTGTTCTTAAATAAATAGAAGAGGAGAGTAATTATATTTTCTATTGGAAATGTAAGTTCTCTTCTAATATTTAAAATAAGTATTGCCAGTGCACTAAGGAATAAAACTACTTTTACCTGTCTACTCCCAAGAAAATTTCAAATCACAAATTATGCATGATTAAACGGCACAAAATGATACTATTAAAAAGGAAAAGGAAAAAAAATGAAAACCTTCTTACCTGTATCTAGGCACAACACTTCTACTATTACTACTACTACTAATGATAAAACGTTCAGCATAAAATTACTATTTTAAGTGCAACAGCTACAGTTGATATTATTTAAACCCACATTCATACCGCTGTCTTTTTGCTTCTTTCTATAGGCACCATGACACTTAAACACCAGGATCTATTTAATGCATCCTCACCATCAGGATTTCTCCTTTTGGAATTCTCAACAGTTCGTGAGCTGCAGATTCTGCACTTCATCGGATTCCTGGTGTTTTACCTGGCAACAGTTACAGGGAATCTTCTCATCGTCTGTGCGGTTGCCTCTGACCAGCACTTATACACCCCCATGTACTTCTTTGTGATGAATTTGGCCATCCAGGATGTGGGACAAGTGTCCGTTGTTTTCCCCAAAGCAATGGCCAATTCCCTCATGAACCGCAGGCACATTTCCTACTCTGGGTGTGTGGCTCAAGTGCTTCTGCTTGTCTTCTTTGCAGCGTGTGATTTCTCTCTCATCACCGTCATGGCGTACGATCGGTATGTTGCCATTTGCAGTCCATTACAATATGAGAAGCTGATGAACAAGCAGGCCTGCATTCAAATGGTTACTGCTGTATGGATCACTGGATTTGTCTATGGAGTGCTGCATACCACAGGTACCTTTGCAGCACCCCTTTGCTCCAACGTCATCGATCAGTTTTTCTGTGAAATCCCAGCATTACTTAGGCTTGCCTGCTCTGACCTGTACTTGCTTGAAATTGGTTTTATTATCCTCAGCACTTTTATTGGATTTGGCTGCTTTATTTTCATTGTTGTGACTTATGTCCACATCTTCAGTGCAGTGATGAAAATCCCCTCTGTGCAGGGAAAGAAGAAAGCTTTCTCAACATGCCTTCCCCACCTCATTGTTTTCTCCATATTTATAATCACAGGATATTTTGCTTATATCAAGCCCCCTTCTAATTCTGCTTCAGGTCTGGAGTTTGCCTTTACTATGGTGTATATGATGGTCCCACCCCTGATGAATCCCATAATCTACAGCTTGAGGAACAAAGAGATAAAGCTTGCATTGTCAAAACGATTGAGTTTTAAATTGAAGTAGTTCTTCTTTTGAACAGTACTGTTTTCTTATGTATACACACCTGTCCCCTGCACACAACCAGGACTTATTGTTACTTTTGGAATCCTGGAAAAAGCAAAGCAAAACAAGCAAAGAAAATTCTGTTTAGTATATCACTAGTTTCCCATACTGCAAAATGAGGGGGGGAAAACTGGGGGCTGGAGAGAGAGAGAGAGAGAGAGAGAATGCAAACATGTGCAAACTTGGGATCTACATGTAAGGGCTGAGATTAGGGCAAAATAGCTCTCCATTATGTTGTTTATTTAATTTGTGCTCCCTTTAGGAAAACAAGTCTTATCATTTATCTACCAACACAGATAAGGCAAATGGTTATGCAGGACATACAAACTTTTGGAAGTAGTAAGTATGTCTCTTCCTTGCTCTCATTGTAATTTTGATCTCCGTCATACTACTGCCATTGCAGAACGGGCCACAGAACTGAGAGAGGAACCATTTATTTATTTATATTGTGCTTTATATCCTGCCTTTTTCCTACAAAGTGCTCAAGGCAGCTTATATCATTCTCCTCCTCCATCTTATCCCCACAACAACAATCCTATGAGGTAGGTTGGGCTGAGAATCTGTGACTGGCCCAAAGTCACCCAGTTGGCTCCATGGCTGAGCGGGGACTAGAACCCAGATTGTCTGAGTCCCAGTCCCATGCTTTTAACCACTACACCACACTGGCTTTCTGAAAGCTTATGTAAAATTTCATGGAAGCCTATGTGAAATGAACAAGAACTACACCAAAATTGCATTCTTATGAGTAAATATCTGTCTTGTGGCTTTAGGGAGGAAACTCTGTTAGTCTCTTTGAACATTCCACAGAGGCCTGCTCCCAAGTCTGTCTTAGCCTTCTTGGGGATGACTGATGAGGCACAATTACAGTGGCAGCCCAAAGCATGTCCATCCTGAACTTGGCTGCTGTGCTCACGGGCACGTACAGAATTGGGCTTCTGAGTGACACATGAAGTTTCCACCTCTGGAACTGCAGGTTGCCTACTGCTGGAATCTAAAGAAGCTGGAGGTTTCCTTTCCCACTCTTTAAATGAGATTGATGGAAGTACTTCAACCAATGCATAGGTTCCCTTCCATTTCTGGCATCTGCTAAACAGATTGGCGGGCTAACTATGCCGTTATTCTGACAAGGTTTCCACCTGTGTGCAGTGCAGGATGCTTGCCAGTGAGCATTTTCTGACTATGACTTTCTGGCCCACATGTTTTGCTACTTCTGGGTGCATTTGAG
Organism: Varanus komodoensis; assembly: GCF_004798865.1. NCBI lineage: Eukaryota > Metazoa > Chordata > Lepidosauria > Squamata > Varanidae > Varanus > Varanus komodoensis. Next base: position 198,554 of record NW_025335415.1, on the reverse strand, counting down.
CAATTTCTTTGATGAGAGACTGCACCCTGTTATCATTTATGAAAGAACTGGGCAATTCAAACCCCGAACACCATTAGGGTATATCTAAGCACTGGTTTTGATATACAGTCTATCATTGTCTGTGGATGGAATTGGCTGTCAATTGGGAACCTGTAACATGGAATATTAGTCTATTTATTTATTTATCGATTTATATCCTGCCTTTTTCCTACAAAGGGCTCAAGGCAGCTTACATCATTCTCCTCCTCCATCTTATCCCACAACAACAACCTGTGAGGTAGGTTGGGCTGAGAGTCTGTGACTGGCCCAAAGTCACCCAGCTGGCTCCATGGCCGAGCGGGGACTAGAACCCAGATCGTCTGAGTCCCAGTCCCATGCTCTCTGCACTGAAACTGAAACTGCATGCACTGACATGCAGTTTCAATTGCATGCTATCTTCAGATTCATAGAATACATGGGACTAATCCACTGAACAAAACAAACAAAAAGAAAGCAAACAAAGACAAAGACAAACCCAAAAACAAGCCAAAAAAGATCCCAAACCAAAAACCAAAGCCAGTAATGGGGAATAGGTACACCATTCTGCCACTGACCCCCATCCATGCCCCAGGTAGTGCAAAAACATTCCCTGAGCCTAAATGTGGAGAATAACTTATTGAGTCAAAATTAATAAGTAGCCGTGATGAAAAATCCCCACCTCCACCCAAATCATCAACCAGTTGAGATCTTTTCACTCAAGGAATGTGAAAAGAAAGAAATGAAGTGAAAGTGACATTGGTATGATAAAATTACATCCTAGTGGAGCTTTTATACCTCAGCAAATTTTTTTCTGATATTTTCTGGCATGAGATTAGAGGTAAAATTATCAAATCAGTAAGGCACATACACACATAGCTCTCATATTTTCTTCCTTTTCCTCATTTACTTAAAGAATGCACCCTTCACATGTGCAAAGGCAATGTGAAGGGAAAGAAATTGGAAATAAAAAACTTGTATAGTTTCAAAATCTGTAAATAAATGCATTTGAAATAGCATGTGAGATTAACTCTCTCTCTTTTGCATCCTTCTTGTGTGCACAAACAATTCTGGTCTTTCCTAACCATATTAGCAAAAGGGCAGGAAAAGGAGTGAATTTGCTTCCTGTATGCCAGAACTGCTTAAGTTTGCAGAATTCATGTGAGAGAAAATCCCTGGTGGCATTATTAAACAGTCTCCTCCCTGCCTTGACAAATTCATACTGATATTCCATACCCAAATAGCATCAGGGTCTGGGCACACTCAGCCAGTCATCTCTCTTCCCTGGAAAAGAAAGTGCACAGGAGAGAAGTCTGAGGGGAAAAGCAGTAAGTTACTGAATTTTCCTTATCATTTTCTCAATAGTTCTCAAGAAGGGAAGTAGGATTCTGCCCTGTTTTCTCTCTTGCAGAAGGTCAGTTCCACCTCCCACCCCCCAATTCTATGTTGGATAACAGAGCAGAGCAGGGCAATTTATATGCCTGTTTGCATAGTGAATATTTTCAGTATTTGCATATAAATATATGAAATTTAGAGAAAATGTAGCGATTAATTTGCAGGTACAACATCTGAAAGAATATTGAGGAAAGACAAATTTCTTCTTATGCAATACTTATCAGTGGGAGGAAGTCACCTATCACTGGCAGATATTCTCTGGAATGATGGACTAATGTACTGGATGTCTCTAAATTGTTCCTGTGGTGCTTATCTGCCTTCCAGCCTGCATGATTGGGACGTTATATGTATTATGAGATTGTGCTTCACAGCAGGGATGTGTGAGGAATTTGCTTGGAGATGGGAATCAGTCAGATACCCTGGGCTCAGATCCCTGGACTTCAGCCCTGCCATGAGTGAGCACACTGTGAGCAACTTGGTGAGTGCACTGAACGTCCATGCAAACACTCGTCCGGAAGCAAACTATCTTCTCTGACCTTCAGCCTTTGGTTGTGCAACCTTCATTCTGCAAGTGTTCGCAGACTTCTTCTTGGCTTGGCTTGGCTTGCTTCCTAAGCCAGGGTCGAGCACAAGAATTCTGATCAACAGAAGAGAGCCAGAATCATTGCTACCCTACTTTAAATTAACTCTTATGTGGATTTGACAGGCACCTACATCACCCAGTGTCATCCAGAGATAGGGAAGGTTAAATCTCCAGCATCTCTGTGCTGAGACTATCCCTCCTCTCCCTCCAATCATCTGGTCCTGGGGCAGGGGTATGAGCTATCAGCCACACTCCAAATAGGAGCTCAATCTCACTCGGAAGTAGGGTGAGCAGGGAGGACTCTCCTCGTGGTTCTGGTTTCCCTACATTCTGGAAAAACCATGCATGAAAAGGGTCACTCCTTCATGCTCAGTTTCCTGTCAGAACTACAGAACTGGCTTCAGCAGTGCAAAGGGGAAGTAAATGGGGGGGGGGTCTGCAGAGGGCTCCAGGAGACAGGGCATCCAGAGCAGGGTCAGTGTATTGCCCAGCCCTGCTCAAGCCCCTTGCATTTCTGGTGATATACTGGAGGGTAGAGGAGCCCTTGGTAGGAGTCTGTGGTGTGCCAATACCTGGAACAAGCACAGGTGCTATAGAAAGTACCTTTCCCTCTTCCCCTGCTTGTTTTATGTCCAGAAATATTTTTCTTGAGATGGAAATCCCAAACTGGACTCGTTTTTCCTCTGACAACAGCTGATAGCAATGCCAGATGCAAAGGAGAGACTTCAGGAATGGGGTTATTACAAAAGTGTTCTGATGCACTAAGTATCACTGGGAGGAAGTCACCTATTACTGGCAAATATTCTCTGGAATGATGGACTAATGTACTGGATGTGTCCAAATTGTTCCTGTGGTGCTCATCTGCCTTCCAGCCTGCATGATCAGGATGTTAGATGTATAATGAGATTGTGCAGGGTTGTGTGTGGAATCTGCCTGGGGATGGGAATCTGTCAGATTCCCTGGACTCAGATCCCTGGACTGTAGCCCTGATTCTTGTTGCCATGAATGAGCACACTGTGAGCATCCTGGTGAGTACACTAAATGTTCCTGCAAACACTCAGGAAGCAATCCACCTTCTGTGCCATGCAACCTTTGGTTTTGTGACCTTCATTCTGCAAGTGTTCCCAGTCTTCTTCTTGGCTTGGCTTGCTTCCTTGTTAAAGTAAGTTCTGTGTGGATTTGGCTGGCACCTGCATCACCCAGTGCCACCCAAAGATAGGGATGGTTAAATCTCCAGCTTCTGTGTACTGAGACGATCCCACTTCTTCCCTCCAATCATCTGGTCATTGGACAGGGATATGAGACATCAACCGCACTCCTGATAGGAGCTCAATCCCACTTGGAAATACGGTGAGTGGGGAGGACTTCCCTCATGATTCTGGATTTCCTGCATTTCTGTCCATAGCATGCATGAAAAATGTCACTCCTCCATGCCCAGTTTCCTGTCAGAACTATGTAACTGGCATCAGTGCTGCAAAAGGGAAGGAAATGGGAGAGGAGCCTGCAGAGAGATAGGGCATCCACAGAAGAAAACATAAAAAGCAACTTCCTGACTATTTTGGCTAACATCCTGGATTCTGATCACTGTTAATATAATATGTTATGAAATGGATGAAGCAATGGAGAATTGGTTACTCATTTGGAATGACACTCTTGGGCCCCAGTTACTCATTTGGAAACTTAAGCAAGGAATGGGTGAGGAGGGAATGGACATACTGGGCTTAATTCAGATTCCAAGCTTTAATTGTCCCAATGTCATCCAAACACAGTTATGAATCTCCACATATCATCACCAGCATCTTCCAAAAACAATACTGCAGCTGCTACATAGTCATCCCAATATATACATAAAGTAAAAATTGCAGGTAGTGAAGCTCTACTTGTTACATCTCACCAGCACCTTCCAAAAGCAATACTGCAATATCATCCCAATCTAGGCTTAAACTTAGACTTAAATTCTAACTTGTTGCAAGGAAGACTACAGGTTTACAGCTGCTTCTCTGCTTCCTTCCACAGGCATGATTCTTCCTGTGGAGGAACGTCCAATTAATCAGTCTTCTTGGGCAGAGTTTCTTCTTATGGAATTTTCACACGCTCGTGAGCTGCAGATGCTCCACTTCATCATGTTCCTGCTACTGTACCTGGCAGCTGTAACAGCGAACCTTCTCATAATCTCTGCAGTAGCTTTTGATCACCACCTGCACACCCCCATGTACTTCTTCCTGATGAACTTGGCCATACAGGATGTTGGCCAACTTTCAGTCATTATGCCCAAATCTATGACCAATTCTCTCTTAAACACCAGGCGTATTTCCTATTGGGGATGTGTGGCTCAGGTCTTTCTATTCCTCTTCTTTTTAGCATCTGATTTCTCTCTTCTCACAGTGATGGCCTACGATCGGTATGTTGCCATCTGCAATCCATTACAATATGGGATGCTGATGAATAAGAAAGCTTGCATTCAAATGGTTACTAGTGTATGGAGCAGCAGCTTTTTCTATGGTATGTTACATGCTGGAGGCACCTTTGCACCCCCCTTTCGCTCCAACATTGTCAATCAATTCTTCTGTGAGATCCCACAGTTACTGAAGCTTGCCTGTTCTGACTTGTACCTGATTGAAATTTGTGTTGTTTTCTTAAGTGCTATAGTTGGGTTAGGCTGCTTCATTTTCATTGTAGTGTCTTATGTGCACATCTTCACTGCAGTGCTGAGGATCCCCTCTGTGCAGGGAAGGCAAAAAGCCTTTTCAACTTGCCTCCCCCATCTCTTTGTTTTCTCCATACTTGTATTTACAGGATGCTTTGCTTATCTTGTGCCCACCTCCAATTCTCCCTCTCCTATGGATCTGGCACTTACCATGGGATATACCATAGTCCCACCTTTGATGAATCCAGTAATTTATAGCATGAGAAACAAGGATATACAACATGCTGTGTCAAAACTGTTTGGGTTGAAGTACCTTTCTAGTTTATCCCTTCCTATTCTGCAAAGGTAAATTGTACATTTCTAGTCAGAGTTTATCCCTTCCTCTTCTGCAAAGGTTTATTTTCTGTTCAAGTTGCCATCCTATGACCCTGAGTGAATTAGCCAAAGGTTGCCCTTGGTCTGCCACTTTGATAGTGAAGGAAGATGCCTGACCTTTGAGAATTGGGTCCATCTTCACAAACTTCTTTTGGACTTTCACCAGGACTTCTGTAGTCCTTGCCTTTCTGATGGCAGGGCTCTGAATTTGCTGAAGGCACAAACAGGTTCGCTCCTCAAGTATCTTGTGGCAAATCAGAATAAGCGCTTGGATCCTCATCATGGACAACCATCCCATTCCTTTGAGACACACGCAGAGGCACTGGGATACTTTTGGACTCCAAACTACTAGGTCCAAGATTTTAAAGATTTTAATATTTTAAAAAGCCCTCAGCTGAAACTCAGGATCCATTTTTAGGCTGAACATAACCTCTGGGGGCACACATTAAATCACATTATGCTCTTTCATTGGAAGAATCATTCTTTTCTGGCAATTTTGTATCAGGGGTCATTTTTTCTAATGCAGAATGCAATTAAACTATCCAGGTAATTTTTGTTATTGTGTGGTATAAAAATGTTCCTCCCCCCCCCTCCTCCTCATCATCTGCCTCATTTTTGCTCCCTTCCAAACACCTGGCACATGCCCATCAATGATCTAGATAAGATTGTTCCACCACTGTCAAACTACCCCGCCTCCACTACCATGGGATCATTTAGTCAGTGTTGTAACAGGAACAGAATGTAAAAGAATTCACTTCCAGAAGTTTTCTTTGGAGAAGAAGTTGGTAAAGGCTGGTAGAGCACTAGAGCAATGGACAAATACTCCTTGATCTAGCAAGTAGAAATAATAGTGAAACTTTCGATTCTTATTGTTTGTGACAGATTAACATAGATGATGTCAGAGAGGTAAGAAATTGATCAAGGACAGTTGTGGGGGGACAATTTCCTTTTGTTGATGGAGGTTCAATCCCTGATGTGCAACTTCAGTTATAAACCTTTCTTTGCAAGATAAGTTGCATTTTATTTCATTAATTAATTCAATGAATAATGCATTTGTTATCAACATACTTCTCATACTGATTATCATTGTAAAAACCCTCACAAAGTAGTTTAAGAAGTAATAAAAATAAACAAAACTCTCTCATTCCCTCTCTCTCTCTGACACACACACACGCGCACACACTGATATATATCATGCGGCTGGTAAAAAGGCAGATCATAACTTTGGGAAACCAATTCAAACAAATACATTTTCAATAAGCACCTTACATGTGTCCGCACTATGACCTGATGTACCTTACAGTTGAGATCATTTTACAAAATGACTACAACTGCAAAGGAGTCTCATCCCATTGGCCACCACCAACCCAATATCCATAGGCCGTGACATGGCCAATAGGGCCTCCTTGAAAGATTGGTGCAGGGGAAGATGTTTCCTGACATAACCTGGTCTAAACTTGTGTAGTGTTTGGATAATAATACCAACTCCTCAGATGGCAGCAGGTCCTTTTCTGCCTACTTTGGGTGCAGTCATGCAACCCATGTCAGTAATATAGCTACTGAATTCATTGCCAGCTTCATTTTCTGAAGAAACCTTATGGTCAGCCCCACTCAGAATGCTTTCCAGTTTGAGGATCATGGGGACTTATCATTGTCCAGGAACAGGTGCAGTAGTTATACCAATCTAAGCTTGTAGTAGGTGCTCAGAGTCATAGGGAACATTTTGGCCTCTGATGTTACCAGTGCCTCCAAGCATACCCCCAAACTGTGGAACTGCTCCTTCATGCATAGTTCACCTGATCCAGCACTACTAATGCTCCATTCTATGGCATGGAACCCATACCTTCAAAATGCTCCCATCTTATTGGGATTCAGCTTTAGCTAACTGGCCCTTGCCCAGTCTACCAAACTAGGTTGTCTGTGTCCTCTCCTGATGTAACAAAGATACAGAAGTTTCTGTTTTGACCATACTGATGATACTTTCATCCAAATCCCCTCTTGACTGCTTCTTACAGCTTCATGTAGATATTGATCAGGACTGGATACCTTGAGTCTTCCAATAAGTAGAGTTCTGGGGGTGAAATACAGCTTCCTACAAATAATTCTATGAAACTTGCTCTGTAGATAGGAGTAAAACTAGCAGAAAATGTTTCCTGAAACCCCCCAATTCACAGGGGTAATTCAGGAGCATAGCATGATCAAGAATAGAGTTCTGGGGGTGAAATACAGCTTCCTACAAATAATTCTATGAAACTTGCTCTGTAGATAGGAGTAAAACTAGCAGAAAATGTTTCCTGAAACCCCCCAATTCACAGGGGTAATTCAGGAGCATAGCATGATCAAAAGTTGCTGCAAAATAAGAAAAAAAATCACATTACTCCATTCCCTATCCCAACAAAGACCAGGATGGACAAAATGATTTCTTTCTTAGAACTGAGATGGATCCTAGAGTGCATAGGGTCTAGACAAAATTATCCTTCAAGAACACTTATTGATTTGCCACCACCATCTTGAGCAAATCAGTACTTGCTACCAAGAGATATTCAGTATAAACCTTTGAGTAAAGGGATTTCCCGCTCCCCAGTCCCAGAGGGGTCAGACAAAGCCAGTTTTTCCTAATTATGTTAGCTTAAGGATAGGCAAGGGACTACATTTATTTTGGTACATCTCTACTGCTCAGAATTGGTGAACTCCTGTGAGAACAAACTTTGGGGGTTATAATCTTCCCTTCTTGATAAATTCTAAGCACCATTGCAGAGAAAGAGAACATGATACTCTGGATGGATACAGAGTCAGTGTCACTGAAGAAAAAGTCCCTTTGAGAGAAAATTATTGCTGGTGTTGTTGGAGGAGGAGGCAAACTACTTTCAATATTTGTTATCCTAGCAGGAGTATATTAACTCTTCTCACACTAAAAAACTGGGAATGTTATCCAACAGGTAGGCTATAGTATGCATTTCCTCAACTAGAACCAGGGTAGTATAGCTTTGTGTGTGGTGTAGAAGTGATGAAATTTGGAGAGAGCATCTTGGGTGTCAGTCTGCGCAAATTGCCTGATTTTATGGAAAAAGTCCTAGAAGTTTTCATTTGTTGTCTGGTCATATTTGGCTTGCCTTAGGGACACAAGTCTGCAAGCTGACTCCACTCATACCACAGTGAACTGGCACCAGCACAGCCAAGGAAACAGGAATCTGTAGGACTGAGTCATAAACCAGTGATGGATTTGTAGCCCTGCAGTGGATTCTACATACATTCCTTGGTTGAACTCCTGTGAATTAAACCTGTAGGAAAAAAACAGGTATTAATAAATCTTCTTCCAGTCTTGACAAATTCTTATTATCTGCATAGTTCAAGAACATGAGATGTTTTATAAAATAGCATGAATTTAGAAACATAGACACATCTGACATTGGAGGAGAAAATGCAACTACAGGTTAGTGAAAGCTGCAAGGACAAAGCTATAAGCCACTTAAAGCCTTTATTATCATTGCAGGATATTCTTAATTCATAGTATCATAGAATTGTTGTTCTTAGATGGAAAGGTATCAGAATAACCTCCCTTCTGTTCTTTCATATACTCACTTAGACGTATAGTCACTTTTTCCTGTAATGATCTCTATGTTAATGAACATGGTATAAAGCACTGGACTTCTAGTTTTGTGAGCTGATTTACTGGATGGTGGGATATTTTCTGAAATTATTTATACTGATTGTCAGTATAAATAAATACAACCTGATTATTAATCTCCAGCATGGATCCAATTTCAGCTTCAAGAAATTCCACTGTGATTTAATTGTAAATGTCATTTAATGTTAATCTGGGGATTTCACAAGACTTTTGAGAATGTTTCATTTTAAGGATAATTTTAACACAAGTCTGAAGAATGTTGATAAGATTATTCTAATCTCCTATTGGCAGGGTGAGTGATTTCGCATTGAAATATAATTAATTGGGATGATGGACTAATATTCAAAAAATATTAGTCCATATATTCAAGGCTATGTTCATATATAGATCTGCAGGAGGAGAAGGTGCACACATTGGTAGCAACTATGTTCTCTCTGCTGATGAACCTGACATGAATTAAAGAACTTCACTTTATAAACAATGTTTTTCTGAATGCCAGACTTTTCCTAAAATGTTGACACAAAAATACAATTGCCAACTCGGATGAACATGATTGGTCAAGTAGCCTGCAACGTACAGTCATCATGAGTATCAATGGTGACCAGTGACATTTAACATTTGAATATAGTCTACAGATTCTTCCTCAGGTAAAAGATTTGCAAATATTAATTAATTAATTAATTAATTAATAGGAGTAATTTTAAGGGAAGCCTAAATATGGGTGTAGGCAGGATGAGTCATTTGAAGGTTGAAGACAGACCCAATATGAGATGGCTTGATTTCATAAAGGAAGCCACAACCTTGAGTTTGCAAGACCTGAGCAGAGCTGCCAAGGACAGGACACTATGGAAGGCATTCATAATAGTTTCTCCATAAGTCAGGGATGATTTGAAAGTACATAGAAAAAGTAAATATTTCTGGAAACAATAGGCAAATCTAGTCATTGTTATTCTATCGTTGTGATGCTAAAGAATTTACTGTATCTTGTGTTCACATTGACTATATATATCAATACTGTTCTTTTCCATTTGAACCAAAATGATGTTTATATAATACAGAATTTTTTTTGGTGGGGAAAGGCTTTCACACTCAGTTACTTCATTTGTGTATTAGTCAAAAATACTCTTTCTCTCAGGTTCATCTTTATTCATCTCTCTTTACATGTATCCCTTTATTTTTCATTGCCATTTCATATTGAATAATTCCTATCAAGAATCAGTTATTTCCCTGTCTTTCTAAAATTTTCCTTTCTAATGGCTATGTTTGCTTCTTTAACCATGTAGACAGCATGGAAAACTGGTTAATGATAATTTCAGTCAAAGCAGAAATTTGTCCAACTATTCCCATCCCCAAAATCTGAATTTTGATTTGAAAAATGGAGGAACAGTCTGGCTTTATGGAAGGTAAGTTGTAAGCGTGAACAATTGGTGGTATTGCAAATCAGCACTGATCAGAGGGCTGATCAGGCATAAGAGTTGCTGTACTGAACCAATATGAGATATCCTTAATGCTATCTCGAGTGTGTTTTGATCAAATATGATTTCTACTGCTATATGATTATGTAACTTTAATATTTTAAGCATCAAAACTCCATTTGTTGCAATATTAATCCCTAATCATAACCACTGTGATTTTGTTTTGTTCTATAGGCAATATGCTTCTTCAAGAGCAACATCTATTTAATGTGTCCTCATTGTCTGGGTTCCTCCTCCTGGAATTCTCAGATGTTTGGGAAATGCAGATTCTGTATTACATTGGATTCCCCTTTTTCTACCTGGTGGCAGTTGCAGGGAATCTTCTCATCATCTCTGCAGTTGCTTCTGACCGCCAGTTACACACCCCCATGTACTTCTTTCTGATGAACCTGGCCATACAGGATGTGGGTCAAGTGTCCGTCATTTTCCCCAAATCCATGGCTAATTCCCTCATGAATCAGAGGTTCATTTCCTATTATGGATGTGTGACTCAAGTCCTCTTCTTTATCTTTTTAATGTCCTCTGATTTCTTTCTTCTCACTGTCATGGCATATGATCGATATGTTGCCATTTGTAATCCACTGCACTATGAAATGCTGATGAATAATCATGTGTGCATTCGAATGATTGCTACTGTATGGATTGTCAGCTTTTTCTATGGGGTGTTACACACTGGAGGCACCTTCGCAACCCCCTTTTGCTCCAATGTCATTCATCAGTTTTTCTGTGAAATCCGAGCATTGTTAAAGCTTACCTGCTCTAATTTGTATCTAATTGAAGTAGGAATTCTTTTTTTAAGTGCTATCATTGCATTAGGCTGCTTTATTTTCATTGTGGTGACTTACGTGCACATCTTCACTGTCGTGCTGAAGATCTCCTCAGTGCACGGAAGGCAAAAAGCTTTTTCAACTTGTCTTCCCCACCTCCTTGTTTATTCCTTATTTTTAGTCACCGGATCTTTTGCTTACTTCAAAACTACCTCTAATTCTGCTTCACTTCTGGATTTGGCATTTACTCTGATATATTCCATTGTTCCCCCCTTAATGAATCCCATAATCTATAGCATGCGAAACAAAGGGATAAAGGATGCTCTGTTGAAGCTCTTAGGTTTGAAATATTCTTCTAGGGATTCCTTCTCAATTCTTGTTCTGCAAAGGTGAATTCTGTGTATAGGCTATAATCTCATTGTTTGCAAGGAGGGTCTTCCAGTAGTTCTAAGATATTTTTGACCTTCCCCTACATTCTGATTTATTACTTTGATATTTATACAAGGTTTTTAATACCATCATAGCTAGATTGGCTCTCTGAATGGTTTACAAAATTAAGAAAAATGTAATATAATAATAAAATCACACTACAATAGCAATACATTACATACAATACATGCCTAAGCCAGCCAACAAAATAAGGATTTATTTATTTATTATTTAATTTACATGCCATCCCATTAGCCATAGGCTCTCTGTACAGCTCACAGCATAATAAACAAAAAGCAATACAATTCATTAAAATATTCACAATGTAGAATCAGTCAATAAGTAACAATCAAATCAAAGCAAAATAAACAATTAACATATAGCCAAACGAAGTAAAAAATGGACATACTAGAAGTTTTTCTGGCATTAAAATTGGAAATAGCAGCAGCAGCAACATAACCTATTAAAACGATACAATCATTAAACCAACCAAACAAAGCAAAGCAGCTCACCCACCCAAAAAAACTTGAAAAATCACCAGTTTTTAACTGGTGCCTAAAAGGATACAAAGTTGGCACCAGCCGAATCTCAGACAGCTGTGAGTTGCACAAATGGCTGCTGAGATGCATTATCAATTTCTGAGAGGAAAAGCAAAGGGGCAAATACTTGGTAGACAACCAAACCCAGTCCCCAACATGCAAGTCTATGACCTGTTGGCAATGTTCTTTTGACACTGCCTTGTAATCCACTTAAGCCTGTCCCACCTGTTCCCTCAGTGGAGCAAGTACAGAGTACAATTCCTGCAAAAAGTCCACCACTGCTGGCAGAAGAAGCCAGCATGGAGGGAGGGGGGAAGGACTTAGGATGGTATCCAAGAATGGCAAAGACAGGGGTCTGCAGGTAGAAGCATTATGTATTTATTTTATTTATTTAAAGTTTCTCTATGCTGTCCCATTGCTAAAAGTCTCTGGGCAGCTTGCAGAGGACAAAAACAAACAAACAAAAAAACCAAGGGCGGGGGGGGGGGACCCATAGGAGCATAGTTGTATGCAATTTTGGCCAAAACCAACTAGAAGACCCAATTGTCATGCTGGGAAGCAGAGATTCACTACCAATACAGCATTCAGGCACTTCATCTATCCATCAGATTGCGGTTGGTGGACAGAAGTCAAGCCAAGGTTCACCTGAAACAGAGCTAGGAGAGCCATCCAAAAATGCAACATGACCTGTGTGCCATAATCTGAGCCCTGCCGTACAAATGAAGGACATGCTATACAAGCAGTCTCCATCTCCTCCCAAGACTCCACATGAGGTGCAGACCAAAGGTTGTTCCTATACAGGCACTTCCTTTGAGTTGGATGGGCCTGGGGAAAAAATCAAGAGACCAACAAGGGGAGCTGCCCCCTTATCAATGAAAGTGAAGCAATGAAAGTTTCCTCTGAGCTCCACTTTTACCCTCGTGTTCATACAGCTCCAGGGTTCTACTTCTACTCCCTGTGACACACTTCTGTACCAACTAACTCTACTCCTTGATGGAAAATTGCATTTCTTTTAATATATATTTTTGGCAGACAAGACCCCCCCCCCCAAAATTGCTAATTTCTTTTTGAAAATATTTGCCAGGGTTAGATAGAGGAATTCCACATATAACATAGACAATCTGATGTATAATAGTAATTTATTCTTACCCTACAACTCAAATTCAGTAATGGCCATCCCTCTATATCCCATGAGATTGTATTAGTCCACTTGTTCAGCTTTTGTTTCATCAGAAGAGATCTACCTCTGGGGATAGAAAATCCCAAGTACCATGCAATTATTTTAATCGCCTAACTTGTGGTGCTGCTTATGATTAATAAGAATTCTTCTTGCCACAGATGAATGCTCTTTTATAAACATATTTGCAAAAGCAAGAAGAGGAAAAGGATCAGATTTCTTCATGTTCTGTCATCCTTATGTGTTCAGGGACTTGCCTTTTTTTCTATCCTAACCAAATCAGCAAATTTACAGGAGAGGAAGGTAATTGATTTCACACAGCAAATGACTTTATGCTGAGGAACCTGGCCCAAAAGAAAGCATTTCTTGTGATGGGAGATGTTGGATATTTTCTGAAAATTCAGAATGAAGATTCAAATGCTTGTATGGATGAGTGCCATCTCTTGGGCAGTAGAGATTGATTGTCAGCATCAGCAGGGGCCACTGCTACATCATTTTAACTAAAATTTCATGTTCATCTGGAGATTTCTGCTCAGGTAAGATATTTGAGCAAATGGAGAGGGAGTAATTTGGAAGGAAAGTGCTTTGACAAGTTTATTCACATTTCTCCTGGGCACAGGTGGGCATGTGATCTGTACATCTCTCTTAAGCATTATATAATATTAGTTATTTGTCATAGCAATACTGAGTAAGGTATGAATCTGTGCTTAGTGTTTGAATGTATGCAGATATTTGAACTGCAATCCAATTTATCTTACGTAGAAACTGAAATGCCTTTCTCAGTCAGTTACATACTACAGTGTCAAACACACATTTATTTGCAAATATTTCACCTCAGTGTATTACATCTACTACTACTTTTGTGGTGGATGCTGCTGCTGCTAAGTTCCAAGCAAACTGGGAGCTTTAAGTTAATATTTTAGCTAGTTTCTAACCACTGTGTCCTTGCTTCCTTCTACAGGTCATATGTTTCTTCAGGGAGAATGGTTAAATAATGAGACAAACCTGTCTGAATTTCTTCTCTTGGAATTCTCGAATGCTCGAGGGCTGCAAATTCTACACTTTACTGCATTCCTAACTTTTTATCTTACAACAGTTGCAGGAAATATTCTCATCATCTCTGCAATTGCCTCTAACCACCACCTACACACCCCCATGTACTTCTTTCTCATGAACCTGGCCATACTGGATGTGGGACAAGTGTCCGTCATTTTCCCCAAAGCCATGGCCAATTCTCTTATGAGTTGCAGATACATTTCTTACTCTGGATGTGTTGTCCAAGTCCTCTTATTTGTCTTCTTTGCAAACTCTGATTTCTTTCTTCTCACCGTTATGGCATATGATAGGTATGTTGCCATTTGCTACCCACTGCAATATGAGAAGCTGCTGAATAAGCAATCCTGTATTCAGATGGTTTCTACTGTATGGGTAGTTAGTTTTTTTTATGGAGTGGTACACACTGGGGGTACCTTTGCACCCCCCTTTTGCTCCAATGTTGTCAATCAGTTTTTTTGTGAAATCCCCCAGTTACTTAAGCTTTCTTGCTCTGACCTGAACCTGTTTGAAACAGGAGTCCTTTCCTTGTTTGGTCTCATTGCCTTAGCATGTTGTATTTTCATTGTTGTTACTTATGTCCACATCTTTGCTGCAGTGCTGAGAATCCCCTCTGTGCAGGGAAGGCAAAAAGCCTTCTCAACTTGCCTTCCCCACCTCATTGTTTTCTCTCTACTTGTATTCACTGCATATTTTGCTTACCTCAAACCCACCTCTAACTCTGGTTCACATCTGGATTTAGCTTTTACTCTGATCTATACCATGGTCCCACCCTTGATGAATCCAATAATCTACAGCATGAGGAACAAGGATATAAAACATGCTCTGTCAAAGTTACTTGGTTTTTGCCACTCTTCTAATGATGCATTCTCCACTGTTGTTCCAGAAATGTGAATTTTGTGTATAATCAGAGCCAACATTTAAGTAGATGTTCATGTAAAGAAATAGCCAGGAAGTACATATTTTTCACTGTTCCCATTCTGGGAAGCATATTTTTAAAAAAATTCCAAAACTTTACTGGCGATAGTATGAAGAATTTTAGAATGTGGTATTAATAATCATCTGTCAAATCAGCACCTGTCAAATAGTTATCTATTCATATTAACTGCGTCATTGTATGGCAATCTGAATAGTAGTAGTAGTAACTGATCTGGATCTATTCCAATGCAGGAGGAAAGAGCAAAATCAACTTGCTGTATCCCATATTAGAGTCCCACTCCAGATGTTAGAGTCCTATGTTAGCATCCCACCTGGTTATATTCTGTAGCCATAGCTGTGGTCGAGTGAAGGGAGACCACTCCTATGAACTGAATAGCTTCTTTGTTTGTTTGCTTGTTTGTTCAGTTTGCAGAATGATGAACTATTAAACATTTATTTAAAGTCATTTCATGCTGTTCTTCACTAAAAAAAGCCCCTGGGATATTAGTTCTTTCAGGGAAGCTGGTCTCCCTTTCACCTCCCTCATTTTTGTGGGGACAAAATGGTTGCTACTAGAGGGAACTGAGAGAAAAAGTGACTCCATGAAGTTAATGTCATGGAAAATCTGCAGTGGATCCCCAAAAGTTGGATGACCTGTAGGGCTATAATTTTTCTTGCAGACTGAAGACATGACAGATTGAATTGAGTTGTCTTTTGGGGCTTGAACCTATATTTCCAGGTATTATATATTCAGCTCCATCAGTTCAGACCTTGCTGAGTTGAATCATCAAGTTTTGAATGGAACTTCTACTTACCTTTGTTTGAAGGCAAGTTGAAGTCTCTATGTGATCATTGCCTCATCAGAGATAAAGAAAACAGTAACATCTAAAGGGCAGAAAAGCAAAATAGACAAAACCTTCCATTCCTATTTCTGGTCACAAATTCATCAATACATCATTTGCAGCTCAGCAGGATATTACATTTAAATAGTCTTGAGCTAATCCATTTCCAGATACAGTTTCTTTCTGGGAAAACAACAGAATTTAGGGATGCTTCATATGAAGACTACTAAAGAAGATGGATAACAGGACAGGAATGGGAACAGGAATCATTAAAAACATTCATGACACCTGGAATTACAATTGGTCAGTGACCTCTTAGAAGGACATGGAAGAGACACTTAACACAAGAGAAAAAGAAAGAGAGAAGATATGATCTTAGCTTTCCATTATTTTATGTTTTTAAGTACTTATGTAAATTCTATCCCAGTCTTTATTCAAGCAGATCTCAAGACAGTTTACAATAAAGAGAGTAACAGCACATTAAAATACAACTATCATATATAAAATATACAGTAAAATAATTCAACTATATGATAAAATTATCAACCCTTAAAATAATGGGTCAATTAAAAGGTTTTGGCCTGTCACCAAAAAGAATAAAATGTGAGCACCAGGTGCATCTCCCTGAGGAGCAGGATCCAAAGCTGAGGTGCTACCACAGAAAAGCCCTTCTCTAGGTAGCCACTCTTCTGAACTCCTTCAAAGAGGGCTCCCAAAGATGGACCTCAGTGGAAGATCTTAGAATTTGGGCAGGAGGAGACGTTTCTTCAAATATCCAGGCCCTAAACTATTTAGGGCTTTGTATATCAAAGTTAACACCTTAAATTGGGCCTGGACTTCAAGTGGTACCCAATGAAGGTGATATAGAATCAATGTTATATGATCTGCCCGTTCTAGTCTTGCAGCTCTATTCTGTACCAAGTGAAACATCCAGACCAACTTCAAGGGTAGCTCCATGTAGAGCATGTTGCAATAGTCCAATAAGGAGGTTACCAGAGTGTGGATTACTGTTGCTAGACTCTGCTCATCCAGGTAAGGACACTGCTGATGGATTAGCCAAAGCTAATGGAAAGTGCTCCTCTTCACGACAGTAACCTGGAATTACAGAGATAACTCCAGGCCAAGAAGCACTGCCAAACTATGCACCCTGTCCCTTAGGGAGAGTGCAACCCCATCCAGAAAAAGGCAAATACTAACCAGGACAGCTGAACCATTCACCAACAGGACCTATAACTTATCTTAAGTCTCAATTTATTGACCCTTATCCAGACCATCATACCATCAAGCCACTGATTCAGAACCATCACCACCTCACCTGGATTGGGTGAACAGGTGAGAAAGAGCTGGATGTCGTTGCTGTACTGGTGACACTTCTGTCCAAACCCCCGGATGACCTCTCCCAGTGGTTTCATTTAGAAGTTGGAAAAAAAGGAACCCAGCAGAACTCCATAGCTTAGCACAGAGCTATAATCCCCAGCCTCGTTCATGGATCACTGCCTTGTCGTGGTGAAGGGGCTTGCATAGCTCAATGAAGCTATGAGCTATGCCGTGCAGGGTCACCCAAGACAGACAGGTCATAGCAAACAGCTCTGACAAAACATGATCCACTGGAGAAGGAAATGGCAACCCACTCCAGTATCTTTCCCATGAAAACCCCATGGACAGAACCAAAAGGCAAAAAGATATGATGCCAGAAGATGAGCCCCTCAGATCAGAAGGTGTCCAATATGCTACTGGGGAAGAGCAGAGGGCTAGTACTAGTAGTGCCAGAAAGAATGAAGCGACTGGGTCAAAGCCAAAAGGACACTCAGTTGCTGATGTATCTGGTGGTGAAAGGAGAGTCCAATGCTGCAAAGACCTATACTCCATAGGAACCTGGAATGTAAGATCCATGAATCAAGGCAAGCTGGATGTGGTCAAACAAGAGATGACAAGACTGAGCATCGACATATTAGGAATCAGTGAACTAAAATGGACAGGAATGGGTGCATTTAATTCAGATGACCATCAGGTATACTACTGCGGGCAAGAATCCCTCAGAAGAAATGAAGTAGCCTTCATAGTCAATAAAAGAGTAGGAAAAGCAGTACTGGCATACAATCTCCAAAATGACAGAATGATCTCAGTTCGAATCCAAGGCAAACCATTCAACATCACAATAGTCCAAGTCTATGCCCCAACCACTGGTGCTGAAGAGGCTGAGGTTGACCAGTTCTATGAAGGCCTTCAACACCTTCTAGAATTAACTCCAAAAAATGATGTCCTTATTATCATGGGGGATTGGAATGCTAAAGTAGGAAGCCAAAAGATAACCGGAATAACAGGCAAGTTTGGTCTTGGAGTACAAAATGAAGCAGGGCACAGTCTGATAGAATTTTGTCAAGAGAAAAAAATGGTCATAGCAAACACTCTTTTCCAACAACCCAAGAGACGACTCTACACATGGACATCACCAGACGGTCAATACAGAAATCAGATTGACTATGTGCTCTGCAGCCAAAGATGGAGAAGCTCTGTACAGTCAGTAAAAACTAGACCAGGAGCTGAAATTTAGGCTTAAGTTGAAGAAAGTAGGGAAAAGCACTAGGCCACTCAGGCATGACTAAATCATATCCCTGATGAATATACAGTAGAGGTGACAAATAGATTTAAGGAATTAGATCTGATAGACAGAGTGCCTGAAGAAATATGGATGGAGGTTCGCAACATTGTACAAAAGGCAGCAACTAAAACCATCCCAAAGAAAAAGAAATGCAAGAAAGCAAAATGGCTGTCTGAGGAAGCTTTACAAATAGCTGTGAAAAGAAGGGAAGTGAAAGGCAAGAGAGAAAGAGAAAGATACAAACAATTGAATGCAGAATTCCAGAGAACAGCTAGAAAAGATGAGACGCTGATGCTGGAAACAACTGATGACAAAAAAAAAAGAAGGGGACAGCAGAGGATGCGATGGCTAGATGGAGTCACTGAAGCAGTTGGTGTGAGCTTGGGTGGACTCCAGGAGATGGTGGAGGACAGGAAGGCCTGGAGGAATGTTGTCCATGGGGTCGCGATGGGTCGGACATAACTTTGTGAGTAACAACAACAATAATCCCCAGCACCACCTTCTGGAATTGGCCAGTCGAGTAGGAACAAAACTACTCCAAAGCAGTGCCTCCAACTTCCAAGTCAGCCAACCTATCCAGAAGGATACCATGGTCGATGGTATTGAAAGTCAGTGACAGGTCCAGAAAAACTAACAGAGACATACTCCCCTTGTTCATTGATTTTCTTTTGCTTCTGCCTCAATTCTATGTTCCTTTAATTAGGCAATCTGATTGCCCATTGCCTTTTGTTGATAAGGAAGGCTAAGTAATGTGTTGCTTTTGCAGTGTAATATGCACTTGGGCATTACAAACTTAAATCCAGTAATACAGGATAGCAGGTAAGAAGGGAACACATATCCTTTAACATCCTTTAATGCTTTCATTCCCTTAGCCAAGGTGATACCCTTAGGAAAGAAAATGAAATGTGGATGGTAAACAACTTGGTGCACTGCACAAGGATTGGCAACATTGTGACTTGCTGTTAGAAATGCACAGGCAGTGGATTGACTTTGAGTAGTTCAATCCCATCACAAGTACATGGTGTTGCTCACTCTTACAGTTGTAGCTATCTAGGTATTCTCTAAAGAATTCTTATGAAGAAATACACAGCAAAACAAAAAAAGGAAATCGAAGTTCTTTAGGTCCTAACATCCTTATCATCCCAAACACTCCCATCCTACCTAAACATATTTACAAAATGACACTCTCAGGAATTAATGTGCTTTTTGTGCACTTCTACTACTAAACTCTGTTGGACTCCCCTGAGTGTGACTCTCTAGGGATAAAAAGGATATTAATACATTCCCAACCAGCAACTTGAGAAATCCTCACTCTCATGATTGTTGCAAGAGAGCTAGCATAAAAAGTCATGGATATCTGTGCAGTGGTGCAGCTAAGTGTGAAGCTAAGAGAAAGTGGAGGAGGAATACAAGCTATGTGAAACAATTTAATTCTGCAGTGTTTCATGTGATCTCAAAATGCAAGCTAAGAAAATACCCTCCTGATCTATCTTATGTTTTATTCCAGATATAGTCATTGTTAGGTACAGGTCTCTCTGAGCTTATGAACATGGCATTAATCAGAATACATGTGTTCTTGTGATACCCTCACTCTGGATTCTGGAATGCTTTCCGAAATGCTATTCCATATTTGCAGTGGCCAAAATGCTTGCATCTGTTGACTAGTTTCCAAAAGCAGCAGCATCATTTCAGCAAGAGATAATCCCACATCAGCATCAGGATGAAACTAATTTTAGATGAAACTTTTCCTTAATCTGCAGATAAATCCTCAGGTAAGACATTTTGGGGAATTTAAAGTGAGTAATGTTTAGAGAAGAAGCACTAAGAACAGCAGTAAGATTTAAAAAAAAATCTCAGGTGGACCAAGTGATTTGGAGACGCCTAGTAAATATTCTCTGAAATGGAATAAAGGTTTAATACTTACAAGCTTGGATATGATATTACTGAATTCTTTACTGTATCTCCTTCCTGAGTCTGGATATTTAGAATTGTCTTTCACTGCATATCTCATGAAATTTTAAATTTTATCTTTCTCAGTCAGTTACTTCAATTCTGTGCCAGTCACAAGGAATAACTACAGTGCTTTTCCCTTCCATATTCTTTAGTTTTCTTTAATTTTTATTCCTAATGCTCCTTTATAAGTCAAAGGCATTCATTTTGCTACCATTTTAGCTTTCATGTTGAATGCCCAGAATTAAAGTTTACTTTTTTAGCATGAAACCAAGCTCAACATTTGATTGCCAATAAATTCCAATGCAGGGCAGGGGTATGGCTGGCTGGCTGGCTGGCTTCCTTCCTTCCTTGCTAAATCAATTCTCTGTACCTGTTCACAAAACAAGAGAAACAAAGCTGTCATGAAATCTGACTCACCAAGTGGCAGAACATTAAACATGATTATTATGAATATTTCAAAATATAGAAACCAATGAAGTTAAATTGCAGGAGGCAGGGACTGTTTTCTCCTCCTTACCCTCCCCCCAGTCTGTTAAATTACACATGAAAAATCTAGAAAAAATAGGTTATGAAAAAAGAATAGAAAAGACTGAGGCCCAGGCCTACTGTGGATATTAAAACAATAAACTAATAGTACCAGGGATACTTGTCATACTCATGCTGTCAGTTTAAAATCAATATTTTCAGTACTTTGATGAATTCTTGCAGTATGAAGCCCTCATTCTAACACTGTACATTTGCTTGCTTTTCAAGATAAGATGCTTCATAAGGAACAACATCTAGCTAATGTATCCTCCCTGTCTGGGTTTCTTCTCCTGAAATTCTCAGAAGTTTGGGAAATGCAGATACTGTACTTCATTGGATTCCTTGTTTTCTACCTGGCAGCAGTTGCAGGAAACCTTCTCATCATCTCTGCAGTTGCCTCTGACCACCACCTGCACACCCCCATGTACTTCTTCTTAATGAGCCTGGCCATACAGGATGTGGGACAAGTGTCTGTCATCTTCCCCAAAGCCATGGCCAATTCCCTCAGGAACTGCAGGCACATTTCTTACTCTGGATGTGTGGCTCAAGTCCTCATGTTTGTCTTCTTTATAGCTTCTGATTTCTTTCTTCTCACTGTCATGGCGTATGATCGGTATGTTGCCATTTGCAATCCACTGCACTATGAGATTCTGATGAATAAGCATGTTTGCATTCGAATGATTGCTACTGTATGGAATGTCAGCTTTTTCTACGATGTGTTGCACACTGGAGGCACCTTTGCAACCCCCTTTTGCTCCAATGACATCAATCAGTTTTTCTGTGAAATCCCAGCCTTACTGAAGCTTGCCTGCTCTGACTTCCATTTAGCTGAAATAGTGGTTCTTTTTGTAAGTGCTAGCATTGGGTTATGCTGTTTTATTTTCATAGTTGTAACTTACGTGCACATCTTCACTGCAGTCCTGAGGATCCCCTCTGCGCTTGGACGACAAAAGGCTTTCTCAACCTGCCTTCCTCATCTCATTGTTTACTCCATGTTTATATTCACTGGATATTTTGCCTACCTTAAACCCACCTCTAATTTCACTTCACATCTGGATTTGGCATTTACTTTGCTGTATTCCAGTTTTCCACCTATGATGAATCCCATAATCTACAGCCTGCGAAACAAGGATGTAAAACATGCTCTGTCAAAGTTATTTGGTTTGAGGTCTTCTTTTAGGAATAATCTCTCAATCCTTGTTCAGCAAAGGTGAATTTTGTAGTATAAATGGTACACAAGTACATGTTGATGTAAAGATAAAACTAGTAAGTAGGTCTTTTTTTGTCTTCTTGCTCTAATGTAAGTTTGAAAAAGCAGAAACATAGTGTGAAAATAGGAGGAGTCCTTTCCTGTCCTGCTAGTGTAGTTTTGCATCTGTAATTTCCTACCAAATTTGGTGATCTAGATGATAGCTATAGAATAACTGATTGGCATCTATAAGAGGGTGTTTATGCATATGCGTGGGTGGGAGGGTTACTTCAATATCCTATGTTAGAGTTCCAATCCAAATCAACACACACTTTCACTTGAGTAAAGTGTGATGCTGTTCCTGCTTTGCAGTTGTTTCTTAGCACTAAGAATAAACTCTGTAGTATCTTTGTGCAATGAATGCTTTATTAGTGATTTATTTGAAGTATTTCTATGCTGCTTCCTAAAAATAAACTAAAATAAATAAATTATATGGACCAAGAATGGGTTACACCTAAGCCAATCAAAGAGAGATGCCCTGCCCTGCAGGCTGACAATCTTCAAAGAAGTGTCACAGAAGGAAAAATTAAATGGCAAAGGTAGAGGAGAAAATAACAATCAAAAGCACTTCTCTGTCTGGTCAACTTGCAGGTTCATCACACTAATTGGTTTTATAATATGCTGCACAGAGCAATTCCAGAAGCTAAACACTCAGGTGGTGGAGAGCTCTGTACATCCTAAACCTTGTCAGTCTTTGGCAGGCACAGAGGCCGTTGTTGCCTCTCTGCCATGCTTCTCAGCAGTTCTCATTAGTTGGACCTCTTCCCATCTACTGGACCACCTTTGACAATCCCCTCTCCTCACTTCCCAAAGTCACAGTCCTGAACAGAGGAAATGGACCTGCTGTGCAGCACAACACAGCTTTCTGCTTTGGCCAAGTGGAGTTGTGGGGCAGAGGAGACCAGCTGAGGGCCCTTCCTGAGGTGAAACTCTGGATGACATGCTGGAGCAGCACACTCACTTGGTTCCAATAAATTTCAGCAATGCAGGCATTAAATAGCCCACAAATTCTGGTTATGAAAGAACCAGTTCTTTGTGTGACTCTTTCTTTCTACATTCACACACATACACATGTGCACACAGAGAGTGAGGGAATGAGTGAGGTGGGGGGAAAGAGAGAGAGAAATGATGATGATGATGATGGAGGGAGGGAGGAGGAAGAGGAGGCTCTATATCAGCTATGCATGCAGTGTGTCTTAAGTTAAAGACTTAAGTCTAGAGTTCATGTTTAAGACAGAGATATTGAGCTTTCCTTGTATTGTTCCACAAATAAATCAGCATATGATCAGTCCATGTATGTCCCCACTGAAGTTCTTTGAAGTTGTAAATGGTGATTGTGAATGTGAAAATGCATATTCTTCAAGATAGACTAAGTCAATGCTTAATAATGTTTGGGAAAGGAAAATTTCTTCATTAGTATGAACAAATATGAACCACAACAGAGTACCTTGGTAAATGTATGAAGAGCACCTTCTTCTAGTCACCTTTACATCTTTATGGTTTTTTAAAAGTAGCTGCCAAAACTTTTTCCTGTTTCTTTGATTAACTTTGAGATAAATGTCCTTCTTAGAGGGTCACCCCATGTTTTCTGTGTGCACTTGTTATGAAAGTGATAAAGAGCTTAGATATGGCCCAAGCTAGAATGAATGAATGAATGAATGAACGAATGAATGAATGAACATTTCAGAAGCATAGGTCCAGGTTTGAATTTTGCTTGCTTGTTTGCTTGGAAGGAGAGTTTTCAAGTGTGTGAGGAGGAAGGGCAGATGCTGTGCCTTCACACAGCACAAGTGAGAGCTGCATTGCATATAATTCTACAACTCTAAATGCATACTTGCATTTTGAAGGCATGAAGGGTGAAGTTCTTCAGACAGTTGGGGCCAGCTTGCTGTCACTGCCCCTACATTTCCAAGCATACTAGTCTCACCCTCATCACTTCACACCTTGCTTTGGAAGCAAGCTCTGGAAGTTCTGGAATCAGCAAGCTCTGGAAGTTCAATCTGAATTTGCCTGAATGGAAATAGAACTCTCTGTGTGATTCATGGACCATTCATGCCTGTCAGTTGGACATATGTGTGTGTGTGTGTGTGGGGTTATAAAACAGACTAATTCCACCATGTCTACATGTGGCCACAATTTTAGCAGCAAATGCTATGCAGCTCAGGAATTTATATGAATAGCCTGGTAGAACAGGAAAGTCTTATCCTTGAACTGAGTAGATGTCAGTGTGGGTGTCCAGAGGATTTCTCTTGGGAGAGCATTCCAGAGCTGGGGCACCACCAACAAAGAAGCCCTGTCTGTTGTTGCCATACACAAGCCTCAGAATGTGGGGTCTGGTGGGGTTTGGGATGTTGGCTCACCACGTTTTGTAGAGTCAAAACCAGCACCCTGAATTGGCCCAAAAATTAATTGCAGATGAGAAATTACTGGGGTACTGAGTAGTTAGAACCCAACTTCTTACAGCTTTATGTTGATGTAAGAGAAAATTGGCAGTAAGATCTTGCTGAAAAGAACTTTCCTGAATACATTTTCCCCCATCAACTTTTCCAGTTTTGTTGCCTTAAGCATACTTTTCATGCATACCTTTCATGTATAACTCTCATACATAACTGTCATGTTGGTAGCTCAGGAAAATATAGAAATCTTCTTTAATAATGCAAGAGTACAATGATGGAGAGGACAACACAACAATGCACTGTATTTCCTTTCCACAAATAGGTCAGGCTGTGGCTGTCTCCATGACAGGCCTTGTAATGGTATTTTTGCTCTCATGTGACATCATTTCTGGTAGGCATTGTGAAGACAACCCACATGTCTAAATATGGAAAGGTGAAAGAAAGGAAATCCTTTGCCCTGTAAACAAGCTCAGAGTATTTGTGAACAGAGTCTACCCTCTCCCAAGCCTCCACATGTGGTGGAAACCAAAGATGGTTCATGCATGTAGGCATAATGCTAAGATCTTAGTGTGGGGCTGGAGTGTTCGTCTGAGGCAGGGATACCTGGCTTGGAGTTTCTACTCACACATGAAGCCTCCTGGATCACTGTGACCAGTCACTGACTCTACCTAACACAGAGAGTTGTGAGGATAAAATATAGAGGAGAAGGATGATGGGCACATCTTGGGCTCTTTGCAAAAATGATGGGAGTCAGTCCTCATCAGCAGAAATAATTGTCCTCTGATAGAAGACTTCCACATATAACATAGACAATCTGAGATATAATAATCATGTAAGTTTATTGCCCTTACACCACAACTCAAATTTAGTAATATCCATCTGTCTCCATCCCATGACATTGTATTACTCCAAGTTTTGTTTCACCAGGAGAGATCTACTTCTGGGGCTAGGAAGTCCCAAGTACTATGCAATTATTTTATTATAATTGCACCTATGCAATTTTGTGCTGTTGATCATGATTAATATTAGAAATAAGCAGTATTCATGCCTTGAAAAAAGGCATATACATATATACACTTGAAAGAACAGGAGGAGGAAAGGGATAATCTGTCATCCACTTGTGTTCAAGTAATTTCTTCTTTCCTGACCATATCAGCAAATTTTCAGGAGAGGAGGCTAATTTGTTCTATACAGTAAGTGCATCTTTTATTATGTGAGATGCTCAAATATTTTCTGAAAATTTCAGGTAACAACTTGCTGGCCTGCATGGATGAATGGCATCTCTTGAGCAAAAGAGAGTGACTGTCAGCATCAGAAGTGACATCATTTTCAGTGCAATTTCATGTTCATCTGGAGGTTCCTGCTCAGATATTTGAGCAAATGGAGATAGAGTAAATTGAAAGGAACAAGAGTTTTGGTATGTTTATTCAGTTGCTTCAGGTCTCAGGTGGGCAGTGTGAACTCTCATAAGCACTATATAAAATGCTGGACAAATTTAATATTCGTTCTTTTGTTGTTTTGATATAACATTACTGAATAACTTTTGTATCCCATGTTTGAGTTTGTGTGTGCATGTATGTGTAAATTTGAACCAGATGCTTTTATCTTACATATAAATACAAATGTCCTCCAGTTACTGATTTCCATGTCAAACACACTTGCATTTAACCTATGAACTTCACTCCATTCTCATTTCTCATGTTGCTTTGACTTTTCCATTTAGAATCATTCCTTTGTCACTGCTATGCAGCTAGTTTCCTATCATTCTAACATTGCTCAGTAGACAAATACGCACAACTTCAGTTTGTTTCTCTGGCCAGGAAGCCAAGTTTGAAAGATGGCGGTCTGTAACTTCTGACCAAGCAGTGGGAAGCATTTTACCAAGTCTCTGTACTGGTGGAGTCTGAAGTTGGAAAAAGGAAGTACCAAATCCTGTGTACTGCTAGGCAGATTGAGAAAGGCTGCCAAGACCAACATGGAAAGGGTTGTAGTTGTGGTGGGCCAGGTGCGCAGAACTCCAAGAATGCCATTCACTGCTCACTGAATATGTGGAGGGGTTCATGTGAACCTTCCCAGAGAACAGAGAACTTGCAAAAATTGTCCCCCTATAATATTTAAATGACTTTTTGTCATACAACTGAAGATGCCCATTTGTGAATTAAAAAGGATGAAACAATAAATCTGTATATTAGTAAAAAACCAATTTTACTAATGTTCTTTTTACCAATACTTTTACTAATACCTTTTACTAAGCTTGCACATGTCAGTATGATGCTCACTGCTGCAACTATGTACTAACTTTCTAATAATAAATACTGTGAGATTTTAATTAATATTTTAAGTATGATAACCCCACATATTAACATATTAAGCCTGCTTTCTAACCACTGTGTCCTTGCTTCATTTGATAGGCCATATGTTTCTTCAGGGACAAGAGTTAAACAATGAAACAGTCCAATCTGAATTTCTTCTCCTGGAATTCTCAAATATTCGAGGGCTGCAAATTCCACTCTTCATTGGATTCCTTGCCTTTTACCTGGCAGCAGTCGTGGGAAACATTCTCATCATCTCTGCAGTTGCCTCTGACCACCACCTGCATACCCCCATGTACTTCTTTCTCATGAACCTGGCCATACTGGATGTGGGTCAAGTGTCCATCATCTTCCCCAAAGCCATGGCCAACTCCCTCATGAACTGCAGGCACATTTCTTACTCTGGGTGTGTGGCTCAGGTCCTCTTGTATGTCTTCTTTATAGTTTCTGATTTCTTTCTTCTCACTGTCATGGCGTATGATCGGTATGTTGCCATTGGCAATCCATTGCAATATGAGAAGCTGATGAATAAGCAATCCTGCATTCAAATAATTACTACTGTATGGATCCTTAGTTTTTGTAGTGCTGTGTTACACACTGGAGGGACCTTTGCAGCTCCCTTTTGCTCAAATGTGGTCAATCAGTTTTTTTGTGAAATCCCCCATTTACTTAAGCTTGCTTGCTCTGAATCGAACCTGTTTGAAACCGGAGTCCTTTCCTTAGTTGTTATCTTTAGCTTAGTGTGTTGTATTTTCATTGTTGTGAGTTATGTGCACATCTTTGCTGTAGTTCTAAGAATCCCTTCTGTGCGGGGGAGGCAAAAAACTTTCTCAACTTGCCTTCCTCATCTCATTGTTTTCTCCACACTAATAGTCACAGGATATTTTGCTTACCTCAGGCCAACCTCTAACTCTACCTCACATCTGGATTTGGCATTTACTTTGGTATATACCATGGTCCCACCCTTGATGAATCCAGTAATCTACAGCATGAGGAACAAGGACATCAAACATGCTCTGACAAGGTTATTTGGTATTTGTTGGTCTTCTAGTAAAGTGTTCTCCAGTCTTGTTCTGCAAAAGTGAATTTTGTGTATCTGTAATAACAACATTTAACATATAAAAACAAAGCAAGAAGATACATATTTTTCTCAGAACTGAGATAAGAAATCAGAAGTATAGTGAGACAGCATGGTGCGTTTAATGTGTTCTGCTCATGATGGCGTTAATAGAAATATGTTTCTCACCAAATGCCAAATGGTGAGTTATCCATTTATATGAATTGGTTCAGTGTTTGGAAATCTAAATTTTAGCCATGGAGTAACTGAGCAGGAAAACAGTTAAAATCAACTTGCCATACCCCATTTTAGATTCTCTCTTTCTCTCCCTCCCTCCCTCCCTCCCTCCCTCCCTCCCTCCCTCCCTGTAGTAGGCACGTACACTCAGATAAAAGAAAACCTCACCGGTTTACAACATACAAGAGATATGGGATTGGTGGGTAAGAGAGGAAATAATAATTCTTTTAGGAAGACTTTTCTCCCCTTCCACCTCCCTTAGCTCTGAGCTGACAAAATCTTGCTACTGGGAACAGGTGAGAAAGAAAGTGACTTCATGTGTAAATTCACACAGGTTGTGAATGCAGAAAACCTGTATCACCTGTAACGGAAGGCTAAACGTTTTCTTGCATACTGAATACAAGAGGCCTTTAAGTGATTAGAAAGTTGGGACTTGTCACCTATATGGACCAACTTCCGTCCCATCAATTCAGACTTTGCTGAATCGAATAGCAAGCTCTGAAAGGAACTTCTGCTCACATTTGTTTGAATGCAACTGGTCTCTCTGTGTTATCACAGACCTTGCCTTATCAGGGATCCCCCTTCCTTTAAATATAAACTGGCAAAAAGCAAAACAGACCCTACCCCTATCCTAAATGTGGTCACAATTTTTCCAAGAAATGATATGCAGCTCAGTATAGATTAGATTTAAACTGCCTGGGACCAAGGGAATGCCTTAGTTTGGCACTGAAAAGACAGTACTGCAGGTGCCAGGTGGAATTCCCTTAGGAGGGAACTCTAGAGAATGGGGGCTAACACCAAAAAGCCCTCCATGTTCTTGCCACTCATCAAGGCTCAGGATGAGTGGGCATTTGAAAAAAGACTGCTGTGGTGACCTTAACGTTCAGGTAGACAAATATGTGAGTAAGTGTGACATGAAGCTTTGGCTGGATTTGCACTTCACCAGAAGCCATGGTGAATTGTTAGCATTGTTGGTCTGCCATGTTATCCAAGCACAGTTGCAATGGCTCAACATGTATCTTTGGTTTCCTGAAACTACAAAAGTTCAAAGGTTTCCACATTTCACTGCAGTTTCTTGTGACATCTGGACTTGGGAGCTCCATTGGAGTTAGCGGTGAGGAAATATCATAGAGTCTGTGGAAAGAGCAGCAGTGGAAGGGGTTGCTTTAGGTATCTGATCTCTACTACCTTCACCTCCTTAGGAATACACACAGCATCACCCTGCTTGTTCCTATTGGCTGAAAGGTATGCAAGTCACCCTACTTACTCTCTGAAACAAGAATAAAGTGTATGATTGCAAGGAAGGAGATTATTGTGGGGAAAATGTTTAGGATACTTTACAGAAATGGTAGTTAGAATACTTTTCAGAGATGGAGGTACACTAGGGAAATGGAAGAGGGATAACCCACCTCCAAACACACTTCAGAACCCAATCACAAAGACATAGCTAAGGTCCTTATGGAAGAATGCAGCACAGAAGGGAACTTTGCTTTCTGGTGAATGTGTGACAAGAGTGAGATTGGGAGGACTGAGCAGTGAGTATGGAAATTGCCTTGCTGTGGGAAACTTGTGACCATCTGGTGAGTAGGTTGAGTTCTCTGAGGAAAGAGCTTGACTTTGCTTTTCATGGCATGCACTGAACAATGTATATTGCTTGCTGTGAAATGCCCATTGAGTTAAAAGCTGTGTAGAGCTAAACAAGTGAAAACCAGCTGTTTGAATGCCTCCCCCGAAAACAAATTGTGGATGAGAAAGGGCAATTATGGAATATGCCCATAATTATCACAGCTCTGATTTGTACTAGCTGAAATTTCTGGATTCTCCTTAAATGCTATTTTGAAGAACATGTATAGTGTGTGTATTTGTGAGTGTCTTTGTACATGGCAAATATTCTCAAAAGAATCACACAGGAAAAGTAGGAAGTCTGTGAAAACAGACTTGACACATGAACCCATTTTATCCTGATGATGAAAATGGAATTTCTGGTTTGCTCCCAAGGGATAATTGGACAACTAATGGGGGAATGGACTCCACTTGTGGGAAGGAATGCTGTTAAGGCTGGGATATTAACTGGTTGGTATGGATTAATGTGACTGTGCAGATGCAGTAGCAGTGTGGAGATTATGCTGAGGAAGAGGTTGACATGAATAACAAAGTGTACAAATAAATATTCTGTCCAGTTAATATCCTTGGAGATCAGTTCATTGACAAACATGCTTGTTTTTATGGCATGTCCAAAGGGCCAGTTCCAGTACCAATATTTAAAATTGTAGAAGGTAACATATGTGAATGCAAATCTAAATATATGTATCCCTTGATCATGAAACAGATGGCTGGGTGTGCCAACTTCACTGATTCCCAAGTATCCCCAAGGATGCTGTTGAAAGGCTATTTGCTTTAATTCATGTAATCTGCACTGTCATAATCTACTGCGGAATTAGGTACAATGACATCAGTCACTTTAAGTGTGCCTAAATCTCTGCAGGATTGCTCCTGTGCATTCCTGTACTCTCTTGTAGGCTGTTCTCAGACACATTCAACATAACTGCTGTGTATTACCACACTCTCAGGAATATTACTTGGGCTTGCATTCCTGAGTTG
Source organism: Varanus komodoensis (assembly GCF_004798865.1). Taxonomy (NCBI): domain Eukaryota; kingdom Metazoa; phylum Chordata; class Lepidosauria; order Squamata; family Varanidae; genus Varanus; species Varanus komodoensis. The sequence continues at coordinate 167,779 of NW_025335415.1, read as the reverse complement.
GGAAAGCCATGCACTTAATGTGTTCTGTAATTGCCCAGTTCCCCACCTACATTTTCTATGGAAGAAATTACCTATACGTATTTCAAGTGTGCTACTACATGCAGGAATATGCTGCTCTCAGACTCTGCTCTTTTAATTTCATGTTAGAAGTATATTTTCTGATTCTGGATTCATTAGGCAGAGGTTGATGGGAGTAGATATCACACCTGAGGGCCCTTGAAGGAAAAGTCAGTCCTGCATGTCATAAATACATGAAATACAGAAGTGAGCTGAGAACTTCTAAGTAAGCTGATAAACATGGGTGGAAGTAGAGGACAAACGTGAGCAAAGAGGCTGGTGGAGCTCACAAGGTTAGGGCTACTTCCAGATTGGGGGCCTTGCAATACTTGCCTATCCAATTATTTTTCAATATGGATCCATTAGCCAAAGAACTTTTTTGCCTTACATGCAAACAGTTCAAGACCCAAGGCAAGGGCTTTTGCCATGAGGTAAACCCTACTGGGCCTCTACTAGCCCTGTGAAGCTGCAAAAATCAGCTGGAGATTGAAGAGGCCAGTTGTCCTTCCATGATTCCTGTTTGGCTTTGACAGCTGTACCTCATCTCCTGATTATGCTTAACAGGTGATTTGTACTCAGACTGGCCCCTTTTGCCACCTGTGTTTAGCATGTATGCATGCATGCAAGTGTTTACCATAGGTAACAGTAACTTCACTTTCTATTGATGCTGATGTGTACTATTGATATTCATGTGAGGATGAAAGAGCAAGAATATAAAACAAACCATGCTGGATGAGACTGATTTCCTGTCTAGTCCTGCAGTCTGTTCATAAGAAGGTGAAGCTGATTCTCACTACCCTGAAAGGACAACCACTCAGGTTCTCCAGCAAATATAGCCTGGCATAATGCCTGGGCGCGGGCATTATGATGAGTACTTCTTGATAGTTTCATACTGTTTGAATCTGTCTATTCCCATTTTAAGGGCATCCAAGTTGCTGCCATCACCACCCCTTGTGAAAGTGGCTCCCATGTTTTAACTCCGCACTCTGCACAGAAGGTTTCCAATTATTTGTCTTGAATGGTGTCCAATCAGGGTCTCTCATCCTAAGAAAAAGTTCCAGCAGATAAATCTATATAAGCAGAGACAGTTTACTGACAAAGGGTATAGATCAGGGCAGTTTGGAGCAGGTGTGAGCTTCTGGTGGTGGAAACAGGTAACCCATATAGTTCATGGTACTCACCAATGTGTCCAGTGAACCCTCCTAAGTAAATAGGGAAAGAATGACAGGAGAGATTCTCTTCTGTTGTGAAATAGAATCACAAGCTCCTCTCTAAATTCTACATGGATTTTTGTCAGTGCACTGAAAAATAAAACTGGTTTCAACTCCCTTTCCTTTCAGCCCACTATAAAAGGCAAATTACAAAACAGTATCAGGAGAGGGAGAGGGAAAGGAGCAGAGCAGAGGAGAGTTTTTCTCAAATGTTAGGTCCAGGAGTTCTATCAGTACCAAAGCAACTGATGATGGTGATGATGGTGATGACAACACTGATGATGAAATTAATAATCTGAAAATTAGTGTTTTAGACTATTGCAATTCACTTTGTTATGATATGAAGACTGCATTCTAACCACTCTGTTTGAATTCTTTTGATAGACAATATGATTCTTAACAAGAAATACCTCTTTAATGAATCCTCTTTCTCAGAGTTTCTGCTCTTGGAATTCTCAAACACACAGGAAATACAGATGCTGTACTTCATTGGATTCTTTGTTTTCTACCTGGCAGCAGTTGCAGGAAAACTCATCATCTCTGGGGTTGCCTCTGACCACCACCTGCACACCCCCATGTACTTCTTTCTGATGAATTTGGCCATGCAGGATGTGGGTCAAGTGTCCGTCATCTTCCCCAAAGCCATGGCCAATTCCCTCATGAATGGCAGACACATCTCTTACGCTGGGTGTGTAGCTCAAGTCCTCTTTTTCCTCTTCTTTCTAGCTTCTGATTTCTTTCTTCTCACAGTCATGGCATATGATCGGTTGGTTGCCATTTGCAATCCATTACAATATGAGATGCTGATGAATAAGCAATCCTGCATTCAAATGGTTTCTGCTGTATGGATCTTCATCTTTCTCTATGGGGTGTTACATTCTGGAGGCACCTTTGCATCCCCCTTTTGTTCCAATGTCATTAATCAGTTTTTCTGTGAAATTCCAGCCTTGTTGAAGGTTGTCTGCTCTGACTTGTATATAATTGAAATAGGAGTTCTTTTCTTAGGTGCTATAGTTTGGTTATGCTGCTTCATCTTCATTGTGGTGACTTACATGCACATCTTCACTGCAGTGCTGCAGATCCCCTCTACACAAGGAAAGAAAAAGGCTTTCTCAACATGCCTTCCCCACCTCATTGTTTGCTCCATCTTTATAATTACTGGAGATTTTGCTTACCTCAAACCCACTTCAAATTCTGCCTCATTTCTGGATTTAGCATTTACGATGATATATTCCATAGTCCCTCCTTTGCTGAATCCAGTCATCTACAGCATGAGAAATAAGGAGCTGAAACGTGCCCTTTCAAAACTGTTGGGCACCAGGTCTTTTCGTAGAAATAACCTCTCAATTCCTGTTCTGCAAAGGTAATCTTCATGTAATGCCACAAGTCAACTTAAGGTAGATATACTTGTAAAAATATACTGAACAGTTGTATCTTTTTGCTTTCTTCTTATTGTATTATATCCTCCGCAAAAAGCAGAACCATAATAGCAGAATAGGGAGAGTTTAAGCATTTCGCTTCTGTTAGTACATAACTATCTATTAGCACCTGTCAAAAATAATCTCGTTACATTAATGGTTTCACTGTCTTGCAATAGAAATCCATGAACTTGATCCTGGGTTAAGTTCCAATTCAATTTACCCCACTATTAAACTGGAGAGAACAATAAGATCACAGTGGCTTGCTACACCAGTTTGTGTGCTTGGTTTTTAGTGGTGTACTTCTGGGAAAAAACCAGTAAGAGTTTCTTCATGGAATGTTACTTTCATTTATTCATTCTTTGAAACATTTTATGCTGTTCCTCACCATAAATAGAAGAATGAGTGGTGTACCTCTAATCAAGTAAAATTGAGTGTCGCTGCCCAATAGGCTTACAATCCAAAAAGATGTGGCAAAGAAAGAATTGGCAAAAGATGAAGAGCAAATCCTTGCTTGTTCACCAGGAATTCTGGAATGACCCTGTCCTCCCTTTAATCTCCCTCACCTCAGCCTGCTGAAATAGAAAACCATGCTAGAAAAGTAAAATTGGAAATGAAATTTGTGAACTGATAGAAAGATGTCGGACTTCTCTTTCTGTTTTTTTCTCCTTCTAGCTCATTTAAATAGAGAAATTGCAAACGGTGAAGCAATTACATATGGATGAATGGGTGGGTGGAGGTACGTCAAGCAATTTTTTTTCTCTAAAATCTCTGTGCCAGTAATACTCCTGTAAGATCAGCAGACCAACAAGAAAAAAAAAAGGGGGGGGTCCTCACACTCTGAACACGTACATTTAACATCAACACATGACAGGCATTCAAAGGGGAAAAGAGTGGGATGTTAGAGCTAGGACTTCAATTAATCCAGTGTCTTTCCATATGTCAACAGGTAATGTGATTGCACCCTTACTGAGGCAATATAATTTCAGTACAATTATGTGGTCTTGTTCACATTTACAATTGTATTTATCTGTTCTCTAAAGAATGCTTGAAGGTAAATGCAGTTGAAATTGTAGAGGAAAGGAAAATGACATCCTTGCTGTACAGTTGACCCTCTGGACCCAAACACTGCCAGCATTACCAAATCATGCTGATGCGATGGCACTCTCAGGAATTGATGCATTTTGCATATACCTGCACTACTAAGCTGTGCTGGTCTCCTGGGAGGGCAATAAAGAGATAGGAATAAATTCCCAGCCTGTACCTTGACAAACCCTCATCTCCATTCTAGATCCAAGAGAACATTTATAAAAGGACAAGGATATCTAGAGAAATATACATTCATCTACAACACTGGGGAGGGCAAGCATATATGAAGCTGAGAGAAATCTGTGAAGAAGAGGTCCTACACGGCTTCATTTCAGTGGTTCCTCCAATGACCACACAGCATAAGCCAAAAATTTACCCTCCTGCCTATTCTCCTTCCTATCATAATTTCCTTTGGATACATGTTAGTTCGCAGCAGTTCTTCCTCTGCTGATGAAGGCCTGGATACAGCAAAGCCTTTACACATGAGCTGCTTTCCTGAAATCCCAATGAAATTTTCATGGAAATGTTCAATGTTCTGTATTTGCATGAAACCAGCAAACTAACTGACTAATCCCCGACAGTTATCCTTAGATTGCATCAAGTGCTACTAATGAAGGCTGATTTCAATTCACTTTGGCTTTACTAAACTTGCCTTCTCAGGTAAGACTTGAACGTTGTTTAGCAAAGTGTTTGGTGTTTCAATAGGATTATTAAACTTCCCATAGCTGAAGATGCAAGAAATGATTTGCTATTTTCTAGTGAATGTTTTCTGAAATGGACACATAATCTTACTGTTGTTAAGATTCCTTGATATTGCACCTAATATTTTCTGAATAAATTACTGGATTCCCTACCCAAATCTGCATATCCGTACATCTCTTTATTTTCCCTTTGAAGTAGAATAATCTTTATATCATATGGAATTGTGAATTGCAACATTCTCAGTCACCCACTTTGTTTTTGAGTCAAATGTCCTAGTTTTTTCCACTTTTGCTACTGATTTCTTTCCTATTCTTCACTTTCTTTTAACTTTCAATTTATCCATCTGTTTCCTTGTCTTCAAACCCTTTTTCTGTTACTGAATTCAAGGAATTACAGTTCACTCTTTGGTCATGCAAACTAGTTACATGGTTAAATGCCCAACAAGGTGGAGATGGAAATTTTACTGAAGCTTCTGTCCATGAGCACAAAAGCAGAGAAATGAGAGATTAATGAAACTGTGCTCACCAATCAACAGAATATAAAAATGATGACAAACCCCATAGCTACTTATACAAATAAATATTAATACTTTTTGTATATGTATATGCATTTTATTTTTTGTACTTTTGTGAAATTGTTGAGAACTAACCAGACAACTTCAGTTATTGGGAAGTATAAAAACAAGTAAAAATAATAAGTGAAATTGCCACTTTGAATTCAGGACGGCAGAGACTTTTGTCCCTTCCCTTCCCCTGCCTGCCTCTCCCCACCTCACCTCTGTTGAGATCTTTTTTTGGTCTTGCTTTCATTGACTTTGATCAGTGTTTTTTAAATCTTGTGTACGAGTTTACTGCAAATAAATCTGCATTAACAGTGACAGTTTTCTGAAAAATGGGAAACTTTGCTCATCAGAGCAGTTTGGAACTGGTGTAAGGTTTTGGTGGTGGGCACATTTAGCCCATGTAGCTCATGGTGCTGACCAATGTGTCCAGTGAACCCTCATGAATAGACAGAAAAAGAATAATGGGGGAGATCCTCTTCTATTGTGAACTAAAACTACAAACTACCTCCTAAAATTAAAATGGATTTTGGACAGTGCACTGAAAAATAAAACACATTCCTTCCCTCTCAGTCCATTGCAGATGACAAATTACAAAATGGAATAAAAATAATATCCTGAAAAAAGCAAAGCAAAACAAAGCAATTTCAAAAATATTTAGTTCCAGGGGTTCTACTAGCAGGACAACAACTGCTACTATCAATAGTATTAATAGTGCTAATAAAGCAAATGTAATATTCTAAATACCACACTTTCATCTCTTACGATATTAGACTTCCATATGAACCAATGCATTTTGCTTGTTTTTATAGGCAAGCATGGTTCTTAAGGAGGCACACCTACATAATGAATCTTCTTCATCAGGAATCCTATTGCTGGAATTTTCAGACATCCAAGAACTGCGGATTCTGTACTTCATTGGATTCCTTGTTTTCTACCTGGTGGCAGTTGCAGGGATTTAGCCAGATTTCAAGGAAGTTTTCATAGGAAGGCTTTTCACATAGTTCTTTTCCCTATTCTCTCCATGTTCATGAATTTGGCATCAATCAAACTATTTATCTTAGCTCTGGAATCTGGACTATTTTTCTAGTGCCCCACACAAAAATCTGAAGGGAAGGCATAGTTATGAAATTGATACACTCTGAATAAATATGACTGATAGATTTAATATAGATCCATTGTCCCCATCAAGAGCTGTCACTGAAATCTAATTAAAAGGGAAATGTGCTGTGTCTTTGAATAAAAGACCACAGGTAAGAAATTGGAGTATTGTGTGTGTGTGTGTGTGTGTGTGTGTGTGTAGGGGGGAGTTACTGAAAGAAAGCCTTAAATATTTTCATAAAATGATTCACCCTTTCATTGGATGCAGGTGAAACCATTTATTTGCAGTTTTTCAGTTGACTCTCCATAATGATTGACTAGATACCACATAATTGAGGTTTGAGGAGGGGGGATTTAACTTTGAAACCAGAATTGTCTTTCTATCTCATAGAATCTCAAATTTTGCCAGTCATCAGTAGTTCTTCCCACCTTTCTCATTCCTTTTAGCTTTTCACCTTTTGTCAGTCCTTTATTACCTATATGCAGCTATTTCTCTATCTTTAGATTTTCTCTCCAGGAGCAGGGAAGGAGTAGTGAATTCTTCCTCATTAATTCTTTGGCATAATAAGAATTAATACTGTATTTGTACAATTCTATGTACACAGCAATTTAAACTGCATATGGCATATGCAGGCCAAATGTGCAGTAGTGGAAGAATTTGCAGCATTTATATTTGTTTATTTTCACCACAGGAAAATGGAAAAATGTTTCTCATGTTACCCCAATGGAGTAATCAATTTGAGTCTTAGCAACAACCCAGGAAGGCTCAAATTGACACTGTAGTATCTTTTCACAGAGGAATTGTGGGGCAAAAGTGACCAAGATTACTGGCTAGAATCTCTCTTGTTCCAGGAAATGCAAACCACATCAAAGGTAGCTCATTCATGTAAATGTTTTATTAAAAACCTTCCTGTAAAATATCTTCCTATAAAAACTCACTTGAATTTGAAAATTTAAATAGAATTTTATCAGCTGACTGAAGGATGTAGCCTTTTCTTTCATGTTTTTCTCCCTCTAGCCAAGTCAAATTGATAAATAACACAGGATAAACCTCTAACACACAGATTGATCAACAAAACAGATACAGATATATTAATACATGAAAACTTTCTCCCAAATACTTTGATCAGGTATTATTACTACTATAGTTAAATCAGCAGATTATCTTCTTATGTTTTCAGATCCTCATTGTAACAAGAATAATTTTTCTTCATTCCATAGGCACCATGCATATTCAGGAGCAACAGCTAATTAATGCATCCTCCCTGTCACAGTTTCTACTCCTGGAATTCTCAAAGGTTCGGGAACTGCAAATTCTGTACTTCATTGGATTCCTTGTTTTCTACCTGGCAGCAGTTGCAGGAAACCTTCTTATCATCTCTGCAGTTGCCTTTGGCCACCACCTGAACACACCCATGTACTTCTTTCTCATGAACTTGGCCATGCAGGATGTGGGTCAGGTGTCAGTCATTTTCCCCAAAGCCATGGCAGATGCCCTCATGAACTGCAGACACATTTCTTACTCTGGGTGTGTCACCCAAGTCCTCCTTTTTGTGTTCTTTTTAGCTTCTGATTTCTTTCTTCTCACTGCCATGGCTTATGATCGGTACATTGCCATTTGCAATCCATTACATTATGATATGTTAATGAACAAGCAATCTTGCATTCACCTGGTTACCACCATATGGATCATCAGTTTTTGCTATGGGGTGTTACACACTGGAGGCACCTTTGCATCCCCTTTTTGCTCCAACGTTGTCAATCAGTTTTTCTGTGAAATCCCCCAGTTACTTAAGCTTGCCTGCTCAAATTTGTACCTAACTGAAATAGGAATTCTCTTTGTATCTGCTCTCATTGTATTAGGTTGCTTTATTTTCATCATTGTGACTTATGTGCACATCTTCACTGCAGTGCTGAGGATCCCCTCTGTGCAGGGAAGGCAGAAAGCTTTCTCAACTTGCCTTCCCCACCTCATTGTATTCTCCACATTTATACTCACAGGATATTTTGCATACTATAAGCCCACATCTAATTCTACTTCAGATCTGGATTTGGCATTTACAATGATATATACCATGGTCCCCCCCTTGATGAATCCCATAATCTACAGCATGAGAAACAAGGAAATAAAATATACTGTGTCAAAGCTGTTGGGAGTAAGATACTTTTCTAGATGTGCTTCATCCAGTCTAGTTATGCAAAGGTGAACTCTCAGCATAGATACAATCGCATTACTTTTGCTTGCAGTTCTGATATTCTCTCTCTCTTTCAATAGTATAAAGGCAGTCATCTAGGTACAATTTAGAACTTTAGCATGCCACATGGGGAACTTTCAACTATACCCCTGTATTCCATTGTAGTGCAAGCGCTGAAGGGGTTTCCTACACCCTCGTTTTCTTTACTTTTGTTGCTTAGCCAACTGAATGGAGGACATCAGTCCTAATAAGAGAAGTGGGAGGAAGGTTTAATTCCTAACACCTGATTCTAGGCTCTTCCCATTCTGGATTGTTTCCTGTGTTTATAAATGTCCTTCTCTTCCTTTTATGCAACTTGATCTTTATATTGTATAAAAATTAAATTGGACATCTTACTCAATGTATCCTTAATCTTGATACCTTGTTCTAACATAATTCCCTTCCCACTTTCTGCTCCCCTCCAAATGATGCTCCATGGATGTTCTATAATTTCAAAATGCAATTTCAAAAGGATCCCTCCTGGCACTTGCAGGATGGAGAGATAGTTTTTATATTGTTATTTATTTTATATTGTTATCTATTTTATATTGCTATTTTTGTATTTTATTGTATTTTATTTTGTGTTGTGAGTCGCCCCGAGGCTTCGGCAAGGGGCGGCATAGAAATGTTTTAATAAATAAATAATAAAATAAATAAATAGTTTAAAAGGGGACCTCATGCACCCTTCTGATGAACGTGTGTAGGGACTGGTAGCTAACACTTGTTATCCCTGCCATGGAGAAGAATTGTTTGCTGCTGGCTCTTCTGATGAACACTCATTGACTAGCCAAAGAAAAGAATTTGCCATATAGACAAGTCACCTCTGTCATTAAGGGGAAGATGGATGCATGTACATCTCTTTGCATGAACTTTGTTGCTACCAGCATATACTTCTGCCAACCTTCAAGTGTAGAAGCAGATGGTGCACAGAAATCATTTTGGCAATGGAGATCTATGAGATGAAGCAGGGAGGGTGTTATGTCACTATGGCGATGGTGTGGATGGGTGCAACTAGCCCACATAAGGCCAACAATATGGAGAGATCTCTGGGAGGGCTGCTAAAGAAAAGAAAACTGGGGACAAAAGAGTCTCCTCCATGTGTGAAAGAAATCCTTAACTTAGAGAGTGCTCTTATGGCCACCAAATAGGTTCTAGGGACCATGGCATTTGTCAGATGCTGAGATCCAAAATCAGAAGCTGAGCACTCTCACCCCTTCCTTCCTTGGGCTTGCAGATGGGGTTAAAGAATCATCCAGGTAGTGGAGAGGGGGGAAGGCTGGGATTGTCAGGACATGTGGTTTCTAGACAGTAGTCCAGCCTCCTTCCCTTGCCCTCCAAAGTGCCTCAGATGGACATCTGGAACTGGCTGCAGTCTGGCTGAAATGCAGGCTGGAAGTGTGTGGAGGTGACCATTGTCTGTGCAGACCCTCCACTCTGCACTGGAAACTTCTCAGCCTCCCTGATCAGTGGTTGGTAAATCAGTCCCACAGTCAGTAGGACTAGTTCCTGAACCTGAAATCTAGCTGATTTTTTTTTTTTTTTTACAAAGGAACCCATGTATTTTCTCTATTATTCATGACTCAGTGGGCCCTCATCCGTGATAAATTTCAAACGATCAGATTCTGTCCTTCATTAGATTCCTTACTTCTTGTTGTTGTTGTTTTTTTCTCCCCTGGCAGAAGAAACTCTTCCCATAATTTCTTTGGTTGCATCTGTCCACCCCTTGCAGAACCTCTTACATTTCTTTCTGATAAATGAGGTTATGCATACATGGGACATATGCCACCTTTCAGTCATGGTTTCCAGATCTATAATTAATTCTTTATTAAATAACAGATGTATTAGCTACTTTGGATGTGTGGCTCAAGTCTACTTTAGATCTGTATCCTCAAGGATAGCAACAGCTAGATTTACTTCACTTCACTTCATTTTCTGTTCTTTGTAGACTGCAGAAGAGACCTTCACAGGAGGTCTAACCTCTAATTGCATCTTCTCCAAATTGACCTTCAGAGGAGCAGATACTTCTCTGTGGCAACCCGGGCACTTTTCCTGTGAGTGAAGTTTCTTCAGCTTTCTCCCTGCTATCTTTCCAGAGATTCCCCAAGCCCAAGATAATGCTTATCCTTAACTAGTTGCTGGACAGGATTGCCATAAATACCCAAGTCAGGATCAAGAGGAGCCATCCCACTTTGTATGAAAGATGATGTTAATATGGAGATTCCTTTGCAGGAAAGATGTTCGGACATTTTTAAAGGCAATGCTTTCAAAGGGTACACTAAGCGTTTGAATGAGGCAGTTAAAGTTTCTCCTGGGTGTGGCTGGCATGAGAGAATTGCCCATCCTCAGGAGGCATTTTATGCAATATTGGCCAAATGCGCTGACAGTTACTTTATTGTTTTGCTACTACATTGAAGAATAACTTGCTATATCCTCTCTATGTCCCTGAATATTTAGAAACATTTTTTCTCATGTCATATAGAATTGGAAATGGGTTTTTTTCCTCTGTTATTTGCTCCCTGTCATTCCAATCTCTGCCAATCTCTCTCTCTGTCTACACACACACCCCATATCCATGACTGGTAATCTGTCATTCCTTGCTCTCATTTGCCTTTTCATTTATACACCTTCCTTTATTTATTTAGACAATTTCTATGCTGCCCCATTCGCCAATGCCTTGGGGCGGCTCACAAAACATTAAAATATAATACATTAAAAATATAAAATGAATTAACAATATAAAATAAGTCACCCTGGCCAAAGAATAAAATAAGGAAATAATATTAGCAATTAAAATCATATACATATCATATACATGTAGTCATTGCTTTATCTTTGCAGCCCTTTTTCTTTGCTCAAATATGTGCAAAGACAACCTACTGCTGTGATTATGAAACTAAATATTTATTTTATTTATTTATGAAAATCTTTTCTATCCCATCCCCTACAGAATGTCTCATGTAAATATAAAAGTGGGTTGTCTGCAATTTCCAAAAAAGCACTGAAGAAAACTTTTCAAAGACTCAGTACACATGAAGAAGAAATCCAGCAAGACAAATGAGTAGCAAAATGCATCACATAGCATGACAGACTGTGCAGATATATGAAATTTCTTTCACATCACCCACAGGTTCCTCTAGGTAATTACTTAGTATTTGGAGGGCTTCTTGTGAGTCCTCATAAAAAGAAAGTGGGAGAAGTATCTTTGTTACAAATTTTCAACACTTTTTGACAGCTCTTCTCTTCCCACCCCAGAACATGGTAACTTAGGAGCGGTAATTTGATTGAAACATATATGATATTCTCAAAGAAAGCAAAACACTTTCTTCTCAATACTTACTCTGAGCACTTTTGCTTCCACGAATAATAATCTCGGCACAACATTATTATTTCAGTATTACTGTTCAATTTGGTGCAATATTATTATTATTATTATTATTATTATTATTATTATAACATTTCTATAACATATCAAGTGTTCCTTTTAACCACTCTCCTTTGCTTCTTTCTATAGGCATCATGGTTCTTCAGCAAGAACACCTGCTAATGCATCTATAGCATCAGGGTTTCTACTCCTCGAATTCTCAATGCTTCAGGAACTGCATATCCTGCACTTCATTGAATTCCTGCTATTTTACCTGGCAGCAGTTGCAGGGAATCTTCTCATCATCTCTGCAGTTGCTTTGGATGGCCATTTGCACACCCCCATGTACTTCTTTCTGATGAACCTGGCTGTACAGGATGTGGGCCAAGTGCCGGTCATCATCCCCAAGGCCATGACCAATTCCCTCATGAACTGCAGACACATTTCTTACTCTGGGTGTGTGGTTCAAGCCGTATTTTATCTCTTCTTTGTTGTTTCCAATTTCTTTCTTCTCACCTTCATGGCGTATGATCGGTATGTTGCCATTTGCTACCCAGTCCAGTATCAGAGCTTGATGAACAAATGAGCCTGTATTCAAATTGTTTCCACTGTATGGATCAGCAGCTTTGTCTGTGGAGTACTGCACACTGGACGCTCCTTTTCAACTTCCTTTTGCTCCAATGTTGTCAATCAGTTTTTCTGTGAAGTCCCCCAGTTACTTAAGCTTGCCTGCTCTGACTTGAACTTGTTTGAAATAGGAGTCCTTTCCTTCTTTGCTATCATTACCTTAGGGTGCTCTATTTTCACTTTTGTGACTTATGTGCACATCCTAACTGCAGTGCTGAGGATCCCGTCTGTGCAGGGGAGGCAAAGAGCTTTCTCAACTTGCCTTCCCTATCTCACTGTTTTCTGCATATTTGTATTAACTGCGTATTTTGCCTATCTCAAGCCCACCTCTGATTCTACTTCAGATCTGGATTTGGCATTTACTTTGATATATTCCATGCTCCCACCAGTGATGAATCCAATCATCTACAGCATGAGAAACAAGAAGATGAAACATGCTCTGTCAAAAGTATTGGGTCTGAGGTTTTCTTCTAGGAAAACAAATTCTTGTTTTGCAAAGGGGAATTCTGTGCATCATCTTATGTAAAACTTATGTTATAACTTGTTATGAAGATATAGCTTCTAGGTTAACTTTTCTGCTCTTCGTATTTTCTTGCAAATTTTATAAAAATCTCTCAAAAAATCTATGGTTTGAGAGTAGCCTTTCTGTGAATATAAATGTATTTCTCAGCATCTGCAATATACATTGTGAAACCCTTATCCATCTGCTTTAATGGGTCCACTTTTTGGCAATCTAAACTGTACCCACAGGATAATTCATTGCACTCAATGACCTATTTAGAATCTTGCCCCAAATCATTCCACACTTCCACTGCAATAACCTCTAACTTCATAGCTGCTGTCTCTATCACAGAGAAGAGATGGGAGCTGTGTCCCCTCAAATTCTGCAAGGCTAAATGTGCCTTTGCATTCCAAACATGAAGGTTTATATTCATCAAACACTTTATTCTAGACATATTGTACCTGCCATCTCCAGTTCCAGGCATGCCACACTCACTTCCTTCAGTTCAGCTCATGCCCTGTTAAATTAGCAACCTTTAAAAGAAATGCTTGCATGTGAATGCAGGTAGTTCTCTTTGTGTTGTCATGGATCCAAACTTATCAGAGATTGTAAAATGCAGATGAACACAAAATAAACAAGTTTCTGGAGACCTACTTGTGGCCCAGTTCTTACTGTTCTTGTGTTTTGCAAATTTCCTCTGACTCGGAACTGTACAAGAATTAAACAGCCTGGGAAGACAGGAAAACTTCTCAGGAAGACAGCAATGTGTGTGCTAACTGAACTTTGGAAAACATTTGGGCGACCCTCAAATTGTCCTTTTCCATGAATCTGGCCAATCCAGTTCTGCTATATGTACAGATGTCATGCATCAGTGTGGAATATATTTTCTTCTCTTTATGCATTAGCCGTGTTGGCCTCGCTCCCTTCAATTCAGACCTTGCAGTGTTAAATTAGCAACCTTTAAGCAGACTTCCAGCATACGAATGCAGATAGATTTCTTTGGGTTGTCAAGGATCCTAACTTGTCAGAGTTGGACCAAGTTGTACATGTATTTGGCTGGGGTGAAGGTTTCAGTATGCAATTTCAGAGTGAAGGGAAAAAAATAACTGAAGGTGTCTTATCAATGGTCCTTGATCATGTAAGAATGCTCACTCTTTATTTGCATGCATTTACATGAATAATGTAGACCAATGAGAGGGCGACCGGTAACCAATTACATGTTCTGTTATTCTCATATGCCAAAGTACTGCCAGTCCTTCTGACTCATAGTAGTAAAAATGGGCAGGATTCCCCCCTCCCCCACCCCCACAACTGTACATTGGCACTGCTGAACTCTGCTGGTTCCTTGTGACACCAAGTCTCTAGGAACACTCAATGATTTTATGAAATTTCCTTCCCTGTATCAAAAGATCATAGAAGGCCATTGGGTTCAACCTCCTTCTTTTGCAAGACACCAAGTTATGCCATCCCACTCAGATGGCTGTCCAGTTTCTTTCTCAATGTCTCTAGTGTGGAAAAGCCCACCACCTCACACTTTCAGGATGGTTCCAAGAGTAGGTGGATTTCTATAAAGCATTGTGTCTGGCAGAAGAGATATAAGCCATGTTCCAGCACTAGCAGATAAACAATATCTGACACTGAGAAATCGATGAAGAAAAATCAGTAAGCTCCTCCAAAGTATTGCTATCATTTCAGGATTGCTTCAGTTATTCTCACAATCAATGTTAATAGTATGTGTGCTTTCCCAGCAACATTTTCTGTTGCATTGATTTCTAAAATTATCTCTGTGCAGATGAAGCTAGCAGAGATTACAGTAATTCCCTTCATATCCATTGTTTATTTGGAAGAAGAATCTTTTCTCCATGTGTACATCAATTTGCAAAGAGAGATTAAAGTAGCCTCTTTGCATAATTTCCTACAGAGCCCCACCATAGGAAGTCATTAGGAGAAATGTAATAGAAATTTCAGAGAGAATATGAGACCAATTTTTCAGTAGTAGAAGAACCTGCAGCCTACATGTTTGTTTACTGCCACCACAGCAAAATAACTGAGAAAAAAATGTTTCTCATGTTGCCCCCCTGGAGTAATCACTGTGACCTTTAGCAAAGGCTCAGGAAGGCACGATTTTGCATTGTAATCCTTTTCCTCAGTAGAAGTGTGGGGCAAACATAACCCAAAATCCCTGGCTACAGCCCC
Organism: Varanus komodoensis; assembly: GCF_004798865.1. Classification (NCBI taxonomy): domain Eukaryota; kingdom Metazoa; phylum Chordata; class Lepidosauria; order Squamata; family Varanidae; genus Varanus; species Varanus komodoensis. The sequence goes on along the minus strand of NW_025335415.1, from coordinate 152,722 downwards.
TATGAAAGAGGGGGGAAATGACAGGACCTTCCTTAAAAAGTTCCATGGAAATAAGACATTTATATTTGGCAGCTGAATAAAGGATGCATTTCCTTTCTTTCCCATTTTTATCCCTGTCTTCCCTTCAAATGGATACATTACAAATAGTACTAGTATAACACATGGAAGCAGATACTTCATTGTGACAACTTCCCCCATGCCTCCAAAGCAGGTGAGGGCAAAAGGCTGCTGATGGAGGCTCCTGTAATGCTGAGATCCATGATAGCAGAAACAAGGGGCTGGGGCTGGAAGAATAAGTGCTTCCCCAGAGACTCCTTTTCCCTCATGGCTGTGTCCATGTCACAATGTCTCTGATCACTGCTGCAAACTGTTCTCATGTAAGGGTTGAGACTGAGTATGTTTCAGTCCCTATTGGGTCATACATCTCACAGAATGTGCTTCCTTTTCAAGTGATCATGAAGATAAAAGGAAAGGAGACGGAGCATCCTCTCTTGCAGCTTCAGGTTCACCAGGACTCATCTGAAACAACCAGAAAAACATAGGAACACGGCAACAAAACTGTTCCTCATCCCACCTTGCACCTGGCAGGCCATCTCTGTTGAACTGAGGAGTGGGGTGGGATCACAGGGGAAGCAAGCCTTCCTCATCTTATTTCCACAGGTAAGCATAGCCTCCTGAAATGCCATGGTTGGCACCTTGAAATTCCTTGGATCCAGCCATTCATTTTCAGCTGCTTGTTTTGGACAGGGTGAATTAGGCATTTGTTCCATTCCTCTTTAAATATTTGCACTTCAGAAGCAGATATGGAGGGATCTGTTGATATTCACTCTTACCTAACATTTGTACACAGAGAGTACACATACACTTCTATACTAGTGTGTACAATTGTGCAATATGTATTCATATATTTCTTTGTACTATTTCTGTTTCAGTATTAAAAATTCACTGGGGAAGACCCTGATGCTGGGAACGATTGACGGCAAAAGGAGAAGGGACTGGCAGAGGTTGAGATGACTGGATGGAGTCACTGGGGCAGTGGGTGTGAGCTTTGGTGGACTCCAAGGAATGGTGGAAGACAGGAGAGTTTGGAAGAATGTTGTCCATGGGGTCGTGATGGATCGGGCAAGATTTTGCAACTAAACAAATAATAATAATAATAATAATAATAATAATAATAATAATAATAATAATAACCTGGCTGATTTATAGATACTTTCTCATTTAAAAAAATGTGCAATGCAATTTCAAACGCAATTTTACCAACACTTTTAATTATAGCAATAATAATGCAGAGCAGAACAGCATATGCCCCCATCCCACCGCCACTCTTTCCCTCCCACCCAGGACATTGCAAATTCTTTCTTCTCAATACTTTCTTGTCAATACTTTGTCTGAGTATTTTTGCTTCCACAAATAATAATGCCAGTTCAACAGTAATATTTAAGTGTTGTACTTCAACATGTTCCAATATCATGTCCACATTTCACCCACTCTCCCTTGCTTCCTTCTATAGGCAATATGTTTCTTCAAGAGCAACATCTGATTAATGCAACATCTAGACCAGGGTTTCTGCTCCTGGAATTATCAAATATTTGGGACCGGCAGATTATGTGCTTCATTGGATTCCTGGTGTTTTACCTGGCAGCAGTTGCAGGAAATCTTATCATCATCTCTGCAATTGCCTCTGACCACCACCTGCACACCCCCATGTACTTCTTTCTGATGAACCTGGCCATACAGGATATGGGTCAAGTATCCGTCATCTTCCCCAAAGCCATGGCCAATTCCCTCAGGGGCAGCAGACACATTTCTTTCTCTGGGTGTGTGGCTCAAGTTCTCTTTTTTATCTTCTTTATAGCTTCTGATTTCTTTCTTCTCACAGTCATGGCATATGACCGGTATGTTGCCATTTGCAATCCATTGCATTATGAGATGTTGATGAATAAGCAGTCCTGCATCCAAATGGTTTCTGCTGTATGGGTCATCAGTTTCTTTTATGGGATACTACACACTGGAGGTACCTTTGCAACCCCCTTTTGCTCCAATGTCATTGATCAGTTTTTCTGTGAAATTCCAGCCTTGCTGAAGCTTGCCTGCTCTGACTTGTATCTAATTGAAATAGGGGTGCTTTTCCTAAGTTCTATATTTTCATCAGGCTGCTTTATTTTCATTGTAGTGACTTACGTGCGCATCTTCACTGCAGTGCTGAGGATCCCCTCTGTGCAGGGAAGGCAGAAAGCCTTCTCAACTTGCTTCCCACATCTCATTGTTTTCTCTTTCTTTACATTCACTGTATATTTTGCTTATCTGAAGCCCACCCCTAATTCTGCTTCACATTCGGATTTGGCATTTACTTTGATATATTCCATGCTCCCACCTATGATGAATCCTGTTATCTACAGTATGAGAAACAAGGTGATAAAACAAGCTCTGTCAAAGATATTGGGTTTGAGGTCCTTCTCAAAGAATAACATCTCATTTCTCATTGTGCAAAGGAGGATTTTATGTAGTATAACAACTAAAACTTAAGCACTTGTTTTAAGGCCACTAGAATCTTGCTTTATTCTCTTCCTATTCTATGTTAAGTTTGATAAAAAAAAAAATCCAAACTGTAGTTTGAGAGTACCTTTATTGTCCTTTTAATGCAAATATATTTCTTGCAATTTGGAGTGTGAAACCCTTATCTATTACCTTAACAGGTTTACTATTTGGCAATTTAAACTGTAGCCAGGGAATAATTCATCTTGCTCAATCCCGTATTTAGAATCCCAATCCAAATCACCCTACACTTACACTGTAGTAAATTCTACTTCATACCTGCAGTCTACATTTTTAAAGTACTGTGAGTGTTGTGTTCCCAAAGGTGTAGTGGTAGAAGAGCTCCACTAAGAGTTGACTGCATAGTTTCATGATGGTTAAATTTACTATTAAGTGAAATATTTTTTGTAGCTCCCACCAAATGAATATTTCTGCCAATGAGAGTTTAGAAGGTTTTGCACACAATGAAGAACCAAAGGTGAGGGAAGGGAGGAAAATAATGGTTCCTCTCCTTAATTTATTTTTGGTGATAAGAAAAGAAGGCTGGGAAAACACTGGATGGTAATGATTTCTGGGCCACTTTAAAATTCTGTCAATGAAAGAGGGTCAATGCATTAAAAAGCTTCATCTGAAAGCAGCACAAGTATCAACTAGGTTGTTTCACAGAGGATGCTGACTACGTCCTGCATCTACACAATGATGATAGATAGAATATCTTTGATGTACATTCAGTTGATAGCACTTTTGCTTGTAATACTTATTTTCCAGTGCAGTGGGAAGATGGATGCAGTGGCCCTGCTTCCATCTTCTTAACCTGCTGAATTAGTTGCTAGCAAAGGAGAATGTTGCTTCCTGGCTCATGAGGGCATTCACAGAGAAGAGCTGGGAGCTGCATCCCCTTGGATTCTGCAAGGTGAAATGTGCTCTTGCATTCCAAGTGTGAAGGTGTATATGCATCATTCTCTTTATGCCAGACATGCTGTACTTGCCACCTACAATTCTGGATGAGTTGGTCTCAGTCCCTCCAGTTCAGACCTTGCCATGTTAAATTAGCAATCTTTAAGTAGAATTCAAACATACAAATGTAGGTAGAAATCTTTGTGTTGTCATAGATCTTTGTGTTGTCATACATTTTCAACCAGAATCTCAGATTTTGTCTTAGTTTCTCATTTTGCCTTCCAGCCACAAGCAATTATTTGTATATCTTTAGATTTTCTCCCTTTCTCATTCCTTTTGGCTTTTCAGTTAGTATCAGTCCATTATCACTGTTATGCAGCTATTTCCCTGGCATTTGCTGCCCAGTAGCTGTGAAGGAGTAATGAATTCTCCTTCATCCCTTTGCAAATTGGGATTTTATACTATATGCACATGATTCTATGTACACATCGACATATCCTTCAGGGGAAATATGCAGACCACATTTAAAGTAGCAGAGAAATCTGCAGCCTAAATGCTTATTTAATGCCACCACAGCAAAATAGCCGAGAAAAAGAAATGGTACTACAATGAAGCAATCAGTTCTGCCCCTGGAAGACACAACTTTGCAGTGGAATCTCTTTTCCCAGTAAATGTCCAAGACCTCCATAGGTGATATGGTTGCACCCTAAGAAGCAAGCACAGAATCGCCTCATTTTGCCTCAAATGGTATTCAAGGTGAAGCTACAATTTCTTTTTCATTCAAAGAATTCAAGGAGTGTCAGTTTAGTGAGAGGAGGATAACATTTTGATACTTTCTTTGCTATTTTAATCCTTGGGCTTTTCTGATTGTTGTTGTAATTGTTGTTGTAATTGTAACAGAATTGTTGTTGTAACTGACAGACCTGCACCTGCTCACCCCCCCCCCCCCCCCCCCCCCCCCCCCAGTGCCAGTCCTCACCTGCCCTGGATGAAGGTAGTTCAAGGATGGCCATGGGGCACATTCCCCCTCTCTCCTGTGGGAATGAGGCAGACGAAGGATGGGAGCAGGGGCAATTCTTAGATGGAGAACATTAGCCTCCTGAAGATGTGGTCCAGCCTGCATCATCACAACCACAGGCTGGACCAATTTGGGGCTTAGAGTGCAGAACACAGTCAGGGCTGTTTTCAAAGTGCTTCATCTTCCAGGGACCTTCCCAAAGGGTTCATAAGCAAAGCTTTGGGTGAAAGGGAGCAGAAAGGGGTCAACACCTCTCCTTGTGTATGCTCAGAGACTTGTGAATGCTTAGATTCCCTGGGTAAAATAAAGACTCTTACAAGAAATGCTGGAGTGACTGTCTTGCTTGGGAGGGGTTGCCTAGCTTTTGACAAATGGTCTCATATTAGGCAACAGTGCACCTGTGAGATTATGCACCTATTATATTTATAATCCACATTTTTGGATTTGTATAAATATAATACAAACCCAAGGAAAAGGAAATATAAATATAAAAGGAACCCAAGATGTTTCATGTAATCTTCCTCTTCCTTACCATGGTATCCTTGCACTTACCTTGTGAAATAAGTAGGATGACAACCAGTGAGCCAAAATCACTCAATGGGCCCTTTGGCAGAGCTGGTACTAGCATCCCAAAATCCTGAGTCCCAGTAACACTCTACCTGATATGCCAAACTGGTTCATCCTGAAGCACAGCAGTCTTCAGAAAAGGCCAGAATTAGACATTCTCTTTGGGACACTGGGGCTACTGAGAACTGCTGCTCAGTGTTAGGCTTTTAAAACTGTGCTCTAGTAACAACCTCCTTTTAAAAAGTTGGCACCAAGGGAGCTATAGAACTCCCATGCTTGAGATCTATAGCTCCCTGCACTCAGACTGAAAACCCTCCCTAATAGAGGAAACAAGCTATAAAGGTGCTAAAGCAACACAGGATGGAGTTGACGTGACCACTCCATACTTTGCCCACATCATGTTCCTAAAGCACCTGTGAATTGTGAAAAACCTCAAATTTGGTGCTGGCGATGAGTGCCAGCTGCCATGGCAGTGTGGGCGGGAGGCCCAGGCTGGGCCAAGCTGTGGGGCAGGTGCACACGTGTGGTGAGTCAGTGAGTCCAAACTCAGAGGAAATTATCTCCTTCTGAGTAAGCCACTGCATGACGAGGAGCCGGCTTTCTCACAAGGAGATCAACTTGGACTCGTTTGGAGAAAAATCCCAAGAAAGATTGAAGCCGCGAATGCTGAACTGCAACTTCACGGGGGTACACTGTATATATATTTGGATGTACAAACCTATTCAGAAACTGAAATGTGCTGACATGGAAAAAAAGTCTTCCCAAAATTTGTGGTACAGTTTTCAAACCAAATGTTCATAATAATGTAAATAATAGGGGGAATATAAAACAAACAAACAAAGGTTGCATTTAGAAAGCAATGCATGCATTACCAAAATACATGCAGAAGACTGTTTAGCATTAGGGGAATTGCTTGAGGAAAATGAATATATTTTGAAATGTTTCAATAAGAATGCATACATTCAAAGAAGTTTGCACAAAAATGGGAACAGTTTGTGCATAATGTAAAAATCCATAATTGCAAAATGATGCAGAAAAAGGGGTATATCAGTTCAATTTTTTAATGATGAGGAGCTGAACAGAACCAAACTCAAAAGATTTATCAATCCCAATTTGTGGTGGTCAGTACAAACCAGTATGTTGAAATGCAGTGTAAATTTCAGGGGAAAGGAAATTAGCTTTCATCTAATACTGTTGTTATAATGTGCCCCAATCCCCAGACCTACCTAATGCTAGTAAGCAAATGACACTCTTGGGAGTTAATGTACTTGCTGCACACCTCTAATGCTGAGCACTCCTGAATTCCTGGGAGAGCGTCTTTAGGACCACAACAGAGAGATTAGTAAATTTCCAACCAACAGCTTGGCAAAGTCTTTCTGCCATCCTAGATGCCAGAGAAAATATATAAAAGGACATAGAAATCAAGTGAGAAGCACATGCCTCTAATAATGCTGGGGAACATGGTCCACTTGAAGTTGAGAAAAAACTACAAAGAAGAATTAGTAGCCTATGCAAAATATTTCATTTTAGCAGTTTCTCAAATGTTCTAAGTGAGCTGTACTCATACCATCCTCCCCATTCTTCCTCCATATCATACGTTTCCTTCCACATATTCTCATTGTTTGCTGCCAATTGGCTCTGCTGTTGACGCTGGAATACATCAACATACTTAGTAGATGAGTGGTTGTTTTCTGGAAGGCTCCTAAAATTTTCTTAGATATGCACCATGGGCAACATGCTTACATGAAATCTGGTGAGTGATCCCTTGCTTCCTTAGGTAAGAAATTGGAGTGATTTGTGCAGGGGTTGGGGGTACATTCAGTCTTTTGATATGTGTGTTGAAATTTCTCATAACTTCAGGTATAACAAGTGATTTGCTGATTTCTGGTAACTATTTTCTGAACTATATTAACTGATGAAGAAGTTTATCCGATCCCCTCTCTAAGCTGGAAAAAATATGCATCTCCTTCTTTTCTTACTGAAACATAATCCTTTCTATATCTCATGCTATTGAAACATTTATCTTTCCCATTCACCTACTTTTGTGTTCCAAGCACAGAAGTTGAGCAGAAGGAGTGGTTTTCCTTTTCATATTCTCCACTCTCCTTTAGCTTTCCATTTATCACATTTCCCTTATAACATATGTGCAGTCATTCCTTCAAGACCCTATTCTCTTGTTGAATGCGGGAAACTACAGTTCACTCATTTGACCATGTAAACTAGTAACATGTCTATAATTTCCAAGCAGCTGGAGAGGGAGAATTTATCAAGCCTCTGTACCTGTGTGAAGAATCAGAGGAATGAAAAGTGAATGAAGGTGAATATCTACACACTTGCATATAGGAATCCAGTGAAATTGTGGTGCAGGGTGGACGTACAATTTGATTGCATTCCCCCCTGGTGTTCTTCCCTCCCTCCCTCCCTCCCTCCCTCCCATCTCACTTTCTTCCCTTTTGGCTTTGAAATTATTTTGGCTTTGATAAAATGGCTTGGACAAAATGGCTTGGAGAAAATTTCTGTTGCCTTTGCCCACAGATGGGACCAGATTTTCTGCAATACAGTCCCTAGAAGACAACAGAGCATCTTTGCACATTGTGGGACAAAATCACCCAGGAAATTGTTAGGAGACACAGTGCTCTTTGCAACAATTGCAAAACATATTCAGCAAAGGGGGTTCACAGAAAACCCTACATTTTCTATGCATGGTGGTTCCTGGTGGCCACAAAGGAGGGTCCAGCCCATCACTAGAATCCTAAACTCCCCATCTCACCTGATTAACATCTGTGGAATTTTCCTATGTAAATTTTTCATGCATCATATACAGGTGCAATGTAATGATATCCTGTAATAAGGAGAGATAGGAATCTTTCATGCTTGTAAGAGTTCATTGCAAACAAACCACCTGAGCACTTTCTGATAAATGTTGGCCCATCGTTCACTGGAGGAGCTTGGAACTGGTGTGAGGTCCTTTTGGCTGACACAGATAGTCCAGGGAGCTCAAGCTGCTCACCAATGTGTCCAGTAAACCCTATGAGAGACAGGCAGAAAGTCAGAAATAAAATTATCTCCTGTCATGAATTGGAATCACAAGCTCTGTTCTAAAATTTAAATTGATATTCAATGGTGCAATGAAGAACAGAAATGTTTTCCCTTCTATGCCATCTCAGCCAATTCCAGAAAACACATTACAAATTGATAAAGGGAAGGGAAGGGGAAGGGACAATTTCAAAAATATTTAGATCTACAAATTGTACTAGTGCTAAAACAACTACAATAATTCCAATAATACTAATACAATGATGTCAACAGGAAATTAATATTTTAATTACCACACTTACATTGGTTACAACTGAAACCCGCACACTAACCAATGTACATTTGCTTCTTTCTGTAGGAATCATGGTTCTTCAGGAGGAACACCAGCTTAATTCATCTACAGCATCAGGGTTTCTACTCTTGGAATTCTCAACAGTTTTTGAACTACAGATTCTGCACTTCATTGGATTCCTGGTGTTTTACCTGACAGCAGTTGTGGGAAACCTTCTCATTATCTCTGCAGTTGCCTCTGACCAGCACCTGCACACCCCCATGTACTTCTTTCTGATGAACCTGGCCATACAGGATGTAGGACAAGTGTCGGTCATCTTCCCCAAAGCCATGGCCAATTCCCTCATGAACAGCAGACACATTTCTTTCTCTGGGTGTGTGGCTCAGGTCCTCTTTTTTATCTTCTTTATAGCTTCTGATTTCTTTCTTCTCACAGTCATGGCTTATGATCGGTATGTTGCCATTTGCTACCCATTACAATACCAGAGCTTGATGAACAAACAGGCCTGTATTCAAATGATTGCTACTGTATGGATCTTCGGCCTTTTCTATGCGATGTTGCACACTGGAGGAACTTTTGTACCCCCTTTTTGCTCCAACATTGTCAATCAGTTTTTTTGTGAAATCCCCCAGTTACTTAAGCTTGCCTGCTCAAATTTGTACTTAACTGAAATAGGAATTCTCTTTGTATCTGCTCTTTTTTCATCAGGCTGCTTTATTTTCATTGTTGTGTCTTATGCCTATATCTTCACTGCAGTGCTGAGAATCCCCTCCATGCAGGGAAGGCAAAAGACTTTCTCAACTTGCCTTCCACACCTCATTGTTTTTTCTGTTTTTATAGTCACAGGATATTTTGCATACTATAACCCCACAACTACTTCACATCTGAATTTGGTATTTACAATGATATATACTATGGTCCCCCCCTTGATGAATCCCATAATCTACAGCATGAGAAACAAAGAAGTAAGACATAGTATGTCAAGGCTGTTGGGACTAAGGTATTCTTCTATGTGTACTTCATCCAGTCCTTTTCTGCAAAGCTGAACGCTCTGGAGAAATAGAATCCCAAACCGTATTTAGCTAGCAGTTCTGATATTTCCCTCTCTTTTTATTTTAATAGTATAAAGGCAGTGGTCTAGATACAATTTAGTACTTTAGCACATGTAGGAAGCTTTCAATATGCCCCTGTATTCCATTGTAGTTAAAATGTTTGTGGGACTCCCTATGCCCTCATTTTCTTTTTACTTTTGGTGCATGGCCAACTGAATGGCAGGCAACAGACCCAATAAAATAAGTGGGAGCAAGTTTTAATTTGCAACATCTGATTCTAGGTTCTTACATTCTGAATTGTTTCCATTACTTATACTAACACTACCAGTACCGGTGGTGTAGTGGAAGTGGAACACTTCTGAAAGTTCATTGTACAATTGCCTTCTGCAAGTTTGGGTTTGGTGGACTTTGCCAGCAACAAGGCTTAAGACAGCTGGCATTGAAACATGTTCATTCTAATGTCCTGAAATCTACTCATATGGTACTCAAAAGTGTGGACTGGATGCTCCATGATTTTAGTTGGGTCCTTCCTGCCACTTGCAAGAGACGGTTAACAAAAGGGGGCCCACGAACCCTTCTGAGGAATGTGTGCAGGGATTGGTATTTCACAGTGGTTTGCCCTGCCATGGAGCAGAAATGTTTGCTGCTGGTTCTTCTGATGAGCACTCTTTGAATAGCCAAAGGAAAGAATTTGCCACATAGACATGTCAGCTCTGACATCAAGGGGCAGATGGCTGCATGTATATCACTTTGCATGAACTTGATCACTGCAGACATGGACTTCTGTCATCCTTCAAGTGTAGAAGCAGATGGTGCACAGAAATCATTTTGGCAATGCAGATCTGTGAGATGTTGCAGGGAGGGTGTTAGGTCACTATGGGGATGGTGTGGACAGGTGGAGCTAGGCCACATAAGAGCAACTATATGGACGGATCCCTGTGAGGGCTGCTGAAGAAAAGAACACTGGGAACAAAAGATTCTCCTGCATGTGTGAATTAAATCCTCAACTCTGAGAGACCAAACAATTCTGAGAGACCTATGGCCACCAAACAGGTTCTAAGGACCATGGCATATGTCAGATTCTGAGATCCAAAATCAGAACCTCTCTCAGGCCTTCTCCCCTTGGATGGGGTTAAAGAAGGCATCCAGGAAGTGGAGAGAGGGAAAGGCTGGGATTGCCAGGACATGTGGTTTCTGGGTAGTGCTTCAGCTTCCTTCCCTTGCCCTCCAAAAATCCTCAGCTGGACATCCAGAACTGGCTTCTCAGACTAATCCCTATACATGAAATCTAGCTGAATTTTCTACATAGAAACCTATGTATTTTCTCCATTATTCATAACTAAGTGGAAACTTTTCGGTGCTAAATTACTAACGATCTATGAAATACAAATATGGAAATACTGGGGGCATGAGGAACCAAATACAAAAATTAAAAAACCAAAACAAAACTGTGACTAATATGGCTCCCCCCAATAATTTGGAAATGAAAAATTGGTGGTTTCTATATTTCAGAGTCCTCTTTGCCTCAGGATGTCATATATTATGGCACAAGAGACACAAATGTAAGACTGTCCAGGCAATTTTTTTAAAAAAATAAAAAATAAAAATAGTTCTATGAGAACAATCTTTGCCTAGACTACCCTGTTGAATTTGGGATACACTGATCTGGCCTGGTCAAGGACCCCCCAAACAGCTGAAAGCTGAATGTTTTAAGTAGGGTAAGTGGAGACTGAGTGTTGAATCACAGCTTCCCCTATGCCTCCAAACCAGGAGAGAGCAGAAAGTTGCTGATGGAGGTTGCTGTAATGATAAGATCCATGGAAGCAGAAACAAGGGACTGGGGCTGGTATTCCCCCTTGTTTCTGCTTCCATGGATCTTCTCATTACAGCTGCTGGAAGAATAAGTGCTTCCCCAGAGCATCCTTTTCCCCCATGACTGTGTCCATGTCACAAAATTTATGACTTCTGCTGCTACAAACTGTTCTAGTGTAGTGGTTGAGACTGAGTATGTCTCAATCCCCACCGGGCCATACATCTCACAGAATGTGCTTCCATTTCAAGGGATTGTGAAGATAAAAGGAGAGGAGATGGAGCATCCTCTGTTACAGTTTCAGCTTCATCAGGACCGATCTAAAATAATTGCAACAAGAAGAATGCAGCAACAAAACTGTTCCTCATCTGGCAGGCTGAGGCCTGTTGAACTGAGGAGTGGGGTAGAACCATGTGCCTTCACAGGATCATAAAGAGGTGCACCTTCCTCATCAGAGAACTCTGAGAGCTCAGGTAACCCTGGCCATCCTGAAAAGCTTCCTTCATCTCCCATAATTCAATATTCCTCTGATCCAGCCATTCATTTCCCTCTGCTTGTTCAGGACAGGGATGAGTAAGAAATTTGTTCAATTCCTCTTAAATTACTTGCACACCATAAACCTACCAAGAAACAGATATGGAAGGATGTGATGATATTCAGACTTACCTGAAATTTGTAAGACTATTCATGAAGCAGACTATGTGCAGAACAATCTATGAAATATGAAAAAGAATACACAAATATATATTGTTCTCTCTTCCCCTCTTCCTCTCGCCCTCTCCCCATGCCCCCAAACACACCATGTTCATTTTCCCCACTTTATTCCTTATTCTCCTTTGGCGTTGCAGTCATACTCATTCTCCTATCACATGCATGAAGTGATTTCTTTATCTGTCTAACCAAGTTTCTTTCCTTGAATTCAGGCAATGACAAATTACTCCTCTGCTGTTGGGTATGTCCATTGTCTTTAATTTCTGTGCAGCAAATAACATTTTCCTATGACTATGTACACATGAGGAAGAAATGCAGCAAGACAAATGAATAGGAAAATACCTCATCCCACATGACAGACTATGGCAAATATCTGACATCTGTACCACTTAAGCTGAAGGCCATTGAATAGTTAGATGGAGGGGTTCTGAATGCAAAGGTGGAGGGGTTCATTAAGAAGAGGAAATTGGGGGAATTCCATAATCTGCTATTTTTGCCAGCTCTGCCCATTTGTTTCCTCTCCTAGCACTTTACAAATGATAAATTCGCAATGCAATTTGATTAAAATATATATTCTGAAAGAAAGAAAAATGCTTGCTTTCAAATCCTTAGAATGAGTAAATTTGCTTCTATGGATAATACTATCATCACAACATTAATATTTAGGTATTTCATTTCAACTTGTTGCAATATCAAATCCCCATTTTAACCACTCTCCTTTTCTTCCATTTATAGGCAACATGTTTCTTCAAAGGCAAAAACTGATTAATGCATCCTCTCTGTCAGGGTTTCTTCTCCTGGAATTTTCAGATATTCGGGACTGGCAGATTCTGCACTTCATTGGGTTCCTTTCTTACTACCTGGCTGCAAATGCAGGGAATCTTCTCATCATTTCTTCAATTGCCTCTGACCACCATTTACGCGGCCCCATGTATTTCTTTCTCATGAATCTGGCCATACAGGATGTGGGTCAAGTGTCCGTCATCATCCCCAAAGCCATGGCCAATTCCTTCATGAACTGCAGACACATTTCTTACTCTGGGTGTGTTGCTCAAGCCCTCTTTTACCTCTTCTTTGTAGTTTCTGACTTCTTTCTTCTCACTGTCATGGCGTATGATCGGTATGTTGCCATTTGCTATCCATTACAATATCAGAGCTTGATGAACAAACGAGCCTGCATTCAAATGGTTTCCGCTGTATGGATCAGCAGCTTTGTCTGTGGAGTACTGCACACTGGAGGCACCTTTGTATCCCCCTTTTGCTCCAACATTGTCAATCAGTTTTTCTGTGAAATCCCAGCCTTGCTGAAGCTTGCCTGCTCCCACCTGAACCTGTTTGAAATAGGAGTCATTTCTTGCTTTGCTAGCATTGGGTTAGGCTGCTGTATTTTCATTTTTGTGACTTACGTGCACATCTTCACTGCAGTGCTGAGGATCCCGTCTGTGCAAGGGAGGCAAAAAGCCTTCTCTACTTGTCTTCCCCACCTCATAGTTTTCTCTCTCTTTGTATTCACTTCGTACTTTGCCTACCTCAAACCCACCTCTAATTCTGCTTCACAGCTGGATTTGGCAGTTAGTTTGATATATTCCATGTTCCTGCCAGTGATGAATCCCATAATCTACAGCATGCGAAACAAAAAAATAAAGCATGCTTTATCAAAGTTATTGGGTTTGAGGTTTTCTTCTCGGAATATGAATTCTCTTTTGCAAAGTTGAATTTTGTGCATCATTATAACCAAAAATTAACTACTCATTTTTATGAACATATTGCCTCTAAGTTGAACTTTTTCTCTCCTCTTATGCTATTCATTCGTTCGTTCTTTCATTTTCTGTGCTGCTCATAATCCCAGAATGGTTCTTTATTCTAATATAAGTTTGATAAAAATCTGAAAAATGATGAGATTTTTCCCTTTACACTCATGTTAATACAAACATGTTTCTCAGCATCTGCAAAACACTTATTGGCCTACCTTAATTGATTCACTATTTTACAATCTAAATTGTGGCTATGCAGTGATTGATCTTGCTCAATGCTCTATTTTGGAATCTCTGTCCAAGTTATCCTGAGCTTACAGTTCAGCAAACTCTAACTTCATAGCTCTGAGTACATCCTTTGTGTAATGTTAGTGTTGAGTTCTCAGTGATATAGTGCTTGGAGAACAACAATATGTGTCAACTGTATAGTTTCTTGAGAGAATGATGGTTAAATTGATTCTTATTAGAAATATTTTTGCATCTCCCATCTAATACATGTTCCTGCAGTGGGGAGACACTCACAGTCTAAAAATGCCATGACACACAATGAAAAAACAGGGGGAGGGAACAGTGGAAAATAATAATTCTTTCAGCAGTGCTGGTGGAGTGCCCTGTTTCCATCTTCTCAGCTTGCTGAAATGGTTGTAGCTAAGGGAATTAGCCTTGCTAAGGGAGAAGGTTGCTTCATGAGTCAAGAGGGCATTCACACAGAACAACTGGAAGCTGAATCTCTAGAATTCTGCAAGGCAGAATATGCTCTTGCATACCAAAGACATGAAAGTTTATATAGATTAGACATTTGATGCAAGGCACATATTTGCATCACCTACAAATCCTGGTATGTTGGTCTCACTCTTGGTCTTCAGTTCAGACCTTGCTCTGTTGACTTAGCAACCTGTAAAATGGACTTCTATGCAACATGTACTTGAACGCAGGTAGAACTTTTTGTGTGATCATGGAGCCTTGCTTTATTAGAGATTTTGAAAAAGCAGGTGAAAAGAAAATAGGCAAGTCCTTTAGTCATTGCAGAAGGAATATCCAGGATGAAACTTCCTGATTGGTTTTGGGGAATTTGGGGAGTGCAGATTTGGCTTGACCAAGGGAATTTTGACCTTACCTGATATCCCATCTAGTAGCAAGTTGAAGACATCGCAAAGAGCTCAACATGGGATGATCAGAAATAGAGAAAGAGGAGTCCAGAAATTGCAATCCAGCAGTTAGAATAATCCCTACATCCCCTTCCTCTGAACCAGATGAGAACCCCAAGTTGGTTCCACATGGCCAACAGCCATGTCAGCAGAAAGAAATACACATTGGTTAATATCTATCCTTATCCAGTTGTTGAGAGAATAAAATTGGAGCAGGAGGTAGAATAATTTCTCATATAATTTTCCAGGAAAGATGGCAGGTGGAAACCTCTACAACAGAATATAACAAACAGGCAAGCAAGCAAACAAACAAAACAGAAGTAAAAAGCTTGGGGTACCCCCTTGAATTACAACTGGCCTGCCTTCTCTTTTGAATTGAGGAACTCAGTAGGAATATAGGAAAGTGGTGTCTTCCTCACTGGGAAGTAAGACAGTACAGCTGATTTTGGCTTTACTTAATTCCCTTCTTTATCTTCCCTTAATTCAGAAATCTATTGCCTGTTGCCTGCTTTGGAAAGAGGTCTGAGAGACTTTGCTCTTCACAAACCTTCTCACAAATTGGAAAGGTGTGACATGCTGTAATCTACGCTTACTTGAAATTTGTGGATTAATGCATACAGGAATAAAGTTCATGAATTAAGTTATGTGCAGGACAATATACAGTTAAGTGGGTGATGAGGACACAAATGCATTTCAAAGGGAAAATACACATGCACAAGTACTGTTTAAGAGAAGGTGTATATGAAATGCAATAGATATGCATGCAATTTACTGTGGCATTTCTATACTTGAAGGTATAAAGACTCCAATAGCTTTATACATTTAATATTAAAAATCACCTTTCAAATTCACACAAAATAACAATCCAGATAAGCAGAGGATCAGTAGAATGGAGCAGCATGGAATAAATGTAATAACAAGCCAAGGAAAGCCTGAGTGGGTGAGCATGGATAGGAGGCACTAGGGCAATGACCCATTTTTGCCTCCCAAATTGCACAAGGGAGAGATTTGTACATGGGGGGTGCTGCTATCATGAAGTGCTACTGCCAGACTCCATGACACATGGCTGGGCAAGGTGATGTTGTGACCCCAAACAAAAGCCATGCAGATGGATTAAAACATAGTTCAATTCAGGTCTTCTTGGTCCCATTTCAAAGAGAATGATTTAAGCTAAAACATAGAAATACAGAAACAGAGCAAGTCAGAAGGAGCCTCCCAGGCCATCTAGTCTGACCTCCAGCACCAGCCGGCTCCACTCACGACATGCCCACCATGTGCATGTCCAGTCTATCTTTGAACAGCCTCACCGATGGGGCCTCAACGACCTCTCGAGGAAGCCCATTCCACACCCTCGGGGTCCTAACTGTCAGGAAATGCTTTGCTCTGTTGGACATTCAGCAAACAAAATGAAAATCCATTGAGGAAAAGCTGTGTCATAATTTTTAAAGTTTTGTAAGACAACTCATTGATAAGCAGTAAACTTAATTACTTTGCATGGCCTCAAGACTTAAAAGACACAGTACTGATTCCTTATAGCTCAACATGCTTCTTATGTGGATTGCAGTCCAGTAAGGGAAAATTCCAGCCAGAACAAGAAGGGGGAAAGGAGGATTTTGCATTTTATAGCCTCAAACACTTTCTCCTAGGTTTATAAAGCAACCCTAGAAACAACACTTTTTTGGTTGGTTGGTGTTTTCTTCTTTCTCTCTTTGGTGTTTGTGAGTGATCTGACACAGAACTGAAAGTGAGATTACAGAAATCAACAAATGCATCCATAAAGTGTCCAGATCATTTTCACATGTATTGATTTTATCCTATTACTGCTGCATTACTGTGCATTATAGGTGCTTGTGTGTATGAAAGAGAAGTTATGTAAATTACGTTATACATCAATGGTGGTGGGCATGTTTTCTCTCTGAAAACCCCAAGCTGTCCAGACATATTTTCTCTGAAAATGCATTCCAGGAATATTAGGAATGTACTGAATATTCAGAAGAGATGAAGACCTGTGGCTAAATTATTCCTGACCCATATGCTTCTGTGGATCAATCCTGCATCCAAATGACTTCCACTGTGTGGGTCAGCGTGTTTGTCTGTGGAGTGCTGCATACTGGAGGCACCTTTTCACCCCCCTTTGCTCCAACATCGTCAATCAGTTTTTCCTGTGAAATTCCCCAGTTACTTAAGCTTGCCTGCTCTGACTTGAACCTGTTTGAAATAGTAGTCCTTTCCTTCTTTGCTATCATTGCCTTAGTGTGCTGTATTTTCATTTTTGTGACTTATATGCATATCTTCACTGCTGTTTTCAGGATTCCTTCTGTTCAGGGAAAGCAAAAAGCCCTCTCGACTTGTCTTCCTCATCTCACTATTTTTTCTTTATATATATCTGCTGGGTACTTTGCTTACCTGAAGCCCTCCTTCTAATTCAGTTTCACATCTGGATTTGGCATTTACTTTGATATATTCTATGCTCCCACCAGTGATGAATCCAATCATCTACAGCATGAGAAACAAAGCGATAAAGCAAGCTTTATCAAAACTATTGGGTTTGAGGCCCCCTTTTAGGAACACCTTGCCAGTTACTGATTTTTGAAAGTGAGTGTTGATTCTAATCACAATAAACTTGCATTTGGCCACTTGCTTGTAATGTTTTCTGTGCACTGTAGTTTTTTGGATATGTTGCTTTAAGGGCTGTTTGTGTGTGTGTGATACTTCTTTTACACCCCCCTAATCCTAATATTATCCTCTGCTTTGCTGCCAATTGAAACTCCTCTAAAGTTACCGCTATGTGCAATGTATGTCCACTCCAGGTCTCTGAGATTTTCTAGTAAGAGCGATTTCCTCCCTGATGCTTATTTCGACTGCCTGCCTGCCAGTGCCTGTCAGTGCCACCCAGGATCCAGAAATAATCGATGCTGCTTCTTCATGGATTTGGTTTTAAACATTCTGGGTTTGTTTCATGGTTATTTTTTGCAAGTATTATATAAGGCTTCCCTGCTTCCCCTGCAATCCATCCAAAGGGGCTTTCTTGTTTAGCACACAGACATTGTAAAAGGAACATCCAAGATGAAACTCCCTGATTGGTTATGGGGAAACAGGCCCATTTGTCATGTTGTCCTCCAGAATTTGGGGCTGCAATGATTTGTCTTGACTGTGGGAACTTTGGCCTCACCAGATGTCCCAGCCTGTAAAGTGAGGACCTCTCAAAGAGTAAGAATAGCCTAATAATATTCTGTGAAAAAAGTGCAGACCAAAGTGTTGAATATGTCCCACCTCCTGCAAGCACGCAGGGTTGCTTTCACAATGCTAAGATCCTTGTCAGAGGAAAGAAATGGTTTGGGCAGAGGTTCACTATCTATAGCTGGGTGAGAAATCAATACAGTGATGCAGGAAGCTGTTCTTTTACCTTTGAAAGTATGACTGCTTCCTCTAAGCCCAGATTCTCACTTCCCCACATTATTTTCTACTTGTCACAACTTCTAGCATGATTGCTGCAATACTGTTTATAGAGTTAATACACTTTAGATCGCCATATACCCATGAAATATATTACTGTAGTTCATTAACTATTTATCTAAACTTACTTATCCAGCTTAGATAAATAGTTAATGAACCATAGTAAGGTTGTTGAGAAGGTAAAATGAAAGTGGGAGGAAGAATCATCTCTGGTAGCTTGAGCTTCCACCAGAAAATATATTTTAAAAAATGTACAGTAACATATAACAAGCAAGCAAGCAAAGAAACAGAACAGAACAAAAATGCTCTCAGCACCTCCTTAGCCACCTCTTTTGACTTGAAGAGAGCAATAGGAGTATTGGAAAAGCACACCCTTAACTCACACGGGAGTTAAGGGAGTACAACTTTGGCTTTTCTTCATCTTACAGAATGCTGCATTCCTTCATTCAGCATCCTACCATGTGCTGCTCATTTTAGAAAAGGACAGAAGAAACTTTGCACTTCATAAACTTGCTCAATGTACAGCCATGCAGTTCAGAAATTAACAATGTATACAACAAAATGCAGACATTCAGAGGGCAGTTTGTATCAAAGGGAAAGTTCACAGAAACATGTTGTATAAGAGAAAGTGTATGAAGCGCAACTGTTATTCATGTATTTGCCTGTAATATTTCTATAGTTCTAAGTATCGAAAATCCTCAGAGGTTTACCTATAAATATTTAAATCAATTTAAAGTAATAAAATTAAAATCATATTTAACATACAATCAAAACCAATTCTCATTACAACTCAAACAATGATATAGACCAGTACAGGAGCAGTGAAATGGAGCTGCATCATTGACTTAATTACAAGTCAGGAAAAGACTGGTGAAAAAGCATTTTTAGGAGGCATTTGCAAGATGTCGTATTTTTGAACTACAAATTGCCTCTTCCAAGGAGAAATTTTTGCATGGTGGGTGCTGCTGCCTAGAAATCCACTGCTCACATATTATATAGTGGCACTGTGAAAATTTTGGAATGACCAACAAATTCTCCTCTGAGGATATTAATTAATTAAAAGCTTTTTTAACCTGTCCCTTACAAATGTCTCAGGACGGCTTACAATAAATGAGTAGAAATAAAAAAACGCAACAGAGTTGACATATATATGTGAAAGTGGACTGGTCCCAGGTTGTCTAGGGTTTTATATGCCCACTAGTTGCAGCCTCTGACCCAGACCAAGGGCAGCTCTGCATATTAATCTAATTATGGTGTTGCATTTAGTATATGGATTGAAATGGGTACCATGTGTTGTGCCAAACAAATTCCAGCTTTCCACCATTCACCTTTAAGTCTCTGTGTATGAAAAAATTTCCAGGTTGCCCTGACACAGTCAACCTGGAAATTTCATAGAAATAATTGGGCGATTGGGTAATTGGCAGATCACCTTGGCCTCATCTTAGAGTGATGATTCTAAGGTAAAACCTCCAGTAAATAGAGTAAAACGTTTTTGAGGGAAATCTGTCCCTTTTTTAAGTGAGTAGGCCAAACCATGGTTATACAGAGAAGTCAATGGTCCTGCTATTTTGATGAAGATTTGTTTTTCAGAAGAATTAAAACACATACTAGCTGTGTTTCTGTAAAGCTTAAAGGCATTCTTATGCTGATTAGAAACCCTACAGGGAAAATCCTGGCCAGAAAAATGGCTTTTTTTAGAATGTTGCATTTTTATAGCCTCAGACGCTTGCTCCAGCTCTTATACAGTCACCCCAGAAGCAACACTTTTATTTTTTATTTTATTTTACTTTTAAGAAGGGAAAGGTTAAAGGTATGATCATAAATGTATATATTTCAAAAAGAAGTGGAAAGGAATTTGTTCTCTCCATGTCCTGTAATTTTCCATGTGTCTAAGAAAAGCCTAACTTTCTGAACCTTAGTAAGTTCAGTAACCTCATTTCTCAGAGAGAAAGTTAACTACTTTCTGCAGGCCTTCATTGTTGAACTCTGTCAGAATCCTGTGAGAGTAAATCTCTAGAAACCTTCCCTCCATTGGGGAATACTTACTGCCACTATAAATAAAGGGGAGTTTTAGGAAGTGGCATATGTGTCTGGATGCATAGTGAATCATTTAATGTTACTAGAGAAGAAACTGCACCTGCAATTGAAAGAACCTCATGAAAATCTGCTCAATACTTCTCTCACCGTTTCAGGGATCTGTCTTTGTTCCAATAATATAAGTTAAGAAAATTCCTTTCCTCCTCTTATCTACGCATAGTTCCTCTTTGCTGGAAATCCCTCCTTGCTGGTGAACCTGTTATAAGTCAAAGTGTTTCTGGTTATGTGAGATTTTTCATTGTTAATATTGGAATGTTTCCTGAAATGTCCAGTTGAAGACATGATTGCCAGCAGGGATGAATAAAAATCTACCATCAGCAATCAAGAGTCACCATTGAAAATTCATTTTAAATAATCTTTGAGCTTCATCTGAACATTGTTTGACAGGTAAGATAGCTGATGTATAGAGAAATATAATGTATTTTATAAGATCAGTGACATTTTCACAAGTGAAGGTGGCACAAGTAATTTTTCTAAGTTTAGTAAGTATTTTATGTAATAATGACCAAATATAGTGATAACTAGGTAGAATAAAGCTGCTCTTGTGAGCTTTAGAGGAGCTATCCATGGTGCTGAACTCTATCTCCAACATAGATCAATACCATGGAGTACTATGAATAACTCTTAGAAAGCTCACAATAAAAATCTCAGTGGTACCGAATTGACTTAGGAAGCCCTTGTAAATATATGCACTGAATATGCACTGAATGTTGTTCATGTGCAACATTCTAAGGAAAAATAGACAAAGGTGAATTGGAAACTCATCCAGCTCTGAAAATTTTCTTCTCCCTTTAAGTCCTCCTAGTCACCTCAAATGAAAATTAAAATGATAAATCTATTAAAGCATATACTTTCGAACTGACATTTTTTCCCCAGTACTGGGTACCAACGAGATCCAGGAATAAGATCTCTGCGGGGGGGGGGGGGGGCAAAGCACACAGAGATTTGGATATGTTAGTTTACAGATGCTCTAAATTCTGCAAAAGTCCTTTAAGGGAATTCCTATTTCTAAAAAGGGCTGCATGCACAGGGGAAAGAGAATCTTTGATTTACAGGAAGAAATAAAAAACATACAGCAGAATGATTCAAGGGGGAGAGGAAAGCAGGGGATGAAAGGGCAAAGGCCTATTTATCCAGGGTGATCAGATACAACAGAAGCCATCAGGACCCCTGTAACTTTATTTTAGCAAGTATCATGTGGGGAGTGGGGCAAGATGGAGTGGTAGATGGCCTCCTGCAGTGAAAGTTTCAGGGCTTCCACTCATGTGGACCATCTTTAAATATTGTCTTTGGCATTCTTTACTCTAACCACTGTGTTCTTGCATCCTTCTTCAGGAATCATGTTTCTTAAAGAGCAAAATATGAATAATGAATCCTCTGTGTCAGACTTTCTACTGCTGGAATTCTCAGACATCTGGGATTGGCAGATTATGTGCTTTATTGGATTCCTGGTTTTTTATCTGGCAGCAGTTGTGGGAAACCTTCTCATCATCTCTGCCGTAGCCTCTGACCACCACTTGCACACCCCCATGTACTTCTTTCTGATGAATTTGGCCATGCAAGATGTGGGACAAGTGTCTGTCATTATCCCCAAAGCCATGACAAATACCCTGATGAACTGCAGACACATTTCTTACTCTGGGTGTGTGGCTCAGGTTCTCTTTTTTGTTTCCTTTACAGTATCTGATTTCTCTCTCCTGACAGTCATGGCCTATGATCGGTATGTTGCCATTTGCAGTCCATTACTGTATCAGAATGTGATGAACAAGCAAGCCTGCATTCAAACAATTACTATTGTTTGGATCTTCAGCTTCTTCTATGGGGTGTTACACACTGGAGGGACCTTTGCATCTCCCTTTTGCTCCAATGTCGTTAATCAGTTTTTCTGTGAAATCCCAGCATTGCTGAAGCTAGCCTGTTCTGATCTATACCTGTTTGAAATTGGATTAGTTTTCTTTGGTTGCTTTGTTGGGATAGGGTGCTCTATTTTCATAGTTGTGACTTATGTGCACATCTTCAGTGCAGTGCTGAGAATGCCCTCTGCACAGGGACGGCAAAAGGCTTTCTCAACTTGTGTTCCACACCTCATGGTTTTATTCCTTTTTTTATTCAGTGGGTTCTTTGCCTACCTCAAGCCTACTTCCAATTCAAACTCACCTCTGAATTTGGCATTTGCCATGATATATTTCATGGTCCCTCCCTTGATGAATCCAGTAATCTACAGCATGAGAAACAGAGATATAAAAGATGCTTTGTCAAAGATGTTGGGCTTGCAGTCCTCATCCAGTTGTGTCTTCTCCATTCTTTTCATGCAAAAATGTAAGCATAAGCACAATCAGAGCTAAGCACTCTGCTAAGCATAAGCACTGCATATTTCCAAGATGTAGTCACGCAGTCTTTTTTTTCTTCATTTCTCTTAAGGGAGTCTGGTATGGATCATAACCATAGTGAGGGGCAGTGGGGGAAGGGGCATTAATACTTCCTGCCTATTGTGAAGCTAATTTTAGATCAGATTTTCCATGGCTGCACCTTTGATTGCCATATACTGATCTATTTGCATTCACATAACTCTTGTTGGCAAATGAGACAGAGGGCTTCCTTTTTTGGTAGAATGACAAGTTATAAATGAAATAAGAATGTAAGCCTACATACAGGCAAACATGACTGCTCTATAGGGAACTCATCTACTTTGGGGGCAATGTGGCATAATCTTCCTCACCATGGCTTATGTAATGGTTGCTGCCCAGCTTATCCCCACACTTTCACCATAGTAAAATAAAAACATGCGAACTGCTTGGTATGTCTTTAACATAAAGTTTGTACATAAATGGGGTACTGGAGGGAAGCACTTTCTAAAAGGCCATCTATGCATATCTTCTGCAAATATGGGTCCTGTGGCACACTGGAATATCATTTATAATTCTACACATGGCAGCCACATGGGCTTGTATGCCATCACTCTCTAGGCGGGGCCATTGCAACCTATGGGCATGTCCCCTGCAAGCAGTGCTTTGGAAAATATTGGAAAATGTTTGGTTTGTAGCATCCAGTGCATAGCGTTTGAAAGAGTAACATATGGATTAGAAAGAAAAATAGCCAGCCCGTTACTTTTCCATATAGTCAATTTGCAGGGGGTCTTGTCCTTTTTTAACACAATATATAAGTATTGTAAACTGGACATCATTGTTTTCAAATAGCCAGGGCCATTCCCTTTGTATCTGAGTGTGTAAACCATCATTTTCCTTCATTATAAAACAGAGGAGAAGAAATTCTGGTTTCATTCTCCCACAAGGAAGATTCCTTGAGGATTCTTCTGCAAGACTGTTTAATTTATTTAACATTGGAGATTGTCTTAAATATGCTTAAATTTCTCTTCTGTATATGTTGACACTAGTGGTGGTCATTTATGCCAATGTTTATGCATATTTCATTTCCATGTTGCTCAATAGTTGAAGCTTGTTGGTTACTTAACAACAATGAATGCAATACTATAATATATAACAACAACAGAACAAATGCAATGTAACAGTATAAAACTCCAATACAAAATGTTAAGTAGTAGCTGAAAGAATTTGAGCAAGTAAAACAAGTAGCAACATTTCTTCCCCAAAGGCAGTCCTCCAAAATGCAGCTCCAATCTTATATATTGTCTCTGGGAACAGTGAATTGCGGGGGGGGGGGGGGATCTCAATCTGAGAAAACTGTGCAACTTTAGCTTTGCGAGGGTGGTTCCTGGTACTCCTGTATAAGTTGAGCTCAGACCAGTTCAAAACAGCTGCTGGTTATGATCACACGGGTCCTTTCTTGGGTTGTGGAGAATTTTCTGAAGTATTTTTAGCTGTGTTTTAGCTGTGTTGTTTGAGGTACTTCAAATTGTGCTGCTTCTGTATAATTTACACTGTCCTATACCATAGATGGAAAATGGTTATTCTACCTCCCAGAAGGCTGTATTCTGTCATGCATAAGCTATAAGGGTCTGTAGGCCAATGAGAGATGGGATGGGTCACAAAGTGTCCATGGGGAGGCACAGCTACTGCACTTCCCTTTTCTACACTCACTCCCCAATCCATCAAACCATCCATCCTCACCATCTTTCTCTCTCTGTGTGTTCCCTTCTCTCTTTCCCACTCCCTTTTTCTCCTCTCTCTCTTTTGCCCCTCCTCTCTCCAGCTATCAACTCCTCTCTTACTCCACACAATAAAAATCATTTGAAAACACACAGAGCAACCCCATTCTTGGCTAAGATCCCAATGGTTGCAAAAGTGACCTTAATAAATTGGGCTCATGCAAACTGCACCAATGAATGTGCATTCAGTTAAACCTACTTAACACAAAAGAGACAAGTGGAAAAGGAGCCTCTACTAGAAAAGCTGGAGGAAAAGGTAGCCCCAGTATGACATTTAAATTGATTTGTGCCAGCTCACCAAAGGATGTAGCTGATTTCTCCCCCCCCTGCCCACCCATGTTTCTCCCTCCAGCTTCTTCAAAATGAAGCATATGGATGACCCCTTCCTCCCCCGAGACCTAGCGCTATTACTACTGCTGCTATGCCAGCAGATCAACTTTTTATCCTTCTGTCATATTGGTTTCTTGGGTAGGAAACATGCATCTTAAGGAGGACAATCTTGTGAATGAAACTTCTGTGTCAGAGTGTCTTTTCTTGAGATTCCTGGAACTTCGGGAACTGCAGGTTCTGTGCTTCTTTGGATTCCTGGTGTTTAACCTGGCAGCAGTTGTGGGAAACCTCCTCCTCATCCCTGCAGTAGCTTCTGACCACCACCTGCCCAGCCCCATGTACTTCTTTCTGATGAATCTGGCCATACATTTCTTTCTGAAGACCCATGGCTCCTGTATTTAGTTACTGAATATTTGGAGGACTTCTTGTGAGTCCTCAAAAAGAGAAAAAAGTGGGAGAAATACGTTTGTTAATAATTTTCAACTTTTTGACAGATTGTCCCTTCCCCCAAGAACATTTCAAAAGATAAGAAGGGGTGGTAATTTGATTGAAATATATATTCTATTCTCAAAAGAATGCAAGGCACTTTCTTCTCAATACTTAGGCTGAGTACTTTTGCTTCCACAATTAATAATCTCAGCACAATGTTAATATTTCAGCATTACTGTTCAATTTGATGCAATATCAAGTCTTCATTTAAACCGCTCGCCTTTACTTCTTTCTATAGGGAACATGTTTCTTCAAGAGCAGAATCTGGCTAATGCATCATCTTTGTCAGGGTTTCTTCTCCTGGAATTCTCAGAGGTTTGGGGACTGCAGATTCTGCACTTCATTGGATTCCTGGTGTTTTACCTGGCAGCAGTTGCAGGGAATCTTCTCATCATCTCTGCAGTTGCTCTGGATGGCCACTTACACACCCCCATGTACTTCTTTCTGATGAACCTGGCCCTACAGGATGTGGGTCAAGTGTCTGTCATCTACCCCAAAGCCATGGACAATTCCCTCAGGAACCGCAGACACATTTCTTACTCTGGGTGCATGATGCAAGTTCTCTTCTTTATCTTCTTTCTAGCTTCTGATTTCTTTCTTCTCACAGTCATGGCTTATGATCAGTATATTGCCATTTGCAATCCGCTGCACTATAAGATGCTGATGAATAAGCAGTCCTGCATCCAAATGGCTTCCACCGTGTGGATAAGTGGCTTTGTCTGTGGAGTACTGCATACTGGAGGCACCTTTGCACCCCCCTTTTGCTCCAACATCGTCAATCAGTTTTTCTGTGAAATTCCCCAGTTACTTAAGCTTGCCTGCTCTAATCTGATCCTGTTTGAAATAGGAGTCCTTTCCTTCTTTGCTATCATTGTCTTAGTGTGCTGTATTTTCATTTTTGTGACTTATATGCACATCTTCACTGCTGTTTTCAGGATTCCTTCTGTTCAGGGAAGGCAAAAAGCCCTCTCGACTTGTCTTCCCCATCTCACTGTTTTTTCTGAATATGTATCTGCTGGGTATTTTGCTTACCTGAAGCCCTCCTTTAATTCAGTTTCACTTCTGGATTTGACATTTACTTTGATATATTCCATGGTTCCCCCCTTGATGAATCCAATCATCTACAGCATAAGAAACAAAGAGATAAAGCAAGCTTTATCAAAACGATTGGGTTTGAGGCCATCTTTTATTGCCAGTTATTGATATTTGAAAGTGAGCATTGATTCTAATCCCAATAAACTTGCATATGACCACTTGCTTGTAGTGTTTTCTGTGAGCTGTACTTTTTAGAATATGCTGCTTTAAGGGCTGTTCGTGTGTGTGTGACACTTCTTTTACACCTTCCCAATCCTATGTAATATCCTCTGCTTTGATGCCAATTGAAATTCCTCTAAATTCACCTCTATGGGCAAAGGGCTTTCTGTATGACCACCTTACATCTTTGGGATTTTCTTGTAAGAGCGATTTCCTCCTTGATGCTTATTTCGACTGCTTGCCTGCCACTGCCACCCAGGATCCAGAAATAATTGATGTTGCTTCCTCAGTTACATTTGTTCAACTGGATTTGTTTTTAAACATTTCTGGGTTTGTTTTATGGTCATTATTTTATAAATATTATTGAAGGCTTCCCTGATTCACCTGCTACCCGTTCCACAGCCCCTAAGGGCTTTCTTGCTTGGCACACAGACATTGTAAAAGGAACATCCAGGATGAAACTCCCTGATTGGTTGAGGGGAAGCAGCCCATTTGTCATGTTGCCTCCAGAATCTGGGGCTGCAATGATTTGTCTTGACTGTGGGAACTTTGACCTCACCAGATGTTTCAGCTAGTAAAATGGAGAAATGCAGATGGAAGTGGGTATCAAAGGGAAAGTTCACAGAAACATGTTGTATAAGAGAAAGTGTGTATGAAGTGCAGCTGCTATTATGTATTTGCCTGTAATATTTCTATAGTTCTAAATATCAAAAACCCTCAGAGGTTTACCTATAAAGATTAACATCAATTTAAAGTATTAATATAAACATCACATTTAAAATACAATCAAAACCAATTCTCATTACAACTCAAACAATGATATAGACCAGTACAGGAGCAGTGAAATGGAGCTGCATCATTGATTTAATTACAAGTCAGGAAAAGACTGTTGAAAAAGCATTTTTAAGAGGCATTTGCAAGATGTCTTATTTTTGAACTACAAATTGCCTCTTCCAAGGAGAAATTTTTGCATGGTGGGTGCTGCTATCTAGAAATCCACTGCTGAAGTATTGTACAGTGGCACTTTGAAAATTTTGGAATGACCAACAAACTCTCCTCTGAGGATATTAATTAATTCATTAAAAGCTTTTTAACCCGTCCCTTACAAATGTCTCAGGACAGCTTACAATAAATGAGTAGAAATAAAAAAACACAACAGAGTTGTCATATATATATGTAAAAGTGGACTGATCCCAGGTTGACTAGGTTGATTTTTTTTTTTTTTAGGTTGAAATTTTTTATTTAAATAAAAACATACTACAATGGTACAAAAAGGCCCAAAAATTGCAACATTACAAAAATAGAAAGTACCCCATCCGTTATTTACATCCTTTCAAAATGCCAAATGTACACACATTTACAAGATCCCAGGCTTTACACATCAAATGTACAAAAAGAACTTTGTATAGACTTCTCCTGATAGGTTCATGCCATGTGTCTGGGCAACATGTATGAGTGATTCACGGACATTACGTTATCGGGGCATGAGCCCCACTCAACCACGGCCATAATTTCCTCCACCGACTGGGCGGCATCCTCCCTTTTTCCTCGCGGCTCAACCAAAAAATCTTCTCTTGGACAAATTTGACTGAGCCGGCCACGTCAGCCACCTTTTGTGTCTTTATCTCTCTGTGGCATTGGAGGGACAGCGCCAACAGAACGTACAGATTAATCAGCCTAATTGTGGACCACGGCACAGTCCAGTACGTCTTGGGAGCCGTGGTCTCTCTCCACCGCCGCTTCCTGGGCACACTCCTCCTGGGTCCCTTCAATGGAGGAGTGGGTTCTGTGCCAGACACGACTGATTCCCAGTCCTGGGAGCCCAGGTCTGGCCAGTCCAGTGCTTCAGACACCGCCTTCCACGTGGCGCGTGCCGTGGGGCAATCGCTGACAAAGTGCCTCACCGTCTCCTTTTGCACCGTCCCGCTCGCGACAGCCCCGCTCTTACACTGCAGTCTGGGGCAGGCCTGCGCCCTCTCGGGAAGCCAGGGTCTGGTCCCTTGCAGGTCATACACCTGATGATACAACCTCCACCTGATGTCCCACAGCCGGAACGGAACCCTCCTGTCTTGAAAATATTCTATCGGGTAAGTCTGTTCCCTCAGGTATCGCGAGAGGCTCTCCCTCCTCGCTCTCTTGACGACCTGCGGTCTGAAATAGGCCACCTCTAGCAGCTCTCTATACACTGCTTGTTTGATACTCCGCAGGTCCCATGGCTAGTACCAAACCATTCTGCATGGACTTTATGCTGCTTAATGAAGCTGTAGAGTTCCCTCAGATATTCGGGGCCCGTGCACCGCATCTTGGCCGAGATGGTAAAGTCGAGGGAGTGCTCCCCCCACCAGGTTTCCGCCCACGGTTTACCCACCCAGTGCTGCGCAAACAGGACAACCCACATGTGAGGTTGGTCCCCTCCCTCCTCCCATTGAGCGTATTTACCAAAGTTGTAACTCAGGAAGGTGGTTTTATATGCCCACTTGTTGCAGCTTCCGACCCAGACCAAGGGCAGGTCTGCATAGATAGAGTACCTTTTATTAATCTACTCATGGTATTGCATTTAGCATACGGATTTAAATGGGTACCATGTGTTCTGGCACCCAAATTCCAGTTTTCCACCGTTCGCCTGTAAGTTCATGTGTATGAAAAAAGCTTGGGCTGACACAGATAACCTAGTAATTCCATGGAAATAGTTGGGTTATGTGACATTTGACTCCAAAGAAAAACCAAGGAAAGGTGTAAAGTAAGGTTCAATGCAGATCACCTTGTCTCATCTTAGAGTGATGATTCTAAGCTAAAACTTCCAGTGAATAAAGAAAAAATGTTTTGAGGGAGAACTGTCCTTTTGTTTTAGCCAGTAGGCCAAACCATGGTCCTGCAGTGAGAGTCAATGGCCCTGCCATTGTGATGCAGTTTTTTTTCAGTGAGCATAACTTCAGAGAGAATTAAAACACATATTAGCTGTGCTTCCTTAATGCTGAAAGGCATCCTTATGCTGACTGGAACCCCTACAGGGAAAATCCTAGCCAGGACAAAGGTTTTTTTAGAGTGTTGCATTTTTATAGCCTCAGACACTTGCTCCAGCTCTTATACAGTCACCCCAGAAGCAACACTTTAATTTTTTTATTTTTTTATTTTTACTTTTAAGAAGGGAAAGGTTAAATGTATGATTGTAAATGTATATATTTCAAAAAGAAGTGGAAATGAATTTGTTCTCTCCATGTCCTGTAATTTTCTATGTGTCTAAGAAAAGCCTAACTTTCTTAACCTTAGTAAGTTCAGTAACCTCATTTCTCAGAGAGAAAGTTAACTACTTTCTGCAGGCCTTCATTGTTGAACTCTGTCAGAATCCTGTGAGAGTAAATCTCTAGAAACCTTCCCTCCATTGGGGAATTCTTACTGCCACTATAAATAAAGGGGAGTTTTAGGAAGTGGCATATGTGTCTGGATGCATAGTGAATCATTTAATGTTACTAGAGAAGAAACTGCACCTGCAATTGAAAGAACCTCATGAAAATCTGCTCAATACTCCTCTCACCATTTCAGGGATCTGTCTTTGTTCCAATAATATAAGTTAAGAATATGCCTTTCCTCTTCTCATCTATGCATAGTTCCTCTTTGCTGGAAATCCCTCCTTGCTGGTGAACCTGTTATAAGATTTTTCATTCTTAATATTGGAATGTTTCCTGAAAAGTCCAGTTGAAGACATAATTGCCAGCTGGGATGAATAAGAATCTACCACCAGCAATCAAGAGTCACAATTGTAAATTCATTTTAAATAATCTTTGAACTTAATCTGAACATTGCTTGGCGGGTAAGATATCTGATATATTTTAAGGGCAATAATGTTAAGAGAAATATAATATATTTGATAAGATCATTGACATTTTCACAAGCGAAGGTTGCACAAGTCATTTTTCTAACTTTAGTAAATATTTTATATAATGATGAAAAATATAGTGATAAATAGATAGAATAAAGCTTCTCTTGTGAGCGTTAGAGGAGCTAACCATGGTGCTGAACTCTATCTCCATCCTAGATTCACTACCATAGAGTACCATGAATAGCTCCTTTGAAGCGTACAATAAAAGTCTCAGTGGTACCAAATTGACATAGAAAGCCCTTGTTAATATATGCACTGAACAATAAATGAATGTGTAACCCAAGTACCAAGGGAGTCATTTACCTTTTCTAAGATGAATTGGAAACTGTTCCAGCTCTGAAGTTTTTCTTCTTCCTTTAAGTCCTCCTAGCCACCTCAAATGAAAAATTGAAATGATAAATCAATTAAAGTATATGTGCTCAAATCAACATTTTCCCCCAGTGTCAGTATTGGGTACCAACAAGATCCAGGAATCAGGCCTCTGCAGGGATGTGGGTGGGGGGGGCACACAGAGATTTGGATTTGCTAATTTACATATGCTCTAAATTCTGCAAAAGTCCTTTAAGGAAATTCCTATTTCAAAAAAGGGCTGCATGGACAGGGGAAAGGAGAACCTTTGATTTATGGGAAGAAATAAAAAATATACAGCAGAATGATTCAAGGGGGAGAGGAAAGCAGGGGATGAAGCACATATGGGCAAAAGACTACTTATCCAGGGAGATCAGATACAATGGAAAATATTAGGACCCCTACAACTTTATTTTAGCATGGGGGTGGCAGGAAAGGTGGTGAAGCAAATGCCCTCCTTCAGGGAAAGAGTCAGTGCTTCTACTCTAATAGACAATCTCCAAATACTGCCTTTGGCTTTCTTCATCTAACCATGTGTTCTTGCCTCCTTCTGCAGGAATCATGTTTCTTAAAGAGCAACATGTGAATAATGAATCCTCTGTGACAGAGTTTCTACTCCTGGAATTCTCAAACATTAGGGATTGGCAGATTCTGTACTTCATGGGATTCCTTGCTTTTTACCTGACAGCAGTTGTAGGGAATCTTCTCATCATCTCTGCAGTAGCCTCTGACCACCACCTGAACACCCCCATGTACTTCTTTCTGATGAATTTGGCCATGCAGGATGTGGGTCAAGTGTCTGTCATCTTTCCGAAAGCCATGGCCAATTCCCTCATGAATGGCAGACTCATTTCTTACTCTGGGTGTGTGGCTCAAGTCCTCTTTTTCCTCTCCTTTGTAGCTTCTGATGTATTTCTTCTAACTGTCATGGCTTATGATCGGTATGTTGCAATTTGCTACCCATTACAATATCAGAGCTTGATGAACAAACAGGTCTGCATTCGAATGATTGCTACTGTATGGATCAGCAGCTTTGTCTGTGGAGTGCTGCACACTGGAGGCACCTTTGTATCCCCCTTTTGCTCCAACATTGTCAATCAGTTTTTCTGTGAAATCCCCCATCTACTTAAGCTTGCCTGCTCCCACCTGAACCTGTTTGAAATAGGAGTCATTTCTTGCTTTGCTAGCATTGGGTTAGGCTGCTGTATTTTCATTTTTGTGACTTACATGCACATCTTTACTGCAGTGCTGAGGATCCCCTCTGTGCAGGGGAGGCAAAAAGTTTTCTCAACTTGCCTTCCCCATCTCACTGTTTTCTTTGTATTTGCATCCACTGCATATTTAGCTTACCTCAAGCCCACCTCCAATTCTACTTCACATCTGGATTTTGCATTTACTTTGATATATACCATGCTCCCACCTATGATGAATCCCATAATCTACAGCATGAGAAACAAGGAGATGAAACGTGCTCTGTCAAAAGTGTTTGTTTTGAGGTTCTCTTTTAGGAATATGAATTTTTGCTTTGCAAAGGTGAATTCTGCACATCAGCTTAACTGAAACTTAAATACTTGTTGTTTTGAAGGTGTAGCCCTGTGTTATCTTTTTTTTTTTTTTTTTTGCTCTTCATATTCTCTTGCAAACTTGATAAAAATCTGAACTATGGTTTGAGAGTACCCTTCATTTTCATGTTAATACAAATGTGATTCTCAGCATCTGCAAGTTATATTATGAAACCCTTATCTATCTATCATAATGGGCTCCCTTAAGAAAGAAAAGTGGAATATAATGTATTAGAAAAGCAGAATATAATGTATTAATGGGCAGCAACATGATCTGCACTGCCACAAGTCTCTGGGCAGGACCACTCCAACCTATGGGCCTGTCCCCTTCCAAGCAGTGCTTTGGAGAGTGTTGGAAAATGTTTTGTGGCATCTATTTATATAGCATTTGAAAGAGTAACATATGGATTAGAAAGAAAAGTAGCCAGCCACCTGTCTTTATATATCAATTTGTGGCAGGGGTGGTGGTCCTTCATAGTTGTTTTTAACAAATACTGGAATACTGGACCTCTTAAAGAACACGAATGCTGTGTTCAAATAGCCAGACCCATCCCCTTTGCATTTGAGTGTGCAATCCATCATCTTGAGGAATACATGTCTCAACAGAACTGAGAAAGAAAAAAATCTCAGCGTAATTGTGGATAATTGGCTAAATATGAGCTAACAACAATAGGGCAAATGCTATTTTAGAATGCATTAACAGAAATATTACTTCCAAATCACAAGTAGTAGTCGTTACCAGTAGTAGTTACCTATGATCCTTACTAGTTAGACCAGATCTGGAATACTGTGTCCATTTCTGGGCATCAAGATTTAAGAAAGCTGCAGAAAAATAGAAAGGGTCCAGAGGAGGGTAACAAAAATTATCCAGGGTTTGGAGACACTCCCCTGTGAGGAGATACTGAGAGAACTGGGCATGTTCAGCCTTGAGAATAGAAGACAGGGCGGGGAGCATGATATCCCTCTATAACTACTTCAAAGGCTGTCACAAAGAGGAAGGTCAAGATAACTTCTCACTGATAGCAGAGTGTAGGACATGGAATAATCAATTCAAGCTGCAATAGCCCAGATACAGGTTGGACATCAGGAAACACTTCCTCAACGGCAGATCAATAGAACAGTGGAACCAGCTGCCTAAATCAGTGGTGGGCTCTCCCACACTAGAGACAGTGAAAGCAGAACTGGACAGCCATCTGAGTGGGATGATGTAACTTGTGTCCTGCAACAGCAAGGGATTGGACCTGATGGCCTTCATGGCCCCTTCCAACTCTACTATTCTATGATTCTGTGATCTTTCTTCAATATAAACAGAGGAAGGAATTCCAGTTTTACTGTCCCTGAAAGTAGATTCACTGAGGATTCTGCTGCAAGACTGTTTAATATATTTAAACATTAGAGATGTAGTCCACCACAGTTAGGTACACATTCGGCCACAAATGCCAGTAATTTAAAATATTTTTTAAAATCTCTTCTGTTTGCTGGTGCTGGTGGTTGTTTAGGGTTATGATGCTTATGTTTATGCATATTTCATTTCTACGCTGCTCAATAACTGAAGCTCGCTTCATACTTAGCAACAATGCTATACAGGGCAGTAGAGCAAGACAGATGGACTTTCACTACTGCTAAAAAATACTAAAAACAGCAATAACAACAATGACCTAAATTGTGTGAATATTACCAATAAAGACAAATGGACATCCATGTATTAGATCAGTTTTGTATTGTGAATTGATTCAGCATCAGCAGGCAGGGATGGATTGAAATCTGCCAGGTTGAAACTAATGGAATTCATTGAGATTTCACTCCAAACATCATGTCTAATATTTCACTTCAACATTTATTCTTTCTGTTGATTTCTTTTTGATTCTGGTGTTTGTTTCCATGTGAGTTTGTTGTGTTAATCTTTTACAAATTGCTGAAAATACAAGCATTCAGAATCCAGAATATTTCTTGGTGGAAGTGAGGGTGGAATAGGTGAGGGTGCTTATATAGCAGTTGCTATGGGTGGCAAAAATATGGCATGATGTACAAGATCATCAGTGACATCACATAGTGACACAGAATTAAGATGATTGACACCTATTCTGATCATCTTCCCTTTCCACAGGCTGCTGTTAGATGGGCTGCTTCACCCTCTGGCCTGGTCACAGTTCTGGTGAACACAAGAACAGTTCACAATAGAACCCCATTCATCTATGATCATGAATGACCTGGTGTATATTACTGAGAGCTGTGTAAGTGAGCTAAGTGAGGTTGATCCAGCCTAGCTTTGTCCACCAGCACTGGTTATTAGTCATGATTTCATGGAAGGTTGGAGGGGTACAGGAGATGTAGTTATCATTTCTATTATTAATATTATTATTGGCCACCTGGAAACCTTTCCACCCTGACAAAGGATCTGATTACTAAAGAACTAGATGATGTGTGCACACACAAGGAAAAGGGGCCAGAAGGGCTACAGTCTGGATAGATATGATGGGAATTGGAGTTCAGCCAGTGAACATGAAGCAGCTTTGAAATGTCAGCAAATGACAGTATCAGATCAAGGTCAGGGAATATCCGCAATTCAAGCACCATTGATCCTGGGTGAGGGTGGTGACCAACAGTCCTGTGGGAATGCAGAGATAGCCCAGCAAGGAGAACTGGGGTTGGAAGATGACAAGAGTTCTGATCTGCCAATGGGAGAATGGAAGGTGGATTCAGGGTCTCCCTAGGGTGTGCACCAAGAGCTTAGTAGTCTCACAGGTGTAGATCCCCTGGCCCAGCCCCAGGAGGTGATGTCAGTGATTCTGCTTCAGGATTTAGGAGCAGAAGATTCAGGTGTCAGAACTAATGGAGGGGCAGAGGAATGTCAGTGCCCTGCCTCTGAGCTGGTGAGGGAGAAAGTCTCTTAAACGGACTTAAGAATAAGGAGGACTTAAACAGGGTTCAGCACCTCAGAGATTTTTGACAATAAGGACATGTAACAATACTGTATTGAGAACAGGAACTCTGAAGCAGCATGTTTCCACCCTGAAAGTCACAACTCAACATTGGTCTAAAGCCAGTTCTGCTTGAAAGGCATAATTTTATTTAATTTACAGTGTCATATCCTTCCTACAGTCTGAGGAAGAAGAATGTACTTTAATATCTCAAGTAGTTGTTATGTTGACCAGGCCTTATTTTTTAAAATATGATTAAATGAAAAAATTTTGCCTAGCATTAAGCATTAAGAAGAGTGGAGGAAATCACTGGCAATACTGAGTCTGTATTCAACAAGAGCCCCCTCTCCCCCCCAAAAAATCCTTTCCTTATAGTGGTGGCACAGATCAATGCCAAGGACATGATGTTGCCTACTCATTTAAATGCAGTTCCATTTTCCAAAATTTTCCAACTGATCTTATCCTGAAATACATAGTATATCTTTCTTTAAGGCATTAGCACCTGCATTAAAATAGCTTACCTCTTCAAGTAAAATGTTATTGGCAGTTCAGCATGCAAGCATATGTAGAGTTTTAGTAATCTCTGCTCCCCTTGGAAATTCAATGACTTTCTCTCTAGAGCCATCTAGGTCTCAACAGCTAGACTTAGAGAAATTAATCAAAAGCTCCCTTAAACTACTGCTGGTCTGTCATGTAGACCATTTCACCAAGGAAGTCAGAAGGAACAGTTCTAATAATACAGCAGGGATTCTGCTTTGTGCCAAATTTGACAGTCCTTTGAATGCTGGACCTATTTAGAGCATGTGTAGGATGATTTTAATTGTGTGAAGGAAATATTCGGCTTGTGTCTGTTTTTCAGTTAGCTCCACTAGATGGATCTTCTATGTCTCACCTTCAGTTTCACCTGCATGGAAATGTTAGGTTTGTAAAAGAGAATATGGCACCCAAGAGAAGTTTGAGCTTCTGTATTTGAGGTTCCTAGAGCAGGAATGTGAAAATCAGCAAAACTTAGATTCACTTGGCTACCCCATCTTGACACATGTTCTAACTGGAGTTCATGAGATATTGTGAGGTGCCTCGCCTCGCCTCTCCTCTTTTCTCATGACAATCTGTGTGCATTTTTCCCCAAATGTACACACATATTTAAAAGGAAATGCACTATTCTCCCACTGATTAAAACAGACTTGTGCTCATTTTCCAAAAGTACACATTTCTCATGCATGCATATATTTCAAATGTATGCATGCTGCCAAACACAAGGTTTTGGGTTTGTTTGTTTGTTTGTTTGTTTGCTTGCTTGCTTGCCTAGTTGGTTTTGGTCCACAAAGTGCAGTACAAATACATAATTGATCTGTATGGACATCTAACTGACATCTTCATCTGGAAGATGTCAACTGTGCAGATCTGATTTAAAAACAAAAGCAAATACTGGAAATCTGCAATGTATTTCACATCCTTGAGCCTTTCTTTGTTCTCACCCACAACAGAAAATCTACAAAATGCTGTATTTAGTCCGCAAGTGCATGTTTCTGAAAATAGATGAATGTACAAATGCACACAAAAAATGCATGCATTAACACTTCTGTTAGAAGCAAGAAATGTACAAATTTCAATGTAGATGTAAAAATGCTTGCAAATATATGCTGAAGTGAAAAAGATGCAAACTATAGCAAGGAGTCACCTCAATTATACCTGACTTCTTGGAAGAATGGGAGGACATGATTAACATGTTATATCTAGGGAGGAATGAAAAATTTGTTCTGTACATTTTAATGCAAATGTACTTAATTTAACCCGCTAAACAAATCAGCAAAATAATAGAGAGTTCTACTCCAAAATCCTCACTCTCCAAAATGAGTGGTACAGCTCTCCACTTTGAGGGAAACACACACAGGTCCATATGATGTAGGAAATGTGCAGTGAAAAATGTACACAACTGTGGAAATGGTGGGCAGAAAAAAGCTCATGTCCACAGAGGAAGTTGTTTCCAAAATATATGCAGAAATGTACACAACCTGATGTAAGCCACAAAGGGTGAGCCAAGTCCTTCCATCTCCAGATACAGCTGGGAAAATCCCTGCTTGAAATCCTGGAGGGTTTCTGCCAGTCAGTGTTGGCATTACTGAGCTAGATAGACCATGATCTGATTCAAGGTAAGGCAGCTTTGCACCGCAGATCGGAGCAGTTGCTGTTGTTTCAAAATATGCATTCTGGTCCTTCTGTGCCAGAATCCAATCCTCTGCTTGGAAAATGGCCACTGCAATTTCCTAGGTGCATTTGTTTTATGCTGTGTCTTGCATGTTCATCTTCAAGGGCATTTAGGAGCGAAAATACATACTAATGATAAAAAGGAAAGTGATTCACATAGAATTTGGGGGTGCGTTTTTGTCTGCTGTTATCAAATATTGCATAATTGTACATCTGTGCTAGAAATACATTTTCTAACTCTGGACTAATTAGAAAATATAAGATTGTTCAGAGATTAATAACAGTAAACAGGATTAAATTAATTATGATTGGCATATGGGAAGCCTCTTTGTTCATTTAGTTTCCCAAAGGATATTATGGCTTAAATTCAAGTCCTTCTGCTCTGCCGATCTGTGGAATCTGGCCATGGGGCAACCCTGAAAGAGATAGCT
Organism: Varanus komodoensis; assembly: GCF_004798865.1. Classification (NCBI taxonomy): domain Eukaryota; kingdom Metazoa; phylum Chordata; class Lepidosauria; order Squamata; family Varanidae; genus Varanus; species Varanus komodoensis. Next base: position 114,797 of record NW_025335415.1, on the reverse strand, counting down.
GTACGATGATGTATGGAACAAATGGAAAGGCAGACCTTTTTGGGATTAATGCACAGCTACACACTTGAAATAGTCAGCATGCTGCTTCAACGGTCTTGATCAAATGAGGAAACAGACAGTACTTATAGTAAAGTGCTTCTGGTCTCAACTTAAAATCAAACTAAGTAGTTCTGTGATGTAAGTTCTCTGACAAACTGCTTTTCCCTCAATACTGATTGGAGTTTCTGGGGAAACTCATGGGATTTGAGCCCATTTTCAATATGTGGGGGTCTTTCCGTCCTTGTCATCAACATCCTTGTCATCCTTGTCATCAGTCCTTGTCATCAATGTTTTCCTTGCCCTGGGATTCTTATTTACCTTTTATTTTTCCTAATGCAGCCAAGGGACTCTCACTCTGTGACATGCAGATGGAATGAGAAGGAAGAGAAGCTCAGTGCAGTTATAATCTTGTGAGTGCAAATCCCTAGGAATACAAATGAGATTAATATAGCTCCTCTGTACATTGGAAAACATTACTTCCATCACAGATGCAGGAGTAGGAGACTAAAGCTGGGCTAATACAAAGTCTTCTGACTTCATTGAAGGAAACATTGCATTTGAAACTGAGAAACATCTGGAAAGTTAAAAGGGTAAGCTTAAGAACTTATAACCTGCTTAGCATTTCTGGTTATATTAATACTTAATATTCCAACCCTACTTAGGATTTCCACTATTGCTTATTGAAAAATAGGTATAATATTTTCTCTTTTACACATACTTTTCTACACTTAGTTTTATGTTGAAGAACTTGGCATAAATCTGGAAACTTCTATTAATGTTAGTTGTCTATTTGAATTATGGGTTTTTTCCCTGTTGCACACAAATATACGAAGCAGGTGACAGATTAGAAGAACCCTTTCATAATTTCCTACACAGATCCACAATTCTTCATGTCATCATGACAAAACTGGTTTGGGCAAAAGGGTCACTCCTGCTGTTACATTTTCCCCCAGTGCAAATGGACACTGTATCATTTTTATTCAGAGGTATTTGGGCGTAAAAGTGGCCCAAGAGCATGGCGGGACTTATGATTTCAAGAAGTAATGAATTAATGGGGGCTCACAGAAACCCGTCCAATGAGAGAGAAGAGGGACTGTCAGAAACACAAAGGGGAGCCCTGCCTACTCCAGAAATGCATGGAACCACCTGTCTTAAGGACCAGCCATGGGATTTTCAAGAGACAGGACTGTCCATGCATACAAATGTACAGGTCATGAGCTCATGTGCTCAAGGAAGGCTGCTACCCAAAAGTCTTTTAACAAATGACCAATACTTGCTTATCAGGGGAGTGAGGAGGAGGTACATGGTTTTGATGGCGTGATGAGACTAGCCAGCAGAACCTGGTAAAATTCCTCAGTCTGTTCTCTGATTAGTTGAAACCCTTCAAAAGAAAAGGATGGTGGTTGGGGGGTGTTTCTGTTACTTTATAATTTAGAAATGTATGTTCACCTCTGAAATTTGTTTTTCCCTTATGCCTGAAATTTATAGCTATGCACCTATAGTATTAATACAGGTAGTATTTACAATTAGTTCTCACAAATAATTTGGCCCAGATCCACTGCTTTTACTACAACTAAAATATTATCAGGGATTGTGCTAGCTTCAGCTTGATATTTAAGCAGTGCAACAACACTTGTCACAGTATTTAGCCTTCATTCTAACCATTGTCCTTTCACTTCCTCCCATAGGCACCATGTTTCTTAAGGGGCAACATCTAATTAATGGATCTTCCCCATCAGAGTTCCTTCTCTTGCAGTTCTCCAGAGTTCATGAACTGCAGATTCTGTGCTTCTTTGGATTCCTTGCTTTTTACCTGGCAGCAGTTGTAGGAAATCTTCTCATCATCTCTGCAGTAGCCTCTGACCATCACCTGAAAACCCCCATGTACTTCTTTCTGATGAACTTGGCCATCCTGGATCTGGGACAAGTTTCAGTCATTTTCCCCAGAACCATGGCCAATTCCCTCATGAACTGCAGGCACATTTCTTATTTTGGATGTGTTACTCAAGTTCTCTTTTTCGTGTTCTTTATGACATCTGATTTCTCTCTTCTCACAGTGATGGCCTATGATCGGTATGTTGCCATTTGCAATCCATTGCAATATGAGATGCTGATGAGTAAGCAATCCTGTATTCGAATGACTACCCTTGTATGGATCACTAGCTTCCTCAATGGGGTGTTACACACTGGAGGGACCTTTTCTTCCCCATTTTGTTCCAATGTTGTCAATCAGTTTTTCTGTGAAATCCCAGCCTTGCTGAAACTTGCCTGCTCTGACTTGTATCTTATTGAAATAGGAGCACTTTCCCTATGTGCAGTTATTGCATTAGGTTGCTGTATTTTCATTGTTGTGACTTATGTCCACATCTTTGCTGCAGTGCTGAGAATCCCCTCTGTGCAGGGAAGGCAAAAAGCCTTCTCAACTTGCCTTCCCCATCTCATTGTTTTCTCTCTGTTTTCATTCACTGCATATTTTGCTTACCTCAACCCCACCTCTAATTCTGTTTCACATCTGGATCTGGCATTCAGCATGATCTATTCTATGGTCCCTCCCTTGATGAATCCAGTAGTCTACAGCATGAGAAACAAAGAGATAAGACATGCTCTTTCAAAGCTATTGGGTTTGAGGTCATGTACTACAAATGTCTTCTCCAATCCTGTTCTCCAAGAGTGAATTCTGTGTATTAGTATAATTATAGTCTAAGTTCATATTAATTCAACAACTATTTGAATAAATATTATCTCGGTGTGCTTTTATCTCTTCTTTTCCTGTAAGCATCATGGCTCTGTTTCTTTGTCCATTGATTAGGTAATTTGCTCTGCATCTTATAGATCTGCAAGTCCCAAATGCAGGCATTTTTAAAGTGCAATCATAATCCATATTATCCAGTCTGCAAGGTGCTTTGATATATTGTGTGATTATTGTAAACCTCACCTTTTATACATTCAGAATACAGTGTTATGAAACAACATACCGACTCAGTTACAAAATAAGCTACATTCATTGTGTGTGCGTGAGGGCATGTGTGCGCGCGTTTAAAGAGTTCTCTGCCATCCCCACTACCCCTTTACCTTTCTAACCACTACTTCCAAATGTGTTTTATCAGGCATATACCTACTCTGTTGTATACTGGGAGAAAATCTCAGCAGCTTGGAACCATTCCATCTAATGCTTTAAAATCACACCACTCATTCACACTGAAATAACTTTGGCTAGCAAACTTAATGTTGGGCAGTAACTGTAACAGTTCTTTGGATAACGTAACTATATTCAATAAACAAAACCCCTATGAAGCCTGAATATCCTAATTTCTTCAATCAGTATTGGAAAATTATTTACATCCTTACTGTAACTTTTGCATTCCATCTTATAATTTTGTTTGTTTGTTCATTCTATCAAACAAACAACATTTGGTACATGTTAAGAAGACCTGGCCTACTTAAAAGAACACTGTAAAGGTCACTAATATGTCTATTTGGAGATGGTGTAGCAATTTGTTTAGTTTGCATTTTAGTGAAAACATACCTAACGCATAGTTGCCAAACCAATAAGCAAACTGAAACACTATAGAATATATTTGTAGGATTCCAAAAGATTTACTGATACTAAACTGAGATTCACCAAGGATACAATCCTGCATATTTGAACAAACAGAAGGGTGAAACTGATAGCATTTCTCTAATCTGTGTGCTCTACTCATCAATATAAGCAATGAGTTTGGAATTAGTCCTTGGTTAACCTTTTTGCCCAGTTTGCTAATGGTTTGTGGCCACTCTCACAGTGTGACTACTGCATTTCATGCTTTTGTTAAAGACATATTGATGCTAAGATAATGGCAAGAAACATCACTGCCCGTCTCATTTGGTTTTAGAGAACATTGTTGCATGCTCTAATTTATACTGCATGCTCGTTAAGGCAAATCAGAATATGGATTAAGCTTCCTGGGCAAAATAAATAAATAAATAACATTAAAAATAAAAAATCAATAAATTAGAGCTGAACTGAAGCGGGAAAAGCAATAATCACCACTGATAGATGGTGCAATTTCTTTGCCTGTATTTACAGAGCCATCTTAAAATATTGCTGAAAATGGTGCTTTTCTGTACAGCCCGAGTGTGGCAGAGGGATTTTGCTCAGCCCTGGATAATAAATGAATAGGATAATTCTCCTGGAGCTAAGCATTTTTACAAGAGCAATCCTATGCTTATCTATTCAGGGAAAAGCCTCATTCAGGGTAATGGGATTTACTCACAAGTAAGATAGTACAGCAGTAGGAACCTTATTCATTTTAGTAGGAATTATAGATGCATTTGTTTAGCCTTGAAACAAATAAAAGCATATTATTTGAAAACCTAAAATCTGTTCTGATGCTTATTTATTCTCTAGCAATTCCAGAATCCAGAAGTATAAATACAGGTAAATATAACAAGAAGTAATATTAAAATAAATTTTCCAATCTCTGTATTGACCAAAAAAAAAAAATCCTAACCTATATTATTTGCAATTGATCTTGTGCAAATTAATACACTATCTGGTTCAAATATATTCCTATTATTTTCAACATACTTCTTTTGGTTTAAAGTTAGAATAATTATGGAGTATAATTTCACTAAGGTGCATCATATGGAAAAGAAATGGTAATTTTTTAGGGGGTCAGTTCTATTTATCACCCACAAATGTGACAGCTAAATGAACATAGAGAAGCAGCTAGGTGGACTTCTTTGAGATGCTTTAAAAAGAATTGTTCTTACTGGCCAGTGAGTATTAAAATCAGATTCCAATCAGCATTAAAGATATGTAGATTCTTGTAGAAGGTTCATGCATTGAAATACATTTAGAGGGTACCTGGTTGAGGAAGGCTACCATAGATCATGTTCCACCACTGAAAAGGCCCAACCAGATCTAGGGCTCACTGCCACACTGCAGCCAGCAAAGAATGTCTGATAAGCATAGTTGATGTTGATCAGCAAATACAGGAAGGAACTTATGGAATTCTTTAATAAATGTAAATCAAAGTCTGGTGAGTGCTTTAAATCTAAGAACCATTTCTTTAAACTGAGCACTTAAACCATCAAGTGGCCAATGATGATTGTACAGGCTCAAAGTAATGGCCCGGACAACTATCTTCTGGTAGCAGTTTAGACTAAACGAAGTTTCCAGATGCTTTCTGAAGATGCAGTCTTAAAATAGTTCAGACTGGAGGTGTGTTAGTAAATGAATGGCCATGGCTTGTCCACCTTGTCCAAGAAAGGACACAGCTGGTGTTGCAGCAGGAGGTGCTAAATTCCTGGATGTTGAAAGCAGCACCAAATCTGGGAGGACCCATAAGGTCAGAGCCTCTATCATGAGGAGAAGTGCATCCTCCATTCACATAGGCTATGACAACATCCTTAGATATCACCCAATCAATAGTATCCCTATCTTATGTGTAATCTATTGTTGGTAGGTGTGTTTTCCCACAGCCAGTCCTCTAATGCATGGAACAATGGTTGAAGCACTTCCCACCTCCTCCCTACAGCAGCAATTTCTAATTCAAAGGAGGAAGCAGCAGTTTTGAAGTACACATCTGTTCATGGTTTGCCTTCTCATGTTGTTTGATTAAGGAAAGCCCAGTGGACCATCTTACTGCATGAAGAAGAGTTGAGCAAGGATGCAACACCATCCTTTCCTCGATGTCACTGTATGAGCATCACTTGCATTGCCCCAGCTAAATCATTAAACTTATCAACTGTTTCACTCAATGTCCAATAAACATTTTAACCTGTATTAGAATAAGGCTTAGAATGATTTTTAATATTGAAATGTGTTCAATATTTTTCATAGGCAACATAATACATGTGTAATGTGAAACAGCACTTTATGCTGAAATACAGTTAAATAATACATGCATTCTATAAAGTATGTATGGTGTTAAAAATAGAACAATTCCTTTTCAGCATGTACAGAGTTTGGAAACCTGCAAGTATATTCCATAATGAGGTTGATGTAGTTTATGCCACAAGAAGACTCCACCTTTGTTTTCCAGCATTTCTTGAAAAAATGCAGATGTCCTTCTTATTGTAACTCATAATGTGCAACTCATTCCACGGTCTACAACATAATTTTCTTCTTAACCATTTTTGACAGAGCAACTTGAATCTCCCTGTTTCTCAGGCTATAAATGATGGGATTCATGAGTGGTGGTAGAACTGTGTACAAAACAGCAGTCAACAAATCAAGAGAAAGTGAGGACAAAGACTTCGGTCTCAAGTAAGAAAAGATGGAAGTGGTGATAAATACAGAAAAAATAGTCAAGTGCGGTGTGCAGGTAGAGAAGGCTTTGTGTCTTCCCTGAGCTGACTGAATTTTGAACACAGTACAGAATATGTAAATATAGGAAATTGATACGAGCAAAAGACAAGGAAAGCCTACAATAATTACAAAGGCAAACATGTACAAAATTATGGGCTGTGTGTCAGAGCAAGATATCTTTAATAACTGAGGGGTATCACAGAAAAACTGTTCAACTACATGGGATGAACAGAAATGCAAACTGAATGTGCTCACAGCTTGAACCATTCCATTGATTGTGCTGCAGAGGAATGATGCAGCTGCCATTTTGAAACAGGCATTCCAGCTCATGATCAGACTATATTGTAGAGGAGAGCAGATGGCTACATAGCGGTCATACGCCATGACAGTGAGCAGAGCCAGCTCAGCCCCTGCAAAGGTACTAACCAAAAAGACTTGTGTGATGCATCCAGAGTATGGAATGAGTTTATCATCCTGGAAGGAGTTGGCCATGGTTTTTGGAACAGTGGTTGAAATGTAGCCAATATCGACAAAAGAGAGATTAGCCAAGAAGAAGTACATAGGACTATGAAGATGGGAATGCTGGATGACAGTTTGCATGATAAGCAAGTTTCCTATCAGGGCTACCAGGTAAATGAAGAGAAACACGACAAAGTGTAAAATCTGAAGCTTTCGATTATCAGAAAATCCCAGAAGAACAAAATCTGTGAGATATGTTTGGTTTACCATTTTCTTGCTTGGAATGGATGGATGGATGGATAGATGAATCTGTGGAGAAAAAGGAATAAGCATGTCAATGAAATTCAGTAGTATGTCATCTTTGTGCTTATTTCAGCAGCATGTGTGCTGAAGTATGATGGCCGAGTTCCCACTTGCTTATGCAATTAAATATGTGGACTCCACCTCTCAAAAAGTGTGTAGCAGGAAGGTTCCATCAAGGTCCTCTCCTCTCCTCTCCTCTCCTCTCCTCTCGAGTGCTCCCCATGCAGTTCTTAAGAAAATGTGTGCATTGCAATAAAAGATTCTACACAAGACTATTGAATGCAAGCACTGATGAAATGTAGAAAAGCAAAGAGGCTCTGAACCTTTTTCTGGACACACATCAGTGTCTTTAACACCATGACAGCAGAGAGAATTTAATCAGATAAGGTGTCTTGTATCAGGGAGTTAAAACAATTCTTCATTTCTTTTCATGGTCTTCTAGAGTAAACAAGCAGAAAAGCTAGAGGCAAAGAACCTCAGCAAAAAGGAAAGGGGGATGGGATTGTGGATTCTGAACCTGAAAGAGCATCACTAATTTTACATAAGAGACACATATTCACATTTTTAAAAGTTGGGCACAACCCAGTGGGTAGCTATCTAACAATTGTATTCATAGTCAGGTCCCTTTCATTTATATCCTGCAAACTTCAACTGGCCTGTGATCTTGTATATAAAAAATGGTAGAGAAGCAGAATATTGGGTAACAAGACACAACAAAGTTTAACACCAACTGCAAGTAGCCAGCAGTATATCACACCCTGCATCCTTTATTTGACAGTGAAAATATATTGGATCGAGATTTTGTCATAATTAGAATAGACCAATTGAGATTGATGGAACTTAAGGTCATCAGGAGTGTCTCAACTCACAGTTATTTAAATGGCTCTACTGTAAGTATGACTAGATCTGAATCCAACAAATTGTCTTTGCTCAACATTATTTTATTCACAGTATAAACTAGTAAGAAAAAATAACAGCAAGCAACTGTAGTTAGAAAAATAAGATTGCATTTTAATGCAATCACATCTCATGGCAGATCTGCTCCATTCCATTTTTCTAGCAGTCCATTTGCTCGTTGTTCGCTAAGTGTTTGCTCCAGTGGCTAGAAACATGCCAGCAGGCTGATTCACCACTCTCAAATAAGCAACGGCATAAGATCACCCACCTTTGCAGTTTGCTTTTCTTCACTGAAATGCACTGGAGCTATGCCTCTTAGTGTTGTCCGTCTCTGATATTTGATTGCAAATCAAAGACATGCCCTCCAGAGCCTTCCATTTCTCAGTGGGAGAAACTTAGCTGCTGAGCAGATTTCTCATGTGATCCATCAAGCTCCCGTTTGCCATGGTATCCAAGATGGCATAGTCCTTGTTTTTCACTTGCAGCTATCTCACATGCCTTGCATATATCAATAATATCAGAGTATAATCAATAACATTCTCTCATAGGAATCTATCTGGTTTACTTCTTGTTAAGATAAGGAAATGAAACGCATGTCTATGCTGTGCAGCAATCTAGCCCATTTTGGTGAGGGAGGGTATTTCCCCCCTTTTCTTTCCTGAAGCTTAACTCTTTGCCAGAATCCATTCCAGCTTTCACAAGCCATTCTATAATTTCTGACATAAATGAATTCCTTTGTTTGGAGATAATCAGACTAGCAGCCTTCATCAAATCTATCCAGCTCACCAGAGTTGCTTCAGAGGGCTATGTCTCCTCCTCTTGCCAGAGTTTGTATACCCCACTTCCCTCTGCCCCCAGTCAAATGGATTGAAATGTCTTTCATAAAACTTAGTTTCTGGCAATGGGAGTAGCTGCTGGCAAAAAGCTAATATACAGTATGCTGATTTCCACAGATAATATAAGCAATATTTCCACCCATACTTTGAACTGATCCTTATACTGAATTTAGATCTTAGATTTCCAGGGGCCTCTCCTAACTTCTTTTCCATTTGGGTAGCATGTCCTGAAATAAATTAAAATCTATTCAAGGGTGATGAGCTAAACAATGGTGGTGAGAAACCGATATGTTCTGGCAATGCACTTTCAGAACAACATAACCAAAGCAAGGAATTGTCCATTCAAATCATGAAATTCCTGACTCTGCCTTCTCATGAATAAGTTACTGGATGCTAAGGCTATGCAATGAAGCAGTCCCACAAAGAGTCCAGCTATATGCTAAGTGAGGCTAAGGTTGAATAGTTAGACAGTGGCTAGATCTTGCCTGTCCAAACAGAGACCATATGAAAGGCAATGATGCTATAATCTCTTTAGATTGGTGGTGTTTAGTCGTAAAGTCATGCCTTACCCATCATGACCCCATGGACAACATTCCACCAGGCTCTCCTGTCCTCCACCATCCTTCAGAGTCCACCCAAGCCTACACCCACTGCTCCAGTGACTCCATCTAGCCATCGCATCCTCTGCTGTCCCCTTCTTTTTTTTGTCATCAGTCGTTTCCAGCATCAGCGTCTTCTCCAGCGAGTAGTTCCTTCTCATTAGGTGACCAAAATATTTGAGTTTCATCTTCAGTATCCGGTCTTCTAAAGAGCAGTCAGGGTTGCTTTCCTTTAAGAATGACTGGTTTGATCTCTTTGCAGTCCAAGGGACTCTCAGGAGTCTTCTCAAGCACAATTCAAAGGCCTTAATTCTTTGGTGCTCAGCCTTCCTTATGGTCCAACTTTCACAACCATACATTGCAACTGGGAAAACCATAGCTTTGACTATACAGACTTTTGTCGGCAGGGTGATTTCTCTGCTTTTTAGTATGCTATCTAGATTTGTCATATCTTTCCTCCCAAGGAGCAAGCATCTTTTAATTTCTTGGCTGCAGTCTAATCTCTCTAGTGATTGGTAATACAGATCAGCTGCTCCATTAGGCCCAGATACTTGTATACAATGAACCAAAGGATTTTATTTAACAATAGGGTGTGTACAATTAAAATATAGCATCATTCATAAAATGAAATTAACACCAATATAATATGTCAGCTAATATAATACCTTAATTTAAAGAGTGAAGAAGCAACACATGATTTTTAGGTAAGTATTAGATCCTAATTCATTTCACGGATCTCTCATCCAGAAAGCTTCTGTCACAGCATGGACAGAACAAGGATGTAGAGTAACAAAAGGAAGAAACAAAGCAAAAAGGAGCATTTTCTTTTGTAAAAAAAATAAGCATCCTTGGTGGAAGGCTTTGCAACAGCATGAACACAGCTTTTTTCAGACTGCTTTCCCTTTCAAATTAAATATTTTATACAGGAATCATTGGATGAACAAGTAAATTCAGGTAATCAATAGGAGTATTTGGGGTTCCAAACAGACACAGTGCCTATATAATCATTGACCCAAAATAATATGCATACAAATAGTGTGTCATTTTTCTTAAGGTGCTACAAATGGTTTGCAGCTCATACAAACACAATTAGACTAATTTATTTATGAAGATTGATCACTGTAACTGGTGTACTTTTCAGATGGCTCTTCTGTTTTTCAAATGAAAAGAAGACTTCTTCAGTAGTCCTGACAAATATTGACTTTGGAGGTTGGTATGTGTATGAAGTCCCATTGGCCTAGCATTCTTAGCATGTATTCACATTCTTCATTCTACCATGATCCCAGGTCATCTCAATTTAACAGATTTCTGCAGTACTTCTGGGTGGGATTGCTGCAAAAACCTATTGAATAATGCTCATGAAAATGTAGAGTGTTTATTTCCTTACATTTACAAGAGCTGCTAACTGAAAATCAGTCTCAACAAGGTAGGGCTTCTGTTAATATGTGGTCCATCTGTCCAGTTAAGTGGCAATCAATCAATCTTAAACAGGTTTGTACTGCCCCTGGAAGGAGTATTTTGAGAATCCTGCTCTGTCACTAGAATCCTAAAGGGAATCAATGGCAAGAAATGCATCTTATCAGTTTTGGTTGATGTACCAGCTATGATCCAGTTGGCCACTACATCATAGCTACATTTAGCACCATTTTTTTTTTTTTTTCCCTCATTCATACTTCTTCCTTCTTCTTATCCAAGAAATATGATATCATGACTAACAATCTAAATCTGGTCTTGGAATTTATTAAAAACATTAAAAAAGAAGAAATAAATTATTGGCCATTCTACTGTACGGTCATATGTGGAAATAGTCATAAGCAGGCAGAATTAAAATCAATAATTCAGCACATTGTTCAGAAACAATATTAGAAACAGAACTTGTGTTATAACCTTCACTTGAATTTCACTTGCATCTGAATTATTTTAAATTAATCGATATCTACCAGGCAGAAAGGCCAAAATCCACCCAAATAGTAAATCTATCCATACATTTTGAGTAAGGGCAAAAAGCTCTTGTATCTTAAATGTAACTGTGCTTGCATGTGTGGCTATTACCTCCTAAATAAAGGCCTGTGAAGTTACCGCATGAGATCCAAACCTTCTTATTGACATATTCCACAGACCCTTTTTGATCTCTCTGTTTCTCAGGCCATAAATAATAGGATTCATCAGCGGTGGTAAAACTGTATACAGAATGGCGGCCAGCAAGTCCACTGGCAGAGAGGATAAGGCCTTCGGTCTCATGTAAGAAAACATAGTAGTGAAAGTGAACACACAGAACAAAGTTAGGTGTGGGGTGCAGGTTGAGAAAGCCTTGTGTCTTCCCTGAATGGAGTGTATCTTGAAAACAGCAGAGAGGATGTATCCATATGAAATTAGCATGAATAAAAAGCAGAATGATCCCACACCAAGTCCAGTGACAAAATTTAGACTTTCATATACCCTTGTGTCTGTACAAGATATGCTTAATAACTGAGGGACATCACAGAAGAATTGCTCAATTATATTGGACTGGCAGAAATCTAAATTCAGAGTGATGGTGGACTGTATAACTGCATTCGTTATATTGCTGACCCAGGCAGCAACTGTTATCAAAAAGCAGACTTTCCAGTTCATGATTGTCCTGTACTGTAGTGGCTGGCAGATTGCAACATAGCGGTCATAAGCCATGACTGTGAGGAAGGACAGCTCTGCACCTGCTAGCACAACAACCAAGAAAACCTGGAAGATGCATCCAGAGAAAGAAATCAAGTGGCTGTTTGATAAGGAATTCACCATGGATTTAGGGACAGTGGTTGAAATGTAGCAGGCATCTATGAAAGATAAGTTAACCAGGAAGAAATACATGGGGTTATGAAGATGGGGATTTTGAGCTACGATTAAGATCAGGAGAACATTCCCAGTCAGGGCTGCCAAGTAAATCGAGAAAAACATCACAATGAGTAAAATCCTTAGTTCCTGAATTCTGGAAAATCCCCAGAGAAAAAAATCAGTCACAGCAGTTTCATTTATCATATGTTTTCACAGACAACCTGTGTCAGAAAAACAAATATATTGTCAAAAAAGGATACTGAATTCTGTCTCTTTCAATGAAACTTATTATATATGTAGATACAAGCTTTAGAATTGATTACTAAGTTAAAATATATCTAAAGCATAGCACAGTCATCCAGGTAAATATGAACTGGACTATAAAACTAATATAATAGCATTATAAAACTCTACTCCTACCTAAATGCACTTACTGGTGAGTAAGCCTTGTAGATCATAATGCTATATTTCTGGATAAAAATGTACAATTTAATTTCACATATTTAATAACTGTTATGATGAGCAGAGGATGGCAATGTTTAGTTCTTTTTCCAAGTCTTATTAATAACTATTAATTAAACAGCAGAATAACTTTTTAATACATATGTCAGAAAAATGGCCATCAGTATTTGTACCTGTGACAATTCTTGGCTCTTCATTTTGTTTTGTGCTGTACAGCTGAAAAGAATCACATCCTGGGCTCTACCATTACTCAGTGGGGAGATTGTTCCCCTTGTCTCTCCTTTTATCACTTTTTATCTTCTTTTAATGCCACCTCTTTATCTGTTTCACTAAGATTTCAATGCATTCACTAGACATAAAACACCAACCTGGCAACTAAATATTTAGTAGGATTAGGGAGAAAGAAAAGGAAGATTACTTACTTTATCATATTTCTTCAGAATTGTTGTTTGGGTGTGAAAAGATAGGACTGTGAAGAAGAGCTTAAGCCATCTCTTTTCTAGCTTCATTTCAACTGTATTTTCTCCGGAGCTTTACGTAGCCCCATAGTGGCAATCCAAAGGGAGACAATTTAGTGTAAACTCCTTTCTAAGCAGTGGTTTTGCCTTAGCAGAAATGGTCTCTTCGGAGATATTCCAGAGTACATTCTTAAACATACAGATATGTAAGAATTTTGTCTTATTCGGTAGTGTCATAATATGCCACATTTACACCCTCAAACATGAATAGGAGCACTTTTCCCAGCCAAAGCTTGCATATTCTAGAGCTTGTGATTGTATCTGAATAATGTATTCACCAGAAAGCGTTCATAAGAATGTTCATAAGAAGAAATATATTGACACTGTACTCAGTGGAGGAAATGGAATTTAACAATATTCCATTGAATAGAATATTCAGCATTTGGAATGGAACATGGCAAACTGAGCTTCAGCATGGAAATTGGGGAACCCTGAAGATGATAAGTCTTGCTGATTCAGCCATTACTACTTAAGTGTATAGAGGAACAACTCCTGCTTTAAAAAATCAGCCTGGCTTTGGAAGGGGAAGTCTTGTCTCTATTGGAGTTCCTTGAGAGTGTCAATAAGCTTGCAGACAGGGGTGATTCAGTAGAAATTATTTATTTGGATCTGCACAAGTCCTTCACCAAAGATTCCTGAGAAAACTGAGCAGTCATGAACTAAAAAGGGGAGGATCACCTGTGTAGCCCCACAGTGTTCTGTATTAAAACCAATGCTTTTCAACCTATTAATAAGTGATCTGGAATTAGGAGGAAGTAGTGAAGTGGTCAAATCTGCTGATGGCATTAAACATTAAGGCTAGTTAAAATTCAAAAAGGATTGTGAGTATCTCCAAAGAAATCTCTCTTGGAGAGAGAGAATGGGCATTCTGGGAGAATGGGCATTGAAATGGCAAATGCAGTTCAGTTTAAAGAATGTAGAATAATGAATGCTGGTGCAAAACAGTTCAACTTCAAGTATCCACTGATGGAACCTGAAGTAGTGACTGAGCAAGAAAGGGATTTGGGGGAGTGGTGGACACCTCGATGCAAATGTTGGCTCAGGGCTCAGCTGCTGTGAAGAAGGCAAACTCCATGCTAGGCATCGTTAGGAACAGAATAAGAAATAGCCCTGCTAAAAATCTTACTTCTCATATAGAAATCTTTGGTGCTACTGCACTTGGAAATTTGTGTTCATTTGTGACTATCTTACCTGAAAAGGGAAATTCTTGAATTGGAAAAAGTATGGAGAGGGAAGCACCAATGATCAGGGGGCTGTGAAATGATTTTCACAAGGCATATAGTTAACACATGGAATTTGCTGCCATGGGAAGGGTGTTGTTGCAGTTTTGCAGCATTGTGAAACTTTACCAAACATGGACACACCTTAACAGTGTGCATTAGAACCAAGAAGTGTTATTAATTGCATGCTTACATAAGATGCTGAGTGTATTTCCAATGAAATTTGGAGAACATTATTTTCTATTACAGCACACCCAAGAAATGGCTTGGAAGAGGTGCAAGATTTCTCTAACAATATGATAAGGCTCAGATGCTGATAAGGTCACTGAGGGACATCTTTGCTGGCTCCACCCTCCCCATCATGGAAACAGTCAACTTCTGTTAGGGATTGGAAATGTAATGGCATACTTTTGAGGCAGTATTTCTGTTCTGGATTTTTGGCTCATTTGAATAGCAAAAGTTTACAGCCTGAGTTTTGGTTCATTTGAACAGGAAAGATTAACATTCAGAATGAGAAAACTGTGCATTACTATGCCCCCATCCCCCAAAAATATACATTTTCCTCACCTGAGTAAACAATGTATGTATTTGTACAAAAGAATGTATTCTCCTAAAACAGGCATTACATATATATAACAATTTTAAAAATTCAAATTCAGGTATTTGCAATCTGGGAGCAGGGCACTCCTAATTGCATTTGGGTTGGTGAAAATAAGCACAACTTGCAAACAGAAATGAGAACTTGAACATTTGAATCACAAAGAGAGAGCCTGAGCATTCAGCAGGAGTCTCCTGCATCTCAATGAATCAACAACATTTTGTCTGATCCACCAGAGACATGTTGGCATAGACTTGACCAGTGCCCAACCCTTTCTCAATATGACTACTACCTTTTGGAGAGAATAGAATCTCAGTAATTCTTTCCACCTTTTCTGGTATCACAGTAATCATTCTTTACCATATCTTCCAAGTATTACATCTTCTCCTTTGACAAAAATCTGTGCGGAAATTACTCAATCAGGCATCAATTCAGAATGTAGTATCTCCTGAGCTAAAAACAGGGTTGCATCATTGAAAAGTCTGGGGATACATTAAAACATAAACTATTTTAGATTCAACCTATATATTCTGCACATGTAAAATAATACATTCCTTCATGATGGTCCACCCCGCTGGTCATCTCTGATGCAATTCATTTCCTTCAATGAAAATGTAGTATTGTTGGGAAAGGAGCATGAAATCATGCTATGAAATCCAAACCACTTGGTTGACAGTTTTGTCATAGACTTGTGGATTTCTTTGTTTCTCAGGCTATAAATCAGGGGATTCAGTAGTGGTGGCAGCACTGTGTAGAGGACAGCAGCTGATAGATTGACAAGAGGTGAGGACAAAGCTTTTGGTCTCAAGTAAGAAAATGCAGCAGTGGACAGAAACAAGGAAAAGACAGTCAAGTGTGGAGTGCAGGTGGAGAAGACTCTATGCCTTCCTTGAGATGATTGGATCTTAAGTACGGCTGAAAAGATGAACCCATAAGAAACTAATATAAACAGAAGGCAAAACAAACCAATACTAAAGGTTTCAACTAAAGCAAGCCACTCATTGGTGAATGTATCTGTGCAGGAAATCAACCATAATTGTGGGATGTCACAAAAGAATTGCTCAATATTGGACTCACAAAATTGTAGCCTGAATGTGCTCACAGTGTGCACCATTGCATTGATAATGCTGCCAATCCAGGAAGCAGCTGCCATTTGGAAGCAGGTGCTCCAGTTCATGATCAGCCGATATTGCAAAGGATGGCAGATTGCCACATAGCGGTCGTAGGCCATTACAGTGAGAAAAGAGAGCTCAGCACCTGCAAAGGTGATCACCAAGAAAACTTGGGCAATGCATTCATTGAAGAAAATTTGTCTGTTACTTGTCAATGAAGCAGCCATGGATTTGGGGACAGTGGTGGAGATGTAG